>NW_005842286.1:559034-577946 GCF_000455745.1 Alligator sinensis
GCTTATTTCAGAAGTCCCAACTATAGCGAGGAACATGCTCACATTACCCTACAGATCGCTTCCCGTTCTTAATGGGCATGGACTCCAGGCTGCCCGTACCTCTGGGCTGCAAGCTTGTGGAGGCAAGAGTAGGTTCCTTCAGTCCCTTTGCTAGCGTTCATCTCGGCAGATCATTTAGAACGGGCTTCCCTGAACAAGTGAAGAGCCAGGGGAAGGCGAATGAATTCTCCTGGGCACAAATCAGCACCCGGGTACTGCTCCAGTCCCCTGTGTATCCATACATGAAGACAGGCCCAGGTTACCACCGTATGGTTTTGTGTAACCCTTTTGTTGGAGCATTAATGCCCAATGGCATCCCGGTGTAGCTCCACACTGGGCACATCTACACATTCATTAATGCACCATAGTTACTGCGCATTAAGTTTAGTACTTAATTCAGTAAATCAATGCACAATAACTTGCATTACTGCGCGGTAGCACCGGGACATCATTTTTTAGTGACGTTTGCTGCACAGTCGCCTAATAACACGGCACAGTAGTGTATTAGCATGGCTTTTGCCTGGCATGCTACCGCACTGTGTTATTAGGCAACTGTGCAGTAAGTGTCTTGTGTAAATGCACCCACTGTTCAGTAGCAGCGGGTTTGGGCACAGGTGGAGGGATCTGAGCCGCAGCACAGGAAATACGTAAGCTGCGGGTGGTTAAAGTCTAGGTCTGAATTTAGTAGCTTGAGACCTCATTGGATTTGGGCCCCAAACTGTGACCTACAGACGCATTCTAAGGGGAAGATGGTTTCTAAATCCCTTTGGGTAGGGAGGAGTAGGCTGCTCTGTTTAGTAGCTTTGCATAGGAAAGCTCTTTGGGTTGAGAAACCCATGTGCCTGTGGGGAAGGGTGTTAGCATGCATGCACGTCGATCTCCCTGACCTCCCACCAGATAGTCCCCAGGTACAAGAACCATGTGGAACGCACACGAATGGCTGCTGGTGCATAGAGAAGCAGAAATCTGGCCATTGGCATGTTAATAAAACCACGGGGTTTAGTTTCAGGTTGTTCAAAGCGACAAGAGGCTAAAGATTCCCTGGTCAGGAGGTGACGCTGGTTCTTGGGCTCCTGGTGCTTGGAGCTAGTGTGTGGTGTTTAAGCTCTGAGGCAAGTTGGGGGGGATTTTCGAGACGTTCAGAGGTCAGAGCTGGGAAAGCCGGAGAAAACTCCATTCGGTGCAGGACAGCTCATGGGCCAGTGCCGGCAGGCTGTGTCATCGGTCTTCCATTGCTCCTCGCCTCCAGCTCTGGATCCAGAGACCAAGCATGTGCCCTGGGGAGAGGCTGGAGCTGTCTCCTAAAGAACCGGAGAGCCAAAGTGGCAGCAGTGTAACTAGGCATGGGCAACCAGAGCATGAGCCATGGGTGCTGACTAAGTCGGTGGCCCTGTAGTGGAGGCAGGGAGGCTCCAACCATGGAGATCAGGGAAAGAAGTCCCCTCATCAGCGTCCTCCCCTTGCCCTCCCACAGGGAGATGCCACTGTAGGGGGGATCAGCATGATCAGCACCCAGCAAGTTACCCCTGTCTCTGCCCCTGCACCCACCTTTTTTTTTATGCCAAATTAAGGGCTTTGCATTGTTACTCAGTTTGGCAACTGGGGACAATGACTGGATTAACCCCAGAGCTGCCAGCCGCACCAACAAACCCCTCCCCACACAGCCATGCAAGCAGAGAGAAGTGCAGAAAGTCAGCCAGCAGCAGCAAGAGAAAGAGAAGTGATCTGGGGATTTGCAAACCCCTTCAAATTTCAAATCTAAGCAGAGGAGCTCTCTTTGTGGGTGGCGAGGGAAGGAAGCATTACAAGCAGCTTAGAAAGCGATGGTAAAATTAGCTGTTAGCATAGGCTGTCTCTCATGCATGTCCCGAGACCGCTGCGAGAAACACGCCCTGCCCAGGTGTTCCCACTCAGCATGTGCTACTTGCTGAGAAATGCTGTCATTGCTTTCTGGCTTCTGTACAAGGATGGCACCAGTTTCGGGTCCTACTACACCGACTACACGCCATTTTTTTTATTTTCAGTAATCAGCTCTTGCAGAACAAATAGGGCTTATTTCTCAGCCGGGGTCTCAGGATGGCCAGGGGAGCAGTAAAACCATACCCATACTGTCAGGGCCTGTGTTGTGAGAACCATCACCGAAAGCAGAACTGGAACCCAACCCTTCTCAGCTACATAGATCGATGACTCTGCCTTTCCCAGAGCCACTGCTGTCCTTCCCTGTGATAAGCAGAGCACCACTCTGCATTTTCCCTGATGGTTAGTGCTGTCACTGTCTCTTCCTCAGGCCGGAAGCGGTGCCGCTGCCGGGGGAATCCCGTACCGGAGGCAAAACCGACTCAGACCGAAACTGACCTCAGCTGACCTGCCGGAGCAGGAGACGAGAAGAATCGCCAGGATATTTTCAGCACAGTTGTCCAAGAAAGAATAGCCCTGCTCTGAGAGGCTGTGTCTCAAGGCTTGTTGCGTTCCTCGGGCCCTACCTTTGGGGAGCCCAAAACCCTGGGGAAACGGAACTACTTCGACTGCAGAGCCATCCAGCCCTCCCACCGGGCCTGCTCTTCTGAAAGAAACGTGGAAGTGTGCCTGCATACAAAAGCTGGGGATCCGGAGGCTGAACACCCAGATCCCCATGGATCTCAGCGGAGCCCGTGGGTGTTGTGCACGCAGCAAGATCAGATCCTCGGACACCTATTTTCACTGGTGTCCTGTGAATTTTGTCACTAACTCCAGCTCTGTATTTGAAGCTGCAGAGTTTTATTTGCTCTTCTGGGTACTTCCAAAGCCTTACACTCGGGGAAGATTCGCTAATGATCTCTCTGCAGGCTAGGTAATGAAACATCCTGTTTTTGGATAAGCTGTGGGCGTTTTCCTCAACACAGGGTAGGGGAAATGTTTGAAGTAGTTTCAATGTTAAGAGAAATGAAGTGTCAGTTCATTTTACTCACTAAGGGAAAGTCCATCCAAATTCTCTGCAGCAGGATGCACGGTGACAGCCCCCAGTTGAATGGCCACAGATAACCCAGGCTGGGAAAGCCATGATTTTGCACATTAAGTGACTTTTTAAAAATATTTTTCCATTTGCAAGACAAATCTCTTCCTGTGGGAGCTGATGCTAATTTTTACACGGCTTCTGTGCATTGCAAGTAAAATGCAGTGATCCTATAAAAATATGAATCATTGCAAAGCTTTTTTTGTGAGTGGGTGTGTGACTTTGGGAGATGTAAATTATTTTTCCTATTTTTTATGAATGTATAGAGTCATTTCTAACTAAAACCAATCAACAGCTTTGAGTCTCTGAAGGGACTTGACTTGAACCCAAGCAAGGACGATTTATTTTTATACTGATGTTCCAGTGCCACTTGTCGTCGTGTTTCAATAAAACAATCCCGGTGTTTTTGTGGTGTCTGCTGCATCTGGTACTGCTCTAGAAGCAAGTGGTTCCTGGGCTGGAGCGTTAGAGGCTGCTCCTACTCCTAAAAGAGTCGGTGATGGCACTCTTGGCTTCAGAATGGCAGGCAGAGAACAAGTGACATGGTCACTGCTTTCCCAGCTTGGCACGCAGGAGGGGTGCCTGTGACAGCACCCGGGAAGCTGACATGCTGTTGTCCCCGGCTGAGTCCCTGCCTCCCATTCAGACAGTGCGCCTGGCACAATGATTTTGTTGATGTCTTCGGTGCCTGTGGTGGGCCCAGACGAGGACAGGAGATGTTGCCACTATCAGATGCCTCGCAGTCCCATAAACAAGCAACAGCTATCTTGAACTGAATGTCCCGACTCTGGCAACTCAGTAGCTCCTGGCAGGCCAGGCTGTGGCTGAGCCCTCTTCTGCTCGGGGCTCTGCATGCCCACTTAGTGTCAAATGAATGGGGACATCAATGCTGAGCAGAGGGCTGACTGCCATGGTGCGGGGGGGAGCCATTTCTATACCTTCTCCCTCTTACATTGACGTCACCGGCTGTGCCTTCCTCTCTGTAGCAGGGGACATGGGGTCCTGTATATTAATAACCTTTACAGCAGCAAGATGTTGGCTGCGTGGTTTCTTTGCTTCACCTGTGGCAGGATCAAGTGCAGTGCCTTGTGTTGTATCAGGGTTGATGGCAGTTTTGCTAAGAGGTTGTATGGGATTGTTGATAGGGCTGCTTAACCCCCTTCAGCAGGGAGTTGGGCTAAGTAACTTCTGGAGGTCCCTTCCAGCCTCACTTCTCTATGACCCAGCAAAACCCCCTGGCATGGGGAGGACATGCAGGAAGAAACAGCGTGAGGGCCTGGACGATGGTCTGTGCTGCCATTGTGTTGACCAACGCACAAGAGTGGCAAGAGTGAAAGTGGGTGTTCTCACAAGAGCAGGGCAGTCAGGACAAAGGCCTACTCAGCCCTATTAAAACTAAGGTGTCAAGGGAATTAAATGAGACTAATGTCCTTTGTGGGTTAGAAGAACAGCCTCAAATCTGCCCCCGTGCACACAGAAGAGTCGAGGTGCGCTCCTGCTCTACCAGGCTGTTGAATCGGTCCCAAAGGTTCTTTCTTTCCTTAGCGCGTCTCGTGCATTTGAGTTCTCAGTGCTGTTCACACCAAGCGTTAAGCGGAGGGAATAAAAAGTCGCCTCTCAACTCTATCAGGTTTCCCTTGCATGGCTTCTCTGCCTACCTGCGCTCTCCAGTCGGCGAGGGGGCGAGCAGATCTGGAAACAAAAGGGACGTGGCTTCAGAAAACCAGCGGCTGCTTTTGTCCATCACAGGAAGTGACAGGCTCCTGCAGCACCGTACCTCTCCGAATGAAGGGTGTCATTCAGAGCTGGATCCCGGGAGCGAGTGTTTCTCCGTGACACTGCTCTGGACGGAAGTTTCCAGCGCTACTGCTGAGACAGCCCGTGGTGTCAGGCCACGATCCACCACAGGCTTCAGGAAGGGGCTGACCCCCACCTCGGCATAAGTGTACATCTTGCAGCAAGAGCCTCCTGCCCCTCTCGTTGCAGTCTGTGCTGTTGCAGCGTATGGAGGGATGAGGGCAGGATTGTTCCTGACCTACGTCCTCCCAGCAGCATCCCATACTGGGGCAGGGTGGAGGCGGGGGCCTTGATCTTTCCCATGGGGACAGAGCCTGGGGAGAAGTCTCTCACTGCGGAGGTGGCCACGGGAGCTCGGGCTTCTCCCCAGCAGAGCCCTTGGGGGCAGGTTATTTCTGGTCTGTTATTCCCGGAGAGTGCAGAGGCACGGAGGAGAGTACAGCCTGCAGGGCAGAGCGCTCTCCAAACCTGGCCCCACTGCCCCGCTCAGGGCGAGCAAGCGTGTGCATCGCATAGCAGAGGCTTATCGGCTGGAGGGAGCCCGGCAGCGGAGCTCCACATACGCCCCTGGAGGAAACGGCTTCCAAAACAGCCATCTCCAAACTAAACGGCCTCGTTCGCCTCGGCCTTTGACACGTGGCCACGTGCAGATGGGGTCTGTGTCTCGTCATCAGCCTGCACCAGCTAGTGCCTTATGTGGAAGCTGCCTGCCGCCTGGTACTCTGACCCCCCACTTCTCCCCACGGTCACTCCTGCTTTGTCCAGCGTCCGGTTGTCCATGCCTGCTGCCCCCTGGAACCAAGGAAATGATCTCTGAGATTGCCTGGCTGATGGATAATAGCATCGTAACACATCAACGGTCCCGTAGGAGTGTCCTGGCCATCCTTGCCATGCGACCCACAGGCAGCCGGGGTCCCAGAGGGCTGGTAGAGATGGAGCCCTGTACTGCTACAGTGGCAGGAGTCCTCTCCATTAGCAACGCACAGGCGCTGGCACGCCATTACCTTTCCCGTCTTCTCCGGCATGCCAAGGAAGTGCATTATCCACAGTATAAAGAGGAAACTACCCTTTCCCTCGTACCCAGCAGTGGGTTTCCCAGTAGATCTCCTGTAGTGCTGACCTGGGCAGGGCACTCTCCTTGCCCTGGCAAGCAGCATCCTAAAGGCATGAATGAAACCAGGCTACAAGGGGGTGGGGGTGGGTTTCCGCTGGACTGGCTGCTCTGGGGGACAGAGTCTTTTGGGCAGTTGTGCAGCGCACAACAGCAGTGGGACAAGCATGCCCATACCCAGTTCACCCAGGTTGTCTCCACCAAGCTTTGGCTTCCTGCTGGGGGAAACTGAGGCACAGAGAGGGTCCTTCCTTGACTTGAATGGCCAGACCACGGCAGAGCCGGGGCTAGAGCCAACTCTCCCACTTCACCCTTGTAGGCTGTCCGCACCAGCCTGCCCAGCCCCTGTGCCACTGCTCAGAGGGCAGCTGGGGTGTATCCATCGCCCATGAAGCCCCCCAGCACAGAGGCTGCACTAGCAGCACCTGGGAAGCTGTGTGCAGCAAACCAGCCTTTCCGGGGCTGTGAACACCCCTTCACGGCCCTGTTGGCACCCTGGACTCGGTTGCACCAACTCGTGCCCCCATGCGGAGTTGGGGTCACTCAGTTTGCTTCTCAGTAGGCCTCCCCCCCCCGGGTCCTTAGCTTGTTTCAGGGAAACCACGTCTGTAAATAGCTGGGACAGGTGCAGAGCCAGCCCTCGCTGAACGCCCCGGCTCGCCCGCTCTGAGGACAGCTATTTCCATACGCAGCCCCTGGCTCCAGCCCAGCTCAGCAGCTCTCAATTCACACTGTGCAGAGAGAGGCAACCCTGAAGGCTCACCTCGGGGTCAAACCCAGCTGCGATCACCAAAGGGTTACGTCTGCAGGGATTCTCGTGAACGTGAACATGAAGTGCACCTGCCGTGGGGAGCGGAAACAACCACATCTCAGAGGATCCTAGATAAGTGGGGCTGGAAGGGACCTCTCGTGGTCTCATCTAGTCCAACCCCCTGCCTGAGGCAGGATCAGCCCTATCCAAACCACCCCATGCAAATCTATCATCTAAAACGACCGCCAACCCTGACACGCAAGACATCGCACCCGAACCTGCCATGGGGAAGGCGAGGGGGACCGCAGCAGCCAGCGTCCTGCCGTTGTAAAAGGAAGTTAATACACATGCAAGACGTCCCAGGTAGGGGCCGTGCCCCCGCTACAGAGGAAGGCAAAACCCCTGCAGCCCGTATCAATGTGACCAGGGGAGGAAATTCCTTCCTGACCCTGAGTGCAGGGGTAAGACCGTCTAGCTAGAAACCTCCAGGATTAGTCCCAGCAGGAGCACTGGCACAGCCCCGTCACTGCCCCCAGCCTGGGCTGCAGCCAGTACCCAGCGCTGCAGAAGGTGAGAAAAATCCCGACACGTGTAGCAACGGGAGGGGGAAAAAACTCCTTCGCAGCCCCGTGTGGCACCCAGCAAAGCCCAGAGGCCTGGGAAATGCTGACAGCAGAGCATCCTTTCTACCGGAGCCTGTGCACCATTGAGGCCTGGCAAAATCCCCCACCGTGTTGAGGATGCACCCAAGATCCCGCCTACAAATGGGACTGGTCAGGTCCGCGGTGGGTGTTGGGAGGGTTTCATGCCCCCGTTTAAGGCCCTACCCCTACATTGCAATCCTGGGATGAGTGGAGACAGTGCAGGGAAGTGGAAACCCAACCAACCTGGTTTTACTCCTTGTGTTTCGTATCAACCTGAAAACATTGCTAAGAAGCACTTAATGCAGCTGGATGCAGGCCTGATGAGGAAGAGGGGAGCGGTGCCTGCAGTGGAGGGGTAACTGAGGACTTGTGGAGAGGGCACCCTGCAGGCCTCTTCCCCATCCCACCTCTCAACTTAGCCCTGTCCTCGGTGAAGTCCACCCCTGGCAATGCCAGCTGCCACCCGCTATGGACATGGGGCAGGGGAACAGACCATGCAAGGTACCAGGGCTATACCAGGGCACCCATCAGGACAACCAGTCGCCAGCAGGGCTGCCCAGGAGTCCTGGGAAGACTCCCTGCAAAACAGGTGGATCTCGTGACCCGGTCTATTTTCAACCCCAGGAGGACATGGGGGCAGGCGTGTCACTGACACCATCAGCTGACACCTGCGGTCGTCCCTCGCCATCCAGCCTGGATTCCAGCCCCGGAGCTATATAGATCAGGGGCCAAGAGGCTGGGCCGGCAGAGACCAGGAGGGTTGGACGGCAGGATGGTAGAGCCTGGAGCCTGCACACGTGCCGCCTGAGGGTGCCGCGAGCCGGGCACAGGAGCAGGTAAGGTTGCCCCTGTGCTGTGGGGGGTGGCAGCCGGGCGTGGGGCCCTGTCCCTGAAGCAATGCTGTTCCCAAGGCTGCTGGGGCTGAGCCCCGCTGGTCTGCTCCTGCCAAGCTCAGGTCCGCCCAGATCTGCCTGGCAGTCCCGGAGCAGTGCAAAGACCCCCCTCGATTGCAGTGTCCCAGGGCTGGCGGAGACCTCAAGGGCCCCACTCCATGCCCCCCAGTCAAAGACAGGACTGCTATTCCCAAGTCATCCCTCCAAAGACAGCCCCTCAGGCCCGACCGATCAGCCCGATGGAAAACCCCTTCCCCTCCCCACCTCCTTTGCAGTCAGTGACTTTCTAGCTGCATCAGTGCTCGCAGGGCCCTTAGCACCCCCCTCCACTACCACTGCTCTGCGCTCTTGCTGAGAAGCGGGAGCTGTGTCTGCAGCGGGGAATTTGGTCCCAGCTTTCTCTGGCTCCTCCAGGATCCAAGTACGACAGCAGCTGTCACCAGCCCAGGGGAGGGCACTGCAGGCTGGGCACGTACAGCCCCCTGCTTGTGCACCTGTGGCTCTGCTCACGCAGGCATCCCTGCTGACTTCCACTAGCACCACAGGGAGCAGGGAAGGCCCTCCAATGCTGAGAGCACCAGCCTGCAACATGGAGAAGCCTGACTTGGGGCCCTGCTCCACTACAGATATCCTGTACGGCCTTGGGCAGGTCACTCAGCCCCCAAGCAGGCGCTCCCATGGGGCTGTGCAGACAGATGTGTGCTAAGCCTGGCACAGGGCTCAGATGCTCCATAACAGGGGCTACAGGCCTATGAGACAGTCTCAGGGTCATCCAAGGCTGTTCAGAGATGGGGTGGAGAGCCGGGGTGCCCAGAGACCTTCCCCAGAGCTTCGGGATCCTTGATCTTTGTCTGAGATAGATAAAGGTGTGAAATCACCTCTCTCCCTCTCTGCTCCTGGGAGCTAGGATCCTGTTGGTTTTTTGCAGCCTCACTTCTATCTCCAGGAGGCCCAGCTCGCTGCTGGTTCAGCCGTCACCAATTGGCCCCCTGCCTTCGCTCCCTGGCACCATGGTCGGCTTGAAGCCCACGGACGTCCCTCCATCGGCCCTTGTGAAGTTCTTCAGTGCAGGGACCGCCGCCTGCATCGCTGACCTGTGCACCTTCCCACTGGACACAGCCAAAGTCCGGCTGCAGGTAAAGGGCCCCTGTGCTCATGCTGTGGAGGGTGCCATGGTGCCCAGCACAGCATACACACAGGCAGGGAGGCTGGGGTTAAGACAAAGGAGACAAGGGGGAGGAGAGAGGCAGGGGAGGGATGGAGGTGTGAAGGGAGATGCCTGCAGCCACAGACCGGGGTGCGGGGAGGGGGAATGCAGGGCCTCTGAGCTGGCGCTGGAAGGATTCAGGCTGGGAAAGCAGGTGCACAGGCTGATTCAGAGGTGGATCAGCCCCTGGAGCTGCTCCTTCAGCGCTGGCAGTGTCTGGACACAGCCTGGCTGCTCCCCTCTGAGGATGCTGAGCACAGGGGTTGCATCGCCTGTGCTATGCACAAGGCTGAGCTAGAAGATCCCAGCAGCATCTCTGGCCTTGGCTTCCACGCAGTCCCTGGGTCCCGGTGCGGTCTCCCCACGAGGGTCAGGAGGAGCACTATGGTGCTTTGCTAGCATTGGCTCAGCCACCCCCTGTCTGCATGAGGATTTGCAGACATGGCACCTGTGCAATTCTCACTGCAAGCCACACTCTGCACAGGACTGGACGCCACCCACAATTGAAGAATAATCCATTGAAATCATGGGGCTGCGACATGCAACCCAGCTGAAGGTCCAGCCTGGTCTCCAGATGCAACCGATGTGGTACCCAGGCCTCACCTGGTCTCCTGCGCTAGGGAGAGCTTCCTCTGGATTTTCACTGGAGAGCATGTCCTATCTCTCCACCACACACTTGGCAAACATCAGAGTTGAGCCTCATGGTGCCACCCTGCCATCTCGGGCACATGCCGTCCCAGATGGTAAGGTCCCTCTGCAGCTGGATGGCATTCCTCTGCCTTCCCTGCCTGGATGCGTGCTGCTGTCGACACTAAGCAGCTGCCATGTTCCACCCCAGCAGCAGTTGCATGTCAGTAGCTGAAGTGGTTCACACAATGTATGGACTGTGCAGTGCTTCCACATGCAGCACCACCAACATCAGACCGTGACCGGAGCTTTGCCACGCATTTGCTGATCAAAAACACAGCAAAGCACCTGTGCCCAACAATTTGACCCCTTCCTGACTTGGCCCAGCTGCCACAGACTAGGCTTGCAGGCCACATGCTTTCATAGTGAGGGGGCCCCCACGGCAAGCCCCTGCATGACACCCCATCCCTTGCCTCAAGGAATAGTTACTCCTTGACTAAAGGTTGCTGCCTGGAAGTCTGGTCCAAAATCCTCCCAAGCCTGGTCACAGCACACTGATTCCCTTAGCCAGAGGCATGCCAGGGAATGATGTGGCTGCCATCGCGCCCAGCTGCCTCTCCCCCCAATCTGAAGAGCCAGGAGCCTGTTTCCAGTGGGTGCAGCCTTGGGCTCGAGTCCAGGCTGAGAGACAAGGTCCGGAGCCAGAGCAAGGGTCTGTTGTGGCTCTGCCCCCCTGTCCCTGTATGCTCATAGCTGTGTCTGTCTATCCCCAAGATCCAAGGCGAGGCCAAGCCAGTGAGGAGCATGGCGGTTGTGCAGTACAAAGGTGTCTTTGGCACCTTGGCCACCATGGTGAAGACGGAGGGTCCCAGCAGCCTGTACAACGGGCTGGTGGCCGGGCTGCAGCGTCAGATGAGCTTCGCCTCCATCCGCATCGGGCTGTACGACTCGGTCAAGCAGTTCTACTCCTCCAAGGGCTCTGACAGTGAGTACCGCACCCCAGCCTCTAGGGCTGGCAACCTCCGGCCACGGGCCCTGCTCTTAGTCAGGGGAGTGATGCCAAAGCCTCAAGACTTGGGCACCCCTCAGGGCTAAGGGACAGGCCTGAGGCCACGGGAGTCAGCATTTACCTACAGCCTCCGGGTGATGAGGTCGCACCCATTCTCAGGGCTGAACTTTGAACCCCCCATATTGTCTCACCTACCACACACTCCCAAATTAAAAACATGCCTTGTTTTTGGGAAGGCAGAATGAAGAAAAAAAGGATTTTTCCTGAGTTATGGCCACACACATCAGGGACAGAGCCAGATACTCAGCTCCCTCCCCTTCCCTTTCCTGCTCAGGCAAAAGTTACAGTGTGAACCCTTTTACAGCTGAGTTGTCAGCAGCTCTGGACTGCTCAGCCAAAAGCTGAAACTGTAGTTGCTGCTGAAAACCAGACTCTGTTGGCAGACCTAGGATGTGGTGACATAGGAGAAGAGAGACAGGAGTAGCTAAATGGTGAATTATTCCACAAAATTGATAACTCGATCAGTGGAACATCAAGACCATTAACAAGGAGAAAGGGTCGTTAATGCCTGTGGAGTGAAGATCACTTATAGATTATGATGAGCCAGGGAGTTAATTGACTTGCTCAGCATTGCCTGAATAGAAGTGCCACTGCTGCTCTTCCCTGCTAAAGACACGCACCCCGATTCTGGAAGGCTGATATTGGGAGAAAGGTGCAAGTAGATATGGTATCTGTTCAGCTCTCAAGTTCAAGGTACAACGGAGATTGCAACCCACCGTGTTATGCTCCCTGCAGGCACCGGTATCCTGACTCGGCTGCTGGCTGGCTGTACCACGGGGGCCATGGCTGTGACTTGTGCCCAGCCCACCGACGTGGTGAAGGTTCGGTTTCAGGCTCATGTGACACTGATGGACGGAAGCAAGAAGTACAACGGGACTGTGGATGCCTACAAGACCATTGCTAAGGAGGAAGGGGTCCGAGGCCTCTGGAAAGGTACCAGGGCAGGGAGCCTGTATGCAGCAAGGGGAGGGAAACCAGTGTGGCTTGACCAGAGGCAATGGTGTAGAGATAGATGGAAAGAGGCCACCTTATGTGAGCCCGGGGTCTAGCCCTTGGGGTTACACGGAGGAAGGATAAATGCAGCAGCCCCTTTACACAGAACTTGGGTCTGTCTCTGGGGTTTTGCAGACCACCTGCAGGGCAGATCTGTCTGGCTCGCAAGGGGGCATGTGACCATCTGAGCAGCAGGCCCACATGGACCCTGGTGTCCCCATCTCTGCTCCCTGGGTCTCCAATTTGGCTCTTGCTTAGGGCCAAGGACAGCTATATCCTGGGCTAGCTTTGGCCCTGATGCAAATTCGCCCAGCTAGACAGCAATGAGAGGGACTTACGTAGAGCATGACCGGTGCCGGGGCCAAGTGTGGAGAGGGCTGGGGATTTCCGCCATCCTCCGCAGCCATGCAGGACAGTTTCCCATACGGACTCCTCCTGGCATAAGCCACAGCAGATGCAGCCTGTTAGACCCCAATGAGGATCAGAGCCAAGCCCAGACCAAGTCCCAGCAAACGCAGGCATGATCCTTCTCCCCAGTGAGGCAACAGGCTGGCTGGAAAAGAAATTCCTGGTGCTTTATCCAGCCCCAGACACCACGCAGGATCTCTAAAGAGCAGGATCCTGCTACCCAAATGATCATAAACTCAAGGGTCAACGATGTTGGTGTTGCCATCATTCGGATTCAGAGTCAACACCAATCTCAGATGGGGGGTGAGTGGAAATCCCAGGCGTTGTCCCTCACGGTGACCCCATAGCGCCCGACACCACATGCAGCAAGGGGAGTGGCAGATCTGTGACCAGCCCAGTTCCACCCACCCAACGCTCTTGGTCTTTCCCCCAACAGGCACGTTACCCAACATCACCCGCAACGCCATCGTGAACTGTGGGGAGCTGGTCACCTACGACCTCATCAAGGAGGCGCTGATCAAGTACCACTTGATGACAGGTGAGGATTGCTTGGGGCTCGGAGTCAGCCGGGTCATCCCTGGTCTGGGTCACTCTCCTGATAAAAGGGCATTCACCAGAGGGGAATTGCCCGAGCCCTCCCTAACCTGCCACTGCATGTGATGGCTCAAGGACTGGACCCAGTCACCGCAAGAGGCTGCTGAGATGCTTCAGGCATCAGTGCCAGGAGGACTAGAGAGAGGCTGGTCCAGGGGCAGCTTGGTGACCCAGGAACGAGCTCTGTGCGGCCTTGGCTGATGCTACAGGCTGGACTTTCTGAGGGGTTTTGGCCCTAAAGCCACAGAAATGAGCCTAGAGGGATTTTTTTTTAGGAAATCCTCTTAGAAGCTGAGCTTCCAGCTGCTTTGGAGACCCGCAGAGATACCTCCCAACTGCTCAGGGTGCTTAATTAGTCTCTGCCTTGGATGGACAGTGCCTCGCACAGCTTTCGTAGCTGATAGCCAGTACCTCCTCATGGCCGTAGAGGCAGGTCTCCAGTGGAGCCACCCATTGCCCTAAATCCTGAGGTTTAACCCGTCTCCCTCTGTGCCCACAGACAATTTCCCTTGCCACTTTGTGGCTGCCTTCGGCGCTGGATTCTGTGCCACGGTGGTGGCTTCGCCGGTGGACGTGGTGAAGACGAGGTACATGAACTCGGCCCGCGGGCAGTACAAGAACGCCCTGAACTGCATGCTCACCATGGTGATCAAGGAAGGGCCTGCCGCCTTCTACAAGGGGTGAGTGCTGTTCTACGCCAAGGAAACAGCCTCCAGATGCATCCCTGGGGCGCTGGACGTGCTCATGCAACCCGGCTGGCAGTGGACAGGGCACTGGGCTGGGATTCGAGGTCTCCTGACTGTGACTCTCTTGGCTCCCGCAGGTTTGTGCCCTCGTTCCTGCGCCTGGGCTCCTGGAACATCGTCATGTTTGTGTCCTACGAGCAGCTGAAGCGCGCCATGGTGCTGGCCCAGGTGGCCTGGGAATCCCCATTTTAAGCCCTGGGGAGATCTCTGGGATGAGAAGACTGAGGACAGCCTGGGGCCTCCAGCAGATGCTTCTCCCCACGGCCGCACCTGTGGTGCTGGGCTTTGCTGTGGCATGTGAGGGTAGAGGGAGAGGTGCGGCACTGATGGGACCATGCCAGGGCCCTGGCTCTTGTCCTTATCAGAGCCGATGAGGTGCAGAAGCGAATGACAGGAATTGCCAAGATGCAGCCCAGCAGCCAGATGTTTGAGCAGAGAGAAAGGACTCGAGGTAGCAAAACTGGCAGTGAAGTCAGGAACAAGAGCAAAGCTTATGCTACAGCCTCTTCCGCCTGATTTCTTCAGCTTGGGTACGAGCATGGCCCTGCAAACAGGCCTCTCTGCTGTGCTGTGACAGCAGACCGAGGCCCGCCAGGAGCTACAAGGCTCCTCAAAGCCTAGAGGGAGGCTGTTGGGTGCCCAACAAAAGATTTCTTGTGAGAGCAAGTGACAACAGGACCGGGAGTGATGGAGACGGGTTAAGAACCAGGTGCCAAGAGCAGAGCACTGCAGCCAGCATCCATTGCTCTTTGAAGGCATCTCAGCAACCACTGAGATTCTGCTTGGAGTCCCATACAGACAAGCGAAAGGATGGCAGCCCTGCGATCATCCCTCCAGCCAGAACCTCCCTCCCGGTCTGGACAGCTTGGCCAAGGCCAGGAGGAGATAGACCAGATGGTCATGGAACATCTTGGAGCTCCAGATCTGGTGGAAGCTGCTGGGAGGAGCTCACAGAGAAGGTGAGGGCACGGGGCACAGTCTCTGCTGGGGAGTACGGCCTGTTGGGGCAGGGGCCAGTTGGTATTAGGGCTGCCTATGTCTTCAGAGGGAGTCGGCAGCGCATCGACAGCAGGCCTGGGTGGCAGGGAATGGGAAGGTATCACCAAGCAGAAGAAGCATTCAAACAAACCTGCAGGGATTTGGGACCTGAGATAGATGGTTAGAGGGGGTCAGGTTTCCAGGAATTGCCCATTTCCCTCAGAAAAATCCCATATTCTGCAAGTCAGGAACTTTCAGGTGTTTCTGAAAAAAGAAAAAGACAAGAAAAAGCCCTAAAAACATTTTTACAGGGGGAAAAAATCATTTCCCAGCAACTCCAGAAATAAATCGTGTAAGGAGATTCAGCATGAAAGCCAGGCCTCAGCTCCACCCAGGTCCCTTGCTGCACCCTTAGATGTGGGCGCATACCTTAGGTGAGTCCCTTGCTGCGCCCTGAGCCTTGTAAGAGAGAGCCTGTTCTTCCTCATCTTCCCAGGGGCACAGGGAAGCTCATGTCACAGGGGTCCCACTAAAACACAGGGAGGATGCGTCTGAACGGGTGCTGCGAGAGCGGGATCACCAGGGAAGTCAATAGGACGCTTCTTGATGCTCCTCCCCAACAAGGCAATGCTGAAGAAGGCTGGCGCATCCCCCTGATGTGGCCAAGGGGGCCTGTGGGATCCCCGCCATGGGTGAGAGCTTGGTCTGTATACACACACCAGCTTTGCTCAGGTCTAGAGTGAGGAACAAATCCAGCTTGTAGCGAAAGCCCCAACATTAGCAGTGTCAGTGGCTGAGACCTCTTGCCAGCATTGCTTATGCCATCTGGGGAGTGGGTAGAAGCCCTGGTGGTGAAGGGAGTCTTAGCTTTGGACTGCTCCAAGTTTCCTTAGCACCACACATGGCCTCCGTGGCTGGAGTCACCTCCATCTCTGTCTCCCCTCCACAGGGCTGGCATGTCGGCAGCTGGGGAGAACCAGCGTCCCAGAGCTGCGCGGAGAAGGAAGGACGACAGGATCGCTCAGGGAAGAGGAGCCAGGAGCACGTGTCTGCACCAGCTTTGCAGCCATTGCTAATAAAGGGATTCATGCTGTCCCCCGCAGAGGGGTCACGCTGCACATCGTGTCTTTCATGTCCTGCCTTCCTCCTGCACCATCCATGTCCCGTGTGCTGCCGCGTTTCGAGCCCTTGCCAAGTCTCAGGAGGTAGTTCCCTCTGGCTGCCTGTCCAGCCTGGCCTGTCTCCTAGGGGAGAGCTGTCAGAAGCAGCAGGACCAGCTCTCCCCATGGGAGAGCACCGAGGGTCAGTCTGCTCCCTGCTCCATCCCTGCAGCTGGGGGAGGGGGTGCAGCACCCTTGGAGGGGCAGAAGGGAAGGTGGGGAGGGGGGGATCAGAACAGATTTGGGACTGGGAGATAGATGGATGGATGTTGAGGAGGGCCCAGGATGAAGGCACTGGGATAATGGCACTGGGGAGATGCTGGAGGATCCACACCAGCAAACAGTGCCCTTAATCTGTACAGCAGGGAGGGCTGGCCACACACAAGCACACGTCTGCATGCACTTACACGCGTGCACACACGCACGCATGTACAGGCCCATCCATGAGGTGGGCAGGGGGCAGTTGAACAATCCAAGGACAGACCAAAACCCACAGCACGGTCCTCGCTGCCAGCTGGTAACAGCCACCACAGGAAGCAGTTCCAAGCCATCATAGGACCTGGAGATAAGTCACAGGCGCACCACAGCAACGCCCGCTGGGGAGAGCCCGGCAGCAGATCCATTAGCATTTAATCCAGATGGACGGTGGTATGAGAGCTTTACCCCACCGCCACGCCCGAGTCGCCATCGGTCCCCCTTCTGCTGGGCTGTGAGGTCCTAGGACACATCGCGTCATGCCATTAGGAGAACCCCGGAGCAGCTAAGAGCTGGGGGTGGTCTCTGTGAACTGATGCTCTAGATGGCATCTTCCAAATGCCCCGTGGGGAGCAGTTTGGTTTGCAGCTAAACAAAGTCGGAGACCTGGGCTCTATTCCCTGGTAGGGAGCTCCATGTGACTGGCAATGCCTCAAATCCCCGGGTCCTTCCCTTCCTCCGTTTCTCAGAGGTTGCTGCATCACATTAGGTGCTTTTGCAGCCCCCTTCTCCATTGCTCTTTGCTGTGGGAGGTTCACTGAGTAGTCTGCATTGCACTGGAAAACTCAATGCTACCCCAGCTTCACTCCCCTCCATTACAGTGTCCATCCTGGTTAAGTGCAAAGGGAGATGCAAGGATATCAGAGTTTCCAGGCAGCTGGTTTTATAGCACCAAACTTTATCTATGGTCCACTATTCCTCGCTCTGTTGCTAGGATCCTTCCAGCATAACTACTGGGACCCATTGCCTTTTGTGGCTGGGTGATAAAGACTGGAACAACAGCACAGAGGTAAAGTCGTCCCCCATTCATCTTGCCGGGCTGTTCATTTCAAGGCCCTGAACTGTCCAAACCTCTGAGAATCGGCATCGTTCACCAAAAGGTCTCTCATGAGGTTCAACAAGGACACATGCAAAGTCCTGCTTTTCGGACGGAGCAATCCCCTGCACCAGTGCAGGCTGGGGGGTGACTGGCTGGGCAGCAGCTCAGCAGAAAAGGACCTGGGCGGGGGGACAGCGTGCAATCATGTGAGTATGAGCCAGCAGTGTGCCCTTGCTGCCAAGAAGGCTAACAGCTATTGGACTGCATTGGCAGGAGCGTTGCAAGCAGGGCAAGGGAAGTGATTCTTCCTCTCTGTTCAGCGCTGGGGAGGACACATCTGGAGTCCTGTGTCCAGCTGTGGGCCCCCCACTGCAGAAAGGATGTGGACAAGTTGGAGAGAGTCCAGTGGAGGGCGACAAAAATGGTCGGGGGCTGGGGGACATGACGTGTGAGGACGCAGGGCAGCCCTAGGCTGGAAAACAGCTCGCTTAGTCCGGAGCAAGTGGGCATTTGTCAGCCCCAACTTCGCAGTCCTTTGGCCAGGCACATCCTAGGCCCAGAGCAGCCGTTTTTGTACATGTGCACAGCTGCATAGTTTGCTGATTTGGGGTCCTTAAGAGATTATGAAATGTTCACACCCAGGGAGTTGGGGGGGAAGGCAGTTGTGACCCTCAAACTGGTTCAAGAATCACTTTCTAAAGGGCTTGCACTGGTTTAAACAGACCAAGTTAGAACCAGTTCGGTTCAATCATGGTTTGTTTGCACAAATGGGACAGAGTTTGGGTGGGATTGAGGCCATACCCATGGAATTGGTGCCCGATCAATGAAAGAAATTAGACACATATAAATCAGCAGGACTGGATGAACTCCACCCAAGAGTGCCGCAAGAGTTGATCAAAGTGATCGCAGAGCCCCTGGCAAAGGTCTTACAAAAATCATGGGCCTCTGGAGAAATCCCAGAGGCCTGGAAGAGGGCGGATGTTGTGCCCGTCTTCAAGAAGGGGAAGCCTGAGGACCTGGGAAACTACTGGCCAATTAGCTTAACTTCTATTGGAGGGAAAACCCTAGAAACAGTCATCGCAGAGGCTATCTGTGACCGCCTTGCAGAAGGCATGATGCTGAACGACAGCCAGCATGGCTTCGTGGCGGGCAGGTCTTGTCTGGCCAACCTCCTTTCTTTCTCTGGTCGCGTACCGCGTCACCTGGATGAGAGAAAGGCGGTGGACATCATCTACCGCGACTTGACCTGGTATCCCACAAGGGACGAATCGGAAACCTGGAAGATATCGGGCTCGACTGTGGCACCGTCAACACGACGGCGTCCAGCGGGTGCAAACCTGGTTGCAGAGCACCCCCAGCCGGGCATGGCTAACCCGACCAGCGCTGCAGACGAAAGGGGTCTGGGGGTAACACGGAGCCCCGTGCATCTCCAGCGCAACCAGAGCAGTGCTTCTCCCGCTTGCCTTGACATCGCTGCGGCCAGGGCTGGAGCAGCGCGTCCCCCGCCCGCGTCAAGGGCGGGCCGCGGTGCGCGGCGCCCCGCCCCGTCCCGCCCGTATAAACGCGCCGCGAAGCGGAGCCGGCTCCAGCTGCTCCGGCCCCGCTGCTC
>NW_005842286.1:577956-582237 GCF_000455745.1 Alligator sinensis
TCACTGCTTTGCTCCCTTTCCCTGCAGCCAGGTGGGCTTTTGGTGGCCTTTGGAGCCTGGAAGTCCCCAGGGGCTTCTGGGCCGGGTCCAGTCCGAAAGCGGGGTGCGGCCAGACCCCGCGCGTCGCCTTCCCTCCGCAGCCCCCTCCAGCCGTCGGGGAAAGGCTTTGCCGTCCTGCCCCATAAAAGCCTCCGACCTTCTCCTAAGGCTGGGTCCGGCCGGCATCCGTGTAACCCGGCACGCTGCCTGCATGGGTGGCGGGATGCTTAGAGGGAGGCTGCTGCCCCCCCTAATCCGGCTTTGGGCAGGCCACGGCTAGTATGACCCGTCCCGCCTCGACCCCTCGCTGGCACCCGCCCTCCTTGGTTTCGGGATGACAAGGGATACGTCCCCCACGGCATCTGTAAGGGGCTGGGAGAGGCACTGTCCCATCCCGGCCGCTGGCAAGCAGAACGGTGCCGCAGCAAAGCCTGCCTTTTCTCTCTGCAGGTGAAGTATTATGGTGATTAGGTGTCCTGCTTGTAAACGTGCTCCTATGGAAAGGAACGGGCATCGGATGGTCGTGGCCTCGAGTAAATGTGACGGGCGGGACGCCTTTAGAGAATCCTGATCCCCCCCCCGGGGCACCCTGAAGCGCTCCCACCAGGTAACGTGCATCGCTCCCCTCTCCCGACCGCTTTGGGCATCTGACAATAGCCCTGTTGTCTCTGAGACCAAAGCCTGGGCACGGCTCCGTGCTCCGAGCGGGGCTTTGGGCTGGTCTCTCTCAGCCCGAGGGCCCTACAACACACTCAGCAGTGAAGATGGGTAGAAACCAGCTAGAAAGTTGTCGCACCTTTTCAAGCACTGATTTTGTTGCCGACTGACTCTTTGTAGCTGGACAGCCGTTTTTACGGCGTGGCAATTACTTTGCACCTGTGGCCGGTCTACATTTATTGCATGATTCGCCAGTGAATTGCATCACATATGTAACATGTGGCAGGGGCCGAAGGTGCCAGCTGCAGCAGGAGTGTGCATTTCTCCCGGCTAATAACAGCCCGAAACAGAGTCTCTGGCCGCGCTGGGGTGGGGATCTGCTCACAAAATGGCATCTGCATCGTCTTGCACAGTAAAGCTTTTAATTGCCATAAAGCCGCATTACAGTGGCTAATGAGGGGCTTGTACAAGTGCCTTTGCGTGTGAAGCACCTGCACGACGGGGCTCTGAGCACTTGCTCTCCCACGGCTCAACAACAAACCGTGTTCCCAAAGCACCTCTGTTGGCAGGAAGCCTCCAGGCTTGTCCTTCGCTCTCCCGGCAGATGCAATGGGCTTCTCCGGAGCTGTGTAAGGCTGGGGTTGTCTGCACAGAGTGTGACTCAGCAGCAAAAGTGAATACACTCCTTCATACAGTCCCCTTACACACACACATGCCCTGCAGGCCCCCCATTCACTCCCCTACACACACACCCTACACCCCCATACACTCCCCTACACACACACACACTATACCCTCCCCATAGTCTCCCCTGCACGTGCATGCACACACACACACGTGCATGGTCCGGCTCCCAGCCTTGAGACTGGGATTTCTAGGCCTGGGCTTGAGGCAAAGGCCCGTCCTGGGTGGCAAAGACTGTGAGAGCAAGTGCCCCGAATTCACCCCGTGGAAGCTGGAACTGCAACTGCCCCCTGGACTTGTTTCTCCAGTAGCTCCTCCTGGCAGGAAGGCATCCGCCAGGGCAGCGCTCGGTCCAGACTTGCTCGATCCAGTCTTGCTCCGTTCGCACGCACCTGATCCACACGCTGAATTTTATAAGGGCTCTCGGAGAACCTGGGCACCCGTTCGCTTTGCGGGCGTTGTAACAACCCGGCTGCAAAGTCCCGCGCTACCAGCCTGCTCTTGCCTGCAGCCGTGTTGCGTGCAGAGTAAAGCGGCTCAGTTGGTTCCCACCACGCTCGTCGGTTTTGTTCCCCGGACTCCCACGTCCGGGCACCGTGTTTGCAGCTGTCTGCAGCCGCTGCAAGCCTGCCGCTTCCTGGACAGCGCCGTTGTGGTTTCTGCGCGGATCAGCCCATGGCAGCCATGTCAGAGCTTTGCGCTGGTCCAGGGGATCTCTCCCGGCTGAGGCTAGGCAACAAGCTCAACAAAACAAGCCCTTATCAGGGTGACGGAGCAGGGGGAAGTGTTAGCCGCGAGGACGTAGGTCACCATCGGGTGTGTGGGCTGTCGCACTGCATTACTCCCGCGTCTGCCCACTCGACCCGGAGCCTGCAGGACTCCCAGGAAAGCCAACGCCCGGTTTGAGGAACTGAAATTTTACCATCAGAGTTGCAAGATGCACGCGCTGGGCCCCAAACCCTCTCACTGATCCCTCTCCCATCCCCACGTCAGAGGAAAAGGAGGAACCCGAGCTTGTGAAAGCTGCTCGTGGGTTGTCGCTGCCTGTAGCAGCATTTGCAAACCCCCAAGTGCTTCATAATAAGGCAGGGAACAATTTAAGTGCATCCTGCCTCTCATCTGGCCTACATGATGGCCCCAGGGAGAAGTGCGGTCATAAAACCGTAGAAAAACCAGGCTGGGGGTCACATCTAGCCCAACCCCCTGCTCAGGCCTTGCTGGAGCCATCTCACACTGGTTTGTCTTCGCCTAGTCTTAAAAACTTGGTGAACGCCCCTTGTATGCAGGTGCCAGGCAAGACACCTGAGAGGTCAGCAGCATCCTTCAACTTGCCCCTGGGTAAAGCAGGGGGATGAGGGCGCTACCCGTATCTCGTCGGTGCAAGAATGAGAAGGAGATTGTTCAAAGACACTTGTTTCTTCACCACCCGGCCGCTGGCAGGCAGCAGGGGCAGAGTTAAGGGTGTTCTGGGCATAATAGCACAGGAGGAGAAAGATATGTTTAGGCCATAGGCTGGGAGCCCTTGGGCAGCCCAGACGGTCACCTCCAGGTAACACAGTATTACATGCATTTGACCTCTCCACTCGCCCCATCTTCCTGCTGGGACAGCAGCATCCTCCAAGCTACCAGCGGAGGCTGCTCCTGCTGCGACGCGCCTGGTGGCACTGGCTGGTTGGCGTTGGTGACCCGTGAAACCGCGGTCCTGGAAACTGGCCTGTGTTGCTGCTCGCTACGTCGGGCTCTGGGTCCTGGGACATCTCACAGCTTTTGTTCTCCTCTAGACAGGGGCAGAGTCCGGGCGTCGTGCTCTCCGCTCCCTTCGAGCGCCGCGTGCTTCCTCGCTCCTCCTCGCCGGCCAGTCGCCGTCTCCGGAGCAGCGAGCAGGATGGTCGGATTCAAGCCCACTGATGTGCCCCCGACGGCCGCGGTGAAGTTCGTGGGGGCCGGGACGGCGGCCTGCATCGCCGACCTCATCACCTTCCCCCTGGACACGGCCAAAGTCAGGCTGCAGGTGAGGTGCCCTGGGGCCCTGGCGAATCAACGTCTGGAGCTGAGTCCCCTCCTGGCCGATGGGCCTTAGAGCAGTAGCAGTGAAGCAAGAGAGGCAGAGCCATCAGCCCGACCACGGCCAGTGCAACAGGTGCCTCTACTGCATCGTCCCTGCCCAGTCCCCTCTCCTGATGCTGAGTCTAAAGCCACCGTCGAGACTCATCCCTCTGCTCCTAGTCCTTGTTGTACAGACCAGGCATTTACCTCTTACCCCTCCATGTCCCTTGCTCAGCAAAGCCCTGCTGGTTTGGCTCCTTTGCATTGCGGTGGCCTGATCCTCCCAGAAGCTGGGCATGGTCCTGAGTATCCCCAAGTCCCAGGCGGGCCCCTTGGGCAGGGTGGGGAGCTGCTTTGAAAGCCCATTGCTCCTCCCTGAAATCGGGGGACCCCAGGGCTTCGTACGCTATTCCCAGATGCTGCAGTGGGACTCTAATGAGGTGGCGTGATGCTGTCTTCCCTGAGACCACGGCCTTTCCCAGCTGCACAGGAGGCCCCACTAGCTCAGGGGAAGCGAGGGCATCCAAAGAGGCTGTTGATCCTGCACCGAGCCCGCTGTGTGTGGCAGGTCCACGCCATCCGCCAGGCATGCAGGCAGCAGGCTGGGAGCACTTGGGCAGCACGGCTCAAGGCCTCCACGGGACAGGATATTACATCTGACCTCTCGGACGTGGGGTCCAGAGGCCGTGGAAGCTAAATAAGCCCCGGGCTCTTGCAATGAGCTGGTCATGCCACATCTGATGTGCCAGTGCCAGCCTGCCCAGCCCTGCCTTGCAGAGCTACCTGCAGTTGCTCTTTCAATGATCAAGGGGCCGCGGCTTTTGGGGGGTTGGTCTGGTGCAAGGGGCTCACAGC
>NW_005842286.1:582304-595497 GCF_000455745.1 Alligator sinensis
CAAGGCGAGACCAAGGCAGCCGGGAGCATGAAGACTGCCCAGTACAAGGGCGTCTTCGGCACCATAGCCACCATGGTGAAGACAGAGGGTCCCAGGAGCCTGTACAACGGGCTGGTGGCCGGGCTGCAGCGTCAGATGAGCTTCGCCTCTGTCCGCATCGGGCTGTACGACTCGGTCAAGCAGATCTACACCAAGGGCGCAGAGCGTGAGTGCCTCCGTCCCCCCAGCGTGGCCTCTGCCCCCCTCAAGGGGCAGGATCTTGTGCGGGAACCTCTGAGCGACAGGGACGGGGCCTGTTGCTTAAGTGCATGGTTCGCTCTCGACCCCTTCAGACTCAAGACCGCCCCACTTGGAAAATGCTGCTGTTGGCTTTCACTCGCTTTTTGTCTCTGGAAAAGTAATGGATCAGCACTCCTGTTGCAAAGACCTGGGAAAGCTCACAGCAAGGCTGTGTGGAGCGAGTTCGGGCTCACGGCAGCGCATGCTCTACAGCAGGGACGCTCAGCCTGGTGGCCCCGTGGGCCAGATGTGTGGCATGAAGCCCATTGTGGGGGTCGGATCGGGCCCCACGACCTTCCTGCACACTACGATTGATGCCTGGGATTGAGCCCTGGGACCTGGCACTGCTGCCACCCAGCTCTGCACCCTGGGATCAGGTGCTGGATCCAGCACACGGGGCCCCGAGCTCCCCAGGGGTCCCCCAGAGATTTGGCAGTGGGGGAACAGTGTCATCACTCTTCTGCCACCGCATTTCCAGACCCGGCGGGAGCCCTCTGGGCTGCACGACACGGTGCCAGGGGCTGGATCTGGCCCATAGGCCGGGGGCTGAACAGCCCTGCTCTAGTTAAGCGATGAGGTGCAAATCTACTCTGCTTTCAGCACGCTTTTGACGCGCTGCCTTTCCGTTTGCAGTCCCTGGGTTTATGTTGTGCGTCACGTGTAGACGTTTCCACACTAGCATTGTGCAGCACCCTTCAAAGGTCTCGCTGCGCCCGGCTGAGAATCACCAGCTTCAGCAGCCAAGGCTCGTGGCTTGAGATCCAGCAGTCCTGGTTTCAGTCCCTGCAGGTCTGGCCAGGACGGGGCACGCTCACAGTCACCGCAGGGAGGTCCCGATAGCAATATCTGTATCCAAGGAGCACTCAAACGAACCCCTGGTCCAGGCAGCTTGGAGAAGCAAGTCAAGAGGGGGCATTGTGGGCGTCTCTCGTGGTCGTGATGGGCTCCCTGGCTTGACTCCTCGTCTCTCGCCCTCCTTGCAGATGCTGGCATTGGCAGCAGGCTCCTGGCGGGATGCACCACGGGGGCCATGGCCGTGGCCGTGGCCCAGCCGACGGATGTGGTGAAAGTGCGATTCCAGGCCCAGGTCCGCACGGCGGGCGGCAGGCGGTACCAGGGCACCATGGATGCCTACAAGACCATTGCCAGGGAAGAGGGGATCCGAGGGCTGTGGAAAGGTCAGTGCTGGGGCCGAGCCGGGCATGCGGGGCTGGGTCCGGCACGGCCTCCCGCCTCGCTGACCCGTTTCTCTGCCCGCGCAGGGACGTCCCCCAACGTGGCCCGCAACGCCATCGTGAACTGCACCGAGCTGGTGACCTACGACCTGATCAAGGACCTGCTGCTCCGGTCCAACCTCATGACAGGTGGGGCGGGGGCCTGTGGCCAGGCTGTTCGCAGGTGGTTCCCAGCTCGCGGGGATTATCCCAAGGTGCTGGAGCTTCCTTGGGGCAGAGGATGCTCGTGGCCCCTGAGTGCCTGAATCTTTAGGGAGAGGGTGGGAGCTGGCTGCAGGTCAGGCTGGGGATGGGGTGCCAATTCACCTCCTCCTCCTCCTCCCCTGTTAGAAAGTGAGGCAGACTTAGAGGTGCGGGAGGTGAGCTCTGAGCTCGCTAACAGGACGGAGCTGGTATCTGGATCCTGGTTGGTCTCGAGCAGCTTGGCACCTACCTCCCGCTCAGCCTGGGATGGTTTTGGGCCCACTGTAGTGCAGCCCCTGTGCCAAGAGCTCGGGAGCCCGAGTGCCCCCGGGCTCAGCTGGTGTCTCTCCCTGCAGATAACCTCCCGTGCCACTTCACCTCCGCGTTCGGGGCCGGCTTCTGCACCACGCTCATCGCCTCCCCCGTCGACGTCGTGAAGACCCGATACATGAACTCTCCCCCGGGCCAGTACAGCAGCGCCGTGAGCTGTGCCCTCACCATGCTCAGGACGGAGGGGCCGCTGGCCTGTTACAAGGGGTGAGTGGCATCCTGGTGGAGGTGGCGTCTTTGCTGCCCACGGCACCGTGCTGGCATCACACCCAGCTGCCTCGCACTCCCCAGTACCCGGGTGCCCATCACAGCTGGGTTGGTGGGGCAGCCCGTAGCCACAGCTCTGCCCCGTCTATGGGGGCAACCCCAGTCTGGACATAACTCTCGGCCCCCTCTTCACCCGCAGGTTCATGCCCTCCTTCCTGCGCCTGGGCTCCTGGAACGTGGTGATGTTCGTCACCTACGAGCAGCTGAAGCGCGCCATGATGGCTGCCCGTGGCTCCTGGGAAGCCCCGTTTTGACCCGGGCGCAGCTGAGACCTCATCGCAGCCCCCCGCGGCGCTGCGCTCTCCCTGCCTCCCCCGCTGCCTCTGCTCCCCGGCTCCGAGCTCGTTGCGGCGCCTCTTCTACACCAAGCCTGACGACTCTGCCCTGCCAACAGGAGAAGGCTGGAGCGGGGCCTCTCGTCTGGTGTGGAAGAGAAGAGCATCCTTGCCCTGGTGGGCTTGGGCGGGAGGTTTCCTTTACGGCGTTCCTGCAGCCGGCGCATCCCACGGGGCATCGAGTGCTGATCTTGGCTGGGCCGAGCCCGGAGATGTAGCGCGAGCAAATGGGACTCAGCTTCCCATTTCAAAGGCCGATGCCTGCTTTGGTAACAGTCCAGGGGGGAGCCCCTTCCCTGCCAGGTCTGTCGTGCCAATTGCTAAGTACCGTGCCAGCTTCTCCAGACCTGAGCGCCCAGCCTCTAAGCCCCTGAATCCCCCGTGCGGTGAGGAGAGGCATGCCTGGTTTGATTCAAGGCTGCAGATCTCCCTGGAGCTCTCATCAGGCTTCAAGCAAGCGGCTTGTGGGGTCTGGAAGCCAGAAATGAGTCCCCCAAGTCCACCCTGAAGTCTCTGTGTGCCCAGCAGGGCAAGAGGCTGCGGTGGGGCTCTGCAGAGCAGCCCGAGATGGGGCGAGTCGGATGCTGTGGATGGGAAACGGCAGTGGTGGGGAGGGGCGGAGGGATCACCAAGGATTGGAAAGTACAAGCAAGTGTCTGGCAGACCAGCCAAGCCTCCGTTTCCTTGCGCGCTTCTGGGCAGCAAGGGTGCGGAGACGGCACCTGCCTTGCGTTGTGCGTCTTAAAATAAAGTCGAAGGTTAGGAAGCGAGGTCGCGTCCCTCTGCAGAGGGACATGCTCGGTCCCTTGCTCGGTCTTTGCATCTGGCCAGACTCGTGATTCACGGGCCCGGCTTGAGGCGCCTGATTTCAAGTGGGGAGCCCTTCGGGGGGAGGGAGATGGCCAGTGGTCGGGTGGTGACCCATGGCACGCAGTGGCCGCTGTGACTAGCTCCAACAACCAGGCTGGGGCTTCGTCGGCTACGGGGCAGGGAGGAGGATTTCCCCCAGTGCTGCTGTCCCTGACACTGGAGCGGCTGCCTGTTCCAGCTGCCGCGGCTCATGAGGATGGTGGGGGCTTGCTAGCGGCATGCCCCAGGGACGGGCTCCCATGCTCGGACTGGTCTTGAGTGGCCTGGAGCTGGTGAACACCATCGCGGAGCAGGGCTGGGCCCAATGCACCTAGGAGCACGGTCTGGTGGGCAAAGCCTGCTCCGCGGCTCACTTGATGGTGAAGGCCTGCAGTCACCTGGAAGCCGCTAGGGAGGGGGAAGCCCTGTCCGTCCTGCTGCGTGGGGCAGCATGTCTCTCCCAGAAATCCCAGTTTGGACCCCGCAGGGCTCGTCCCATCACATTCCTGTTCAGCAGTCCCTGGTGCTCCACACCCTTACGTGGGGGGATGCTCTCCAGGGGCTTTGCTCAGCTGGGGCTTCTGGCTTTGACCCCTAAAAGCTGGGCGAAGAGGCTTGCAGCCTGTTTTAATCTCAAGGGGAAACGGGAGCTAAACTTCCACCCCTTTCTTTGGCGTCTCGGGGCGTTTGTGTCGATGACGGTGGGAGGTTGCGCCGTTGTGGTAGGAGTTGGGTGCCTGCCAGCACCGGGGGGACCGCATCCTGCTCCGTGGGCTGTTCTCCTTTGCAGGTGGGGGAAACTGAGGCAGGGCATGGAAGTGATTCCCTCAATCCACCCTCCTCCCCCTGCAAGGCAAACTGGATGTTTAGAGGAGCGATCACGTGGAGTTCCCCCTGCACCAGCTCTCGGACCCTGTGTGAAGGTGACCCGGTCGGAGCCGCGTGGCCTGGTCCTATGCAGCCGGCACCAGGAGCTGTACAAATAGCTAAAATTTTTGTATTCATGTTATAATATACTTCGTGGACCAGGTCAAATTAGCCAAATTAGTTCCAAATCATATGGATGGAGCAGATCTTAGTTGGCCCAAAAAACATGTTGATTAAGCAGGATGTACAGCGCTACAACCGGCGAGCATCCTCCATCCCAGACGTATCACCCGAGGACTTCAGATACTCCCAAATCCATCGGCAGGCATCCTACATGCAAGCCCAAGTCCAGAGGTCTTGGGATTCGGATGTCCCCTATGCTTGACCTGAGCCAAAAGGCCGAAAAGCTGTACAAGTAGCCAGAAGGCTTTATTCCTCTGGGGAGCGGGGATGGAGACAGACATGAGGCTCCGTCTCAGCTCAGGAGTGCCTGCCGCAGGAGCTGCTTCTTGGCCGGGGTGAGATGCCGGGGGAAGCAGATGTCGAAGCACATGACGAGGTCCCCTTTGCAGGTGGGGTCATGGGGCAGGGGCATCCCTTCGCCCGGCACGATCTTGAAGTACTTGGGGCTGCAAAGCGAACGGCAGCATTAGCCAGGGAGATGCCTTCTTACCCCTCCGGCCAAGCTGAGGACGTGGCCCTGCTGCTGGGGGCCGGGGCAGGGAAATCTGGGAGGGACGCGCTGTGCTTCCAGGTGGACGTTGTGCACGGCCCAGGAGCCTGCTGGGCACAAGGCAGCACCAGGCTGGAAACGCAGGTAGCGATTTAACAGGCTGACGCAGCCGGTTGTGTTAGCCCTCGGCGACGCCTGCCTGGATGGCAAAGGGGGCCTTTCCCGCTGCCCCCACCCAGCTCCATGGGGCAGGCTGGGCTCAGCCTGGCTCGGGCACTGCTGGAGGTAACAGCAGCCTGCACCGCTCCCGTCTGCCTGGCACTGCGGGCGAAGGAGCTGGCTCCAATGCGGTACAAGCCTCCAAGGGCAGACGTTAGCCTTGCCGCGAGACCAGAACGAACAGGCTGATCCGCGAGCTGTGCCGGGCGGGCGGGAGCAAAAAGCATTTGGCACTGACTGTCCACCCAGCAGGCCTCGATGTCCGAAAGCAGCTAGAAATATTGATCCCCTAAGATGCCTCGAAGAGGCCCAAGTCCCCTGAAGAGCTGAGACTGGCCCGCGGAGAAGTACCAAAGCCTTGGGTCCTCTTCGGTGGCTACTGAGAAGCCTGCCCTTGTGCTTCCCAGTGCATCTCCCTTTCCCAAGGGCTGGCTGGCAGGGCCCAGCCTGAGCACCTGGGCAAGCCCGGTCCTTGCCCCAGGGGTCATGCCAGGGGCTGTGGCACTTACTGGACAATGTCGTTGATGGGAATGTTCAGCAGCCGTTCGTCCAGCGTCTTCACGCTCACTGTGCAGCCGATCAGGGCCTGCAAACAAGGCCACCAGGCTGTGAGGGCAGGTTGCACCCACCAGGTGCAGACCCTAATGGTCTCCAGCTCTTAGAGCCGCCTCGAGGCTGCTCTGTTTGGTGTTGGGGGGTCCCTTTATGGGGGAGTGGTGACACGAGAACAGCTGAGGGGGCATGCAAACAGCTGGACGGCACAGCATCGGATGTCTTTAGGCAGGAGAGGGGGGGGAAAAATCCAACCCCACATGCCGCGTCACCCGGCCCTGGTGTTCCCACCCCGGTGCCAGCATAATGCAGCCCATCCAGGGCAGTTTGTTCATAAAGGACGGCTGGGGCAGGAGCAAAGTGACCCAGGTCCCGCAGAGGCCAGCGGGCAGCTCCTGGCAGGAGCGGAGCGGGCCCCGTCACACGCCTACCTGCCCGAGGGGGATGCTGGCAACGTAGAGCAGGTTGTCGTCCTCCCTCCTAAACCGGGGGTGCAGCTTCTCGCGGACAATGAAGATAATGTCTGCCGGGATGATGTTCGGGCCCTACAAGAGGGAAAAACAGGAGCTCAGTCCATCTCTACCGCAGACCTGGACTGTCTGCAGGGGAAGCGAACAGACTTGCTGCCTCCTGCTGGTAAAGACGGTCTGCAACGGGTCTGGGTTTCTGTTTATAGGCACCTTCCTCTTCGTTACTTGTATAGGAGGTCTCGTGTCCCCCGTGTTTTACTGAGGATGCTGGAGGTCTGGAGCACTGAGGAGGAGCTGAGATGGCAAGTGCCAATGCTGTGAATCCGTCTCCAAATGCTTTCTGAGCTCAGAGGCTCGAGAAACTTGCCTGCTACAGCGGGGGAGACCAGAACTGACACTCCTGCTATGGGACAGATGGGGAAAAACCCTTCCAGAGCATTTCTATACGTCCCAGAGAGACGAGAAAGCAAGTCACCCTCTCTGGCTGGGCTCTTTAACACCCTTCTTGATATAAGGAGGTTGGGTGTTTTACTTCCGTGCTAACCACAGTCTTAGGTGAGCATCACAAGCGCATGAAAAGCCTTCTTGTAAGGTCCCTTTCAGCCCCTAACATCTATGAATCTATGAATCTGAACCATTGGAAACACCTTCTCGGATGTGCAGTGTGCCCCTGGCACTGCCTCGTGCCCATGACATCAACGTGCAATCTGAATCCTGTTCCTTTAGCCTCCGGGGAAGGACAGTGATGAGAGTAAACTGAGGCAGGGAAGTCACACAACTGGCCCAAGGCCACACTGGAAGAGTCTCTATCAGAGCTACAGGGACCCAAGGGCTCCCATGTCCCCCACTCTGCCCCCACATAAGCTCCTAAATCCCTTAGGCAGGTGAGAAATTCTGTTAGCCTCCCTGTGCCTTGGCTTAAACGGGGCATCAGACCTCTCAGGCCCGGTGCAAGGCTGGTGCATTCACTAACTGATGTTTGCTGAGCACCTGGAGGCTTTCAGAGGGAAGGTGCCACCTACTTTCCCCTCTATTCAGCACTGGGGAGCCTCTCCCGGTGTCCTGTTTTGGGCCCCGCACTTCAAGAAGGACATGGGCACATTGGAAAGAGTCCAGCAAAGAGCGACAGAAATGATCAGGGGCCTGGGAGACAACTTCTGAGGACAGGCTGAAAGAACTCGGGTTATTTAGTTTGGAGACCAGAAGACCGAGGGGGATTTGAGAAGTCTTCAAATACCCGAAGGGTGATTGCAGAGAGGATGGAGATGGGCTTCTCTCTGTGCCTGCAGGGGACAGGACTGGGAGCAATGGCCTCAAGCTGCAGCAGAGGACATTTAGGCTGGAGATGAGGGGGATCTCTCCGACTGGATCAAGCGGCCTCGAGAAGCTGTGAAATCTCCCTCCTTGGAAACTTTCAGGAGCGGGTTAGACAGACTTGTGGCTGGGACAGTTTGGTCAGGGATGACCCTGCCTCGAGGCTGGTTTCGCAGGCTCATGTGTCCACCCGCTTCCAGTTTAAACCATCCCGAGTGTTACGGGGGTCCCTGCCCTTACCTGGTCTCCTTCCTTCTCGAAGGTGATCCTGGTGCCCGCCTTCCAGCCCGGATGCACGTCGATGGTCAGGATCTTGTCCTTGATGGTGGATGTGTAACCGTCCTCGTTCATCACCTGGGCAGCAAACGCGGCTGGTGAGAGGAGGTGGCTCAAATCTAGACTGGGCCTTTGCGGAGGACATACAGGCAACAGCACCAGCCGCAGGGGCACCACGGACTGGGAGGGCTCGGCTTGCAGCGCCGAGGGCCTGAGCGCATGGAGATGGTGGTTGCGTGCCTGAAGCGCTGGCCTTGAGGTGCTAGATGCAGTCGGTACATGGGATAGCAGGCAGCCCCCGGCCCACATGGGGAGCACATGGGGGGAATACGCTGCTCATCCAGCCACCGATGCATAGCCTGCAAAAGCCCAGTGCAGCCCACAAGCCCCGTGCCCAGGCCCCCCTGCAGCCCGGCCTCACCCTGCGGGAAATCTTAATTTTCTTGGTGCAGCCGTAGAAGAGGTCCTCCAGCGACAGGTAGAGGTCCCGCTCGATCGGGGGGTCCTGCTTGGCCACGCCGCGGCCTCGCAGCCCGCCGAAGGCCACCATCGCATCCAAGCCATCTTCAGCGAAGAACTCTGCAAGCAGCGGCCAGAAATGGGAGAGATACGAGGGTGGAGAGGGGCACGGGCGAGCGGCTTGACTGCCGGGCAGCCTGCAGCCCTCATCACAGTGCGGGCACCAGCCCCTCTCATTTCTGCGGCGAGTCGCCTCAGGTCAGAGCATCTCAGGGGTTAGGCCCAGCCTGAATCACCTGGGCCTGGCAAGTTCACATCGGGCTCCTTTGAGCCTCAGTTACCCCAGCTGTAAAATGAGTCGCCAACCTCCCTGTCAGGAAGGATCTTGAGCTAAGGCACCAGTTGACCCACATCCAAGGCTCCTCTAAGGCTAGGAGTTGGCTCTGGCTCCACGGAAGTAGAGGACAGCTTCTCGAACGCTAGCAGCCGACCCTGGTATGGCGATATCATCCAAGGGGAAGCCACTGCCAGCTCGGCCGGTCCTGGCTTCATGGTGTTATCTGAGCATCGCGAGGGGACAGGGAACATCCCTGGCTGTCCTGTCCCCTGGGCACGGTGACGAGCCTTGTCTGCAGTCTCCTATTGAGAGCACACGAGGGGCAGGGACGAGGGGCCAGGAGGACCTCGACCGGCAGGAAGGGCTGGCGGGGTGCTGGGGATAGGGGCCCGAGGCCACCGGCTCCTAGTAGCCGGGTTGACAAGCCATAAAAAACCCATTAACCCACTGCCTGCCAGCACAGGGCCAGAGACCCCGCCTCAGCCCACCCCCCCAAAAAATAACGACAGAAGCCCCCTACCAGCGAAGGGGTTGTCTCCTCCAAAGAACTCCTTGAAGACCTTCTCGGGGTTGCCATGAAACACGTAGCCCACGGTCCAGGGGTTCTCCGTCCCAAACTCCAGAGGGATGCCGCCTTTGAGACCCTCCTCTCCAAACTTGTCGTACACACCCTTCTTCACCGCTACAGGACAAGGAGGCATCAGGAGGTGACCGCAAGTTTGCTCACGGGAATGAAGGTCTTACCTCCGTCCCCGGGGCCTTCTGCCACAGCCACTGCTAAGCAGCCTCCTTGCCTTAAGAAAGGTTGAAGCAGCAAAGAGGACGCTACTGCTGCGCTGCGGTGGCAGCTTTCTGCAGGGATTTTGTCCCTAGAAGCAACCCACGTCTCAGCCTCAGAGCTGGGGAAAGGGAGACGGGGTGCAGGACACACTGATCAGGTAGTAAACTGGATTTATTACATAGGAAATGAGGAGTTGCCGCCTCCTGCAGAGCCCTGACGGGGTAAACCACTCAAACGCTGGGTAAAGTTGGACTTCCACCCACTGGATCTCTCTAGCAGCCCTGGTTGGCAGATATTTCTGCCCCGCTGGCAGCTCGCACAGGCAGTGATCAAGGCACCTTTTAGCCTATGCCTTTGATGAACTCACTAGATCAACGGGTTTCTTCTCTCTCCGTGGGAGATGCTCTCCAGCCCTCAGCTCCTTCCCGTTGCTCCTTCTGCCCCTTCTCCAAGTCCTTGGCACCCAGGTGTGAAGCGTGGACGCCAGAACCCAACCCCACATCCAACAACGTGCCCTCTGCAGGATCCGATGCCGCCTCCCAGCCCCTCCATCACTTTCCCCTGCTTGTACATCCCAGGGTCAGGCTACAGCACGGCACAGCACTGTAGATCCGCTCGTGCCACATCCCGGCACAGTCAGGATGATCCCCGGTATCAATCAGAGCGTGCACGCACCCGAGCAGCTGACAGCGCCAGCCCCGGGCAAATCACCGTGGCAGCAAACGAGGAGATACGTGGCTCGTGACCACTCCTGCAACGAGGATGCTCCACGCCAGCACTTCTCCCCGCTGATCTCTGCGGGGGGAGGACCAGGCTCCTACTTACGGTCGCTCAGCACGTCGTAGGCCTCTGCGATCTGCCTGAACTTCTCCTTGGCCCACGGCTCTTTGCTTTTCAGAGGGTGGTTCTTCAAGGCCAGCTTGCGGTAGCTGCAAGGCAGAAGGGGGCAGAGTCTGGCCCGGCCTCGCAGCCCAGCACTGCTTAGCAGGGCACGCTCCCAAGTCGGAAGGTCTGGGTAGGTGGAGGGTTCCCAGGTCCGGTCCCTGCACCTCCAAAAGGATAGAGAAGAGCTGGAGAAGGGCAGCAAGGGTGATGAGCGGCGTGGAGGAGACGAGGCCAGGCCTGGTCAGCTGAGAAAGGAGGTGCTCGGTGGGGGAGACACACGCACGCACGCACACACGCACGCACGAGAAGGGTTCGCACAACACTAAAGGGTGACGAGAAAGCCGAGGGGGACTTGTTATTGGAAAGAGCAGACAGGAAAGCAGGGCTGGACGGGATGCCGGGGGGTAGGGCTGGTGCCCCCAGGCCAGGTGTTCAGCCTCCCCAGCTGGGCAGCGTGGCAGACAATCCAGATGTGCTTCCCCTAAGCTGTACCCCCGCCCAGGCAGAGGATCCAGATGTTCAATCTATCCCCCCTCCCCCCAGCTGTGCCCCCCCTGGGCAGACGATCCAGATGTGCCCCCCCACCCCGCGCTCACGCCTTCTTGATGTCCGCGTCCTTGGCGCTGCGGGGCAGCTCCAGCGCCCCGTAGTAATCCTGCCCCATCCCGGCCCGTCTCCCGTTGCTATGGACGCCGCCGCCGCGGGGGGTTGTGGGACATGTAGTTCTTCCCCCCACTTCCGGCCTCTCCTGCTCCAGCCTCCCCCCCCAACGTGGGAGGCTCTAACCACTAGGCAGCCCCACCCCGGAGACCTGTCCAGGCTCCTCTCTCCACCCGCTCCCGGGGCCCGGGACCCCCACCCCGCTCTGGGGCTGGTGGCATGCGCCCGCCTGGGCCTGGGGGTGCCTGTGGGGGTGCAGGAGAGGGTGCCCCATCTCCTCCCGTGCTCTGGGGGCCTCCTGGGGCCGGCCCAGCTGCTTCGGGGGCAGGAAGAGGAAGGCCTGAGGGTGGCACCGGCTGCCGAGGGGGCAAGGACGCGAAGGCCCGAAAGGAGCAGGGTGGACGGGGCCGCCGGGGTCACGTCCAGTCGGCCCTGCCCAAACCGGCCCGCACAAGACCACGGTCCGGCCTCGAAGCAAAATGGGTGTCAACCCTCGCACGAGACGTCGCACCCGAACCTGCCCCAGGGAAAGCAGGGGGGGCCCGGCGGCCAGCGCCCTGCTGCTGTAAGGGTTGTTCATACCCGCTCGGGCAGAGGACGTGCCCCCGCTAGAGTCCGTACCAGTCTGAGCGTGGGGGGAAATCCCTTCCTGACCCCAAATGTGGCATCAGTCTGACCCCAAGTGGACGAGCAAGACCCACTAGCCAGGACCACCTAGGCTTGAGTCCCAGCAGGAGCATCCCCAGCCTTGGCTACAGCCAAAACCCAGTGCCTCTGAGGGAAGCTTAAAAGCCCCCTGACATGTAGCGAAAGGGGGAGAGGGGACAAAGGGCAAAGCCCAGAAGCCTGGGAAGTCCCCATAACCACCGGCATCCCTGCACCTACATCACCCCCCGCCAGTGGCTGTCCAAGCTCTTCTTGAAACCCCCGTGATGGAAAGTCCACAACTCCCCTGGCGTCTTCTTTACAGCAGCCCTTCAAGCATTCAAAGACCACTACCACGTCCCCTCTTACTGCCAGCACGTCCCCTTACTAAGCAATGAAGTTTGTTCAAGGGCACAGGGAGTCGGCGGCGGAGTTGAATTAAAACGGCAGAGGAGCGGAGACGGCCCATCATTCATTCTTCAATCCCCTGTGCTAAGAAATGAGTTTCCACACGTGCAGGAGGGCGGTAGCCAAGCCGGAGCTCACAGGACTAAATATTTTCCCCTGATGTTTCAAGGAGTGGCAGGGTTTGTCGTTACCAGGATTTGGAACCCGGTGGCAAAACCAACCTGTTTGGGGGCCATATGCCAGGAGCTGTATTTAATAAAATCCAGCAATGGCATTTGAATGTGTCCTTCGCTGCAACAGCTATACTCCACGTGGAAATTTTTTAACTATGGGAACACATGTAATTAGCTCCAGCGATCAAATTGAAATCTCGCATCAAATTTGAGATCCAAATCACAGCTGCTGATCCACAAGGGAAACGTCCACCTGAGCATAAGAGCCCATCCATCGGGTTACTGCACTTGAGGCACGAGTTCCCGTAACGTTACTGAAGGGTGCGGTGAGCCTCTGACTTCCAAGTGGGAAGGGCTGGGGGCCATGAGTGGATCCAGGAATTTGGAAAAGGGGGGGGGGTGCAGGACATGCCAGCAGTGCCCCCCTCCCCACCCCTGCATGGGCAGAGCAGGCCAGGGCAGCAGCACCAGCCAGGTGCTTTTTGGAGACCCTGGAGCAGGTAGTCTCTCCATACAGCGTGACTCCAGCGCACTGTCCACCGGGGGTTGCCTGCTCACTGCCCCCACTATCTGGCTGAGCCAGGAGCAGAGGATCCCCAGGACTGCTCCTATCCTGCTCCAGCCAGGAGCGTGGGGAAGCAGCAGCTTGCAGTGGCCATCTTGGCTGGGGGCAGTCCTGCCTTCTAGTGCTCATTCCCAGAATGTGAGGGATGCCGAGGTGGCGGGGAGCAGCAGCGGCTGGAAACCTGCTGCCACCACAGTTTCTAGCCGATTCTGAGGCAGGGGAAGCCATTGGACCACTTGTGTCCTGATGCACCCAGGGCCTGTGGGGAGCAGCTGCACTGGGTGCCAGGTCCCTGCTTGCCTGAGGGAGCCAGCTAAGGAAGCTCAGTGGGAGATCTCCCTACTTTCAGGCACTCCTGCTCCCTGCCCACCGCCTGGCTTTCCCTTCAGCTGTAGCCCTTAGGCCAGCAAGGGAGAGGTGATGGAGAGGGA
>NW_005842286.1:595528-602538 GCF_000455745.1 Alligator sinensis
GCCCCCTGTTCAGCTGCTGCCCACAGCCCCTGGCTGAAGGGGGACAGCCACCCTTGGGTCAGCTGGTGACAGCAGTAGGCAGGGTCTCCCTTCCTCACCTGCTCCCCTCACCCAGCACGGCACCCAGGCACCTGGGGAAATAGGTCCATCAGTAGGTGCCCTTCACTGTGGAAAGGTGGGGGAGTATGACCGCTCCACTGCACCCCTCCCACTCCTGGATTTGCCTTTGCTGGGTACCTTTTCACCGCTAGACTGAACAGCAGCATTCTTTGGCACACATGCAGGGCTTGAACTCAGACCCCTGGAAGTGCAGTGAGAAGCAGTAGCTGCTTGGTCTCTAGGCTCCCACGTACTCATTCCATTCACAAAAGCAAGCAGGCTTCTTGCAGCCAAGAGCACCGAGTTGTACATGCTCATCACAGTCAATCTCTCAAACAGACACAGTCAATCCCTCCTTGAAGAACAGACACGCTTCTCAGGACAGTTGTTATCCAAAGTCACTCCCTTTGTTTCAATCATACTGCCTGATTGAATACCCCAGGGCCTGAGCCCCAACCCCAGATCATTTTCTCATAGAAATAACCATTACCCATTGAACAGAAATATACTGCGGGTAGAAAAGGGTCTTGCACTTTGGGGCCACGTACTGGGAAATACAGTCTAAACACTGTGTGTAATAAGCAGCACAACACCCGTCCTCGAGAACTCTATGGACTGCCCTATGCTTAGAGTTTTATCCTGATGTTCTTGAAGCCAGGAGGCATTTTGGATGTGCGGCATGGTTGCAGGAGGGTGGTGCTGCTCGTTTGTGTGAAAATGCTACTTTGACGCATGGGTTGGGTTCTTAGTTCCTCTGCTTTCCTTAACCCGAAAGGTCAGCAGTTGGAGAGCTGGTATCTCCTCACTATCCCATCTCGACAGCATGTGTAGATCTCTTTTTCACATGCAGCAACCTGGAGAAGACAAACATAAACACAGTTTACACACTCAGGCTCTTAGATGAACACTGTCCTCATCTGCCATCTCCACAAACACCTCTGTCCTCTCTCCTGCACAAACCCACACACAGAAGGAGAAAAAGTCCCCATTAACTCTACTTAAAATCTTTCCTTAAAAAGACTTTTACTGAGACACTTTGAGTGACAGGCACCTGGCAGCGGCAAACTTTGAGGTCTGACTATGTGGAAAACAAGACAGGGACTTTGGTTTGAATAATCACTCAGCACAAAAGCCCTGGTCCTTTGATTTCCAAAAAGGAGGATTTCATAGGTGAGATCCTTTGAATTTTCTTGGGGAACCTCTTTAAATTGGTGGCTCTGCTCATCTACCATTAGAAATCCTGCTAGGAAAAAATGTGGCCTGGACAGTTCATAGCTGCCAGCAACTCGCGTAACTCCAGAAAAAAGGCTTATTATAGTGCCTGAAGGCTGAATGTGAGCGTACATGAAGCCTGAAAAGAAACAAGTGTTCAAGTGTCCTTGTTTTCTGAGCTGGGGAGGAAGAAAAAAAAAATCAGTGCTCCTGCCTAGCTCAGCTCTCCTAAACCAACTGCAGAGCCAAGGTAACTTAGTTAAGAGTGTTTCAGGTCCACAGGAATTCCCATTGGGAGAGGTCAGAAGCAAGAAAGGAGGTAAGTGTTAGGAAGGAACGGTTGGGTCCTGTGTTTTAGGTCAGAAACAAAGATGGTTTCTGCCCCACTCTGCATGCATTTCAGTTTGAAGGGGTCTCAAAGACGGCTGGCAGAGAGCACTCTGTTCACAAGATGCTCTTCCTCTGACAGGTGATAGATTATGCTTGCTCCAATATTTCCTACAGTAAAGAATGTCAGCTCACTTCTGCCCTCAGGAGGAGTGCATTAGGATAAAAGGGCTAAATCTGACTGCAATGGAACAGGGTTAAAAGAAGAATACTAATAGCGAAACTGCTGCAACCCAGCATACTCACCAACAGCTGAGGGAGTTCAAGGAAATAAAGAATGGGAACAGGAGAGGAACGGGGGACCCTTATTTAGGTCTTTCAAGATCCTGAATATGTAGCATGGGCAGCTCTGTACAGTTAGGAAAATGTACAGCAAGTGGCCCCCCAGTAAAACAGCCCTTTCAAGTCAGAGAAACCTGATCAGAACTAGCTCTCAAGTTCAAATCAGAGCACTGACAGACTCTCTGATGAGGCTCGAGTCCCTCGCCCTCTCTGACTCAGCTTCCCTACGTGCACAACGCACTCTGCCAAGACGTATTCCTCTTCAGTGCTAAGATTATGGAATGAGAAAATAAAACCTTGAAAATTCATGCTGAAAAGGTGTTGACTAGAGAGATAAAATAAGTCAATCGATCAATCACCAGCTAACGGCAGCCAATCCTGGCTGGGAATTTACTCTTCTGAGGCCAACAGGAAGCAAATTTCTCTTTACCTTGTACACAGGGTCGCAGTCAGCTTCCGTGAGATCAATGGTAGGGACACAATTAATTAGAGGCCATCGGTTCTAACGACTGCAGAGGCAGGTTGCCATCTACAGCAATTGTTTCATATCAGCGCCCAGCAGCTGCTGCTACCCAACAGTGCAGAACACCTGCACGTTACACGTACAGCAGAGCCCTGGGAATAGGAGAACTAGACCAAGAGGGGTCAGGCTGACCCTCGGAAAATCCCTTCGCATTGTGGGATGGCTCCTGCATTGGCTGGTCAAGGACAGCGTGTAGGAATGAAGACAAAAGAAAAGAAGTGAGGAAGTTGCTGATGGGTCTGACACTGCTCCCATTATGTCACTTGTCCGTTTGTCCTCCATGTGCTGTCTCAAGGTTACCTGGACAGCCAGCCATCATCTCACTCCCCAAGCCAGTAATATGCATAGAACTGCCTTTAATACTTTGGTTTAAATTCAGCCGACTGTGAGCAAAAGCCAATTCGTCCACTCTCTTCAGAGAGCTACGCACACAAGAAGGGTGAGGTTTATGATAAAGGGAACAAGACTGCAAAATGAATACTATTGGCACAACCAAATCTCTTGGACTACCTTGGCTGGCAATGAATCCATCTCTGTAAGGCAGCAGGGAAAGCACCGGTGCTCCTGATCTGTGAATGACCTGAACCGGAGCCCTAGAAAAAGAAGCAAACACAAGGTCAAGGTACTATATCCAAAGAGCACTCCCACGTGCAATTGCAAATCAAGAAAAAATGGAGTAGAACAGAGCAAGGCAGTGGTTACAGCTGTATTATGAGATCATGAGGGACAAGGGTACTGTACAGGAGTGGCTTGCTAATGGTTAACCATCATGGACAAGGGTGAACACTGGAAAGGCAGAGGCCTGCAGTCAGCAGAGCTCCAGCTTCTCTCCTTCAGCAGATGGATTAAAATGATGATTCCTCTTCATAAGCACTTCAGGAAGCTATGACAGAACTCACTGCTTTCATGCAAGGTTTTAAGGAGAGACTGGCCCTTAACAAAATGAGCGGGTGTTTAAAGCTTATCCAGTATGAGAAAAGGGAATTGTTAGGCTTGGAATACTGGACCTTTGGGGTCTTTATCCCAAAGTCCCAACAGCACAACTCCCCAGCTGGAGCACGCATTAGACACTCACACATGAAGTTCACCACAACCCTAGAAACAGGAGTTATTAAGAGAAGGAAGCACTCAAATTGTTCAAAGAGATGCTAAATTAGAATAAGGACTCCGTTGCTTGTAGAAGTGTACCATTTGAGGCATGTATTGTGTGTCGTCTACAAAATTTGGCTTCTTGACAAAGGCAGCAAAGGGTGAGGCTTCTGTCTGGTACACAGTAGGCTGAGCTGTACTGGCTGCAGGATAGATGGTAAGATGATGTGCAACAGGAAGAAGTGCTTCTGCTTTCAGGGGTTCTGTTCATCTGCTATGTTACTATGGCTCTGAGTATATGCTAGGGATTTCCAGAGCCCTGGATAAGCACCCACTGCCTAAGACCAGCATCTAAATAGGTCAATCACACCACTTAGTCGCTCAGTAGTCTTGGTTCTCAATGCAGGTCCTAGTGGAAGAGCAGTCACTACCAAAAGCAGTCTTCTCCTGGGCAGTCCCTGCAGAGAGGTCAGGAGCTGAATAGCAGAGGTCTTTTCAGTTGAGGCCCTGCCAAGAATGGCACCGAAAGCATGACTGCCCCATAACTGACCACGTTACAAGTGTTCTGTGGCCAACCAGGAGACTGTGACCTCACGGAGCATTCACAACTGTTCAACTACTTTGCCCAGCTTCCAAATCATGCAAGGGCTTCAAATCCCCTTCCCCACCACACACAGTGCACTCACGTTGTGTTTCTCATATCCAGTTGATATATGTTTCCATCCTGAGTCCCTGCCAGCAGATAAACGCTTGAGAGGAATGTGCAGCAGTTGAAGGCATCAGAGCCAACAAAGAGAAACACCTGGCCACAACAGGGGGGGAACAACCAGGAGATTATTCACAGATTACAGACAACAGAAGCTAGCAGAATGATTTCCGATGGGGTCCCAAGGAAAGGGAACAGGCAATTTATTCAGGAAGCAGCAGAAATCCTAGACAATGCTATATATATGGGCAGAACCACGCAGAGCTAATAGCTCTTCTTTCTGCCCCCGAGACAAGATTGCAAAGGGCCCCAGGAGCAGTCCAGCATGGGCACGATATGGTCAGCCCCTTGGGGTTTCCCTTGGTGAGAAGAAAAGGCATCAGAATCAGTGCTGCATTGACAGTGCCACCTCCCCATCAAAAACTTTCTGCAGCATTCCTCACAGGCCCTTCTCTCCCTACACCCTTGTAGCAGGCTCCCTCCATCCCTTGGCATAGTTTTGTTAGCACTGGTGGAAGGCCAGCATCAGCCACCATGTCCGGTCTTCCTTGCTTCTGCCTCTTCACTCTTTCCCCTTCTCTATTTACACATGGTGAGCAGACTTCAATCTGCTCAACGTTTGAGGAAACAGTTTGAGTGGAAGACGTTACAAAACAGAGATGCCTGCATTGTGCATGAGTCCCATTCCCTGAGACTGTACCCCTACCAACCCCAATACACTGGGCAGATGAACCCATCTCAATTTACATTCATCAGTACCTGAATAAAGATGACAAGCGTTTAAGGCCATGAGGGCTTATAAATCCATCCTCAAAGCTCAGTGGAGCAAGCAGATATTTTGATCCCTTGCTGTTCACACTACCATGCGGGATACCGCCCGGATAGAACTAGAGGGGACACTGAGGCAGCTTCTGCTCTTGGGTAGCACTACTTGCCCTGGGTGTGTTTGTACTGAAAGCTCTTGCTTAAACAGCTTTGGACTGATTTGGATCAAGATACACACAAGTAGTATAGTTCATTTACACAGCTAGCCCCTGAATTCATACCCAACAAGACACTGTTTGGTAAGATTTGAAGCAGCAGCCAGAGGGAGAGAAAGGCAAACAGCTGGGATAATAAACTACCAACTTTAGGAGGCTGTGGCATAAAAGTCCATCATTATTATTAAACTACTGAAATATTTGTACAGTATTACAACTCACAAAAAAACAACACAATAACGCAGGCTCCAGGTCTGGATTCGCAGACCAAGGCAGAGAAGCTGCAGGACATTAAGGCTATGGACGGATGTTATTTTCAAGTTGCTTTAAAAGGAATGGGAGAGTTGCCGAATGCTGTGGAGAATTACTGGCATATGCCTATTTCAGCGTGCAGTCATGCATGTGTTCCCAATACACATGCTCCAACAAGGAGAAGTGACTGCATTTTGCTGAGGGACCCAGAACATAGGCATACTAAGCAATACTCACTGCTTCCTGTTGGTATCTTCTGACAGAGGGCCCAGGAGATGCTTACCGGCTGCCTGCTCTGTAATCCCACACCTTGGAGCTTCTTGTCTTCCCGAGCCAACAGCAGGATTTTGTCTTCTGTGCCAATTTCTCGCTCACCTGTTAAAATGAGCATTAACGTCATCAGTGGCCGCACAACACATCTTAGCAACAAACCTGGGGAAGCTTCATAGTATCATAGTACTTAGGGTCGGAAGGGACCATCTGGTCCGACCCCTGCCCCAGGCAGGAACGGGTGCCAGGATCATATCACCCCAGCCAAATATCTGTCCAGCCTCCTCTTGAAAACCCCCAAGGTAGGAGAGAGTACCACCTCACTTGGGAGCCCCCTGCAGAGCCTGGCAGCCCTAACTGTAAAGTAATGTCTCCTGATGTCCAGCCTGAGCCTTCTCTCTAACAATCTGTGGCCATTGTTCCTAGTAACCCCGGGTAGTGCCCGAGGGAACAGAGCCTCCCCCAATGCCTGCTGGTCCCCCCCGGTGAAACCAGAGAAGCTGACAGAACAAACTGCTCTTGCCATGGAAATCCATGAGGTCACTGGGGTGAAGCTAGTATAAAGGGGGATGCTGATGGGGTTGGAGGGAAAAACATAAACTAAAAACATGCCCCTCATGCAGTTCAGCTGGCAGATGAGCAGCAGTCTTGCCCTCCATGAGCTGGGCCCTTCTCAACTGCAGCTCTGTATTCTGTCTCTACTCTACAGAGTCATCTGAACTGCAAGCACTCTGAAGAGGAAATCTGAAGCTTTCACATATTATTACTTACTGGGGGCTCTCTCTGGCGTGCCCAAGTTGAGAGAATTGTCAGCAACACCCACAGCAATGCCGTTGACAGGAGAACCACAGTCAGCAATCACTCCTAGGCAAGCAGACTTCCCACAATCCCAGAGGCGAGCGGTGCCATCTCTAGAGCTGGAAAGGACATTTCTCCCCCGATCCACGATGGCTGTGTCCAAGATTCCTAAACCAAGGCAAAGAGAGAGTAAGAGCACTCAGGAGGGAAGAAGGAAGGGACAGACAAAGGGTATCTGTCTTGCTTTGAAAGGCAAGCCTCAGAATCCTACAGGCAATAGGTCAAACTAGGTAAACCTACCTCAACTCTGTATTACTTGCACCCTTAATACCGCCAATGATTAGATAACCCTTTCATAAATGTGGGCAGATTAGCAACAGCTACTTCATCCAAACACAGCACACAGGAAAGA
>NW_005842286.1:602861-636015 GCF_000455745.1 Alligator sinensis
TCTCTAACAATTTCCTTTTACTGACTACACGCCATCGTTTCTAACAGGCTGTTTTACAAGGTACATTGGGACAGTTATAATATGCAATCACTCTATACACAGAAGCAATGTTCAAAAGGAGCCAGCTCAAATGCCAGGACTGTTTTTCAGCGCACATCAAATGAAACACAATGCAACCTAATTGAATTATTCTAGCTGCCTGCAAGGGCTGCGACTCTAGAACAGTGGCTCTCAACCTCTTTACAACTCAGAGACCCCCTTGAAAAATGCTAGCTCTTCGTTTTACTCATTTCTTGAGTGCAAAAAATAATAAAGCAATTCTTCTGTTACAAAGATCTCAAAAAGCTCCAAACAGGGCAGAATGGTTTCGATGCTAGAGATTCCTCTTTGAAATCTCTGGGCTTATTTTATGAATCACATGTAGAACTAATCACTCAGCAGAACCAATATTGTGAGGCACCCTTAAAAAGATCAAGGTGCCATAGGGTTCATCCCAGTTGAGAATCACTGGGACAGGTAATGGAGTATGGATCCCAGACAACTCTGCTCCCTTTGCTCTAATCACTAAACAACATGGAGATACAGATGTGATGGACAATTTAACAAGGTACAAGGGAAAAAAGGGACTGGCTTCTATTCTCTCCAGCAGCCCAGGTCTAGCCTATGATGCATGTATGGGAGGGACCTATAGGGATTCCACTAGTTCAACACTTCAGGCAGGTACGTGCTTGTATTTAAAGTGCTTTGAAAGACTCTATACATGCACGACAGCAGCTGGACCAGAAAGGGTGACAGCCACTCAAGCTGTACTGCTCAAGAACCTCTTTCTAGGAGCAAAGAGATATCATTCTTTCTCCTTTCACCAGGATTAACCCACTTATATTTTGTTTGCTTGCAATGTGGATTCTTGGGCACTGGGAACTGGACTGAAAGCCCCAACTCACTTCAGCTGCAACACCACACACACTGTGCTCTCAGTCAGTGCCAAGGAGTCTACAGGAAGTGAAGGGAGGCAAAGTAATCAAAAATCATCCTTAAAAAACAAGCCCACTGAAGAGCCACGCAACCTCACTGTTTTCCTTTCTCTTCCACTGTCCTGCTCGCTGCAGAGAGCATATGCTTTGGGCAGGAACAGAGCCTTTGCAAGGCTCCTAACCCATTGTGGGACAGTTGTAAAAGAAAAGAACATCTGAAGTAACTGCTCATCTGAATATCTTGGGAACGCTGGATTAGCCTGGTTAATGGAAGGCACATGTGATGCCTGCATATAATTCAGGGTATGTGAGCCAGTTTAGTATAACAAGAAGTTTTGCATAGCTAAGGCTGTACAAATTGCTGCCCTGAGCACTCAGAAGAGGTCATTACACTATTTTTCCCTGTGTTCTTTTAATGCATCACACAAAAAAAATCCACATCTGTAACAGGACCAGCCTCTAGTGTCTAGAATAGTATTTTTCTATCTGGGTTTTTTTGGGAGTATAACAAATGCTTGGAGGTTAAAAAAAAAAAAAAAATTATCTGAGGCATCTAATAGAAATACACAGTGCAAAGCACAGTAGTTTGGTGCTCAAACTTCAGGCCTCTGGTACAACACAATTATACAAGCAGAAGATTAAGCATTTAAAGGCCAATTCACTGTACCTCCTCTGTGACCTTTAAAGGTTACTGCGCAGCTGGCATCTTCCACTGACCAGATCTTTAGCTGGGCATCCATTCCCCCGCTCAGAACCACGAGGCCCGATGGGAAGAACCTGCAACAATTCACATCATACACATGGCCTTCCAACTGTCTCTGGAAAAACAAAGAACTATGTGCTAGTTCTGTCATCATTCTTCGGCCAGCCTATATGAAGTTATGCAGTATTAGGTAGTACAGTGTTTCTAACCAGATCATGAACACCTCTAACCAACTCTATGTTAACATAGGCTTGGGGCAAACATCTTCTGGTTGATGACTCTCTGAGGTTCTAGATATAATTCAGGTTATTGTGTGCCATCTGAAAGCATGGATCAATGGCTGGAAAAAGATCTACCAGTGGGATACTGACATACTGCCATTCGCTGAGAAGCAGTTGTTAAGCTCAAGAAACCATCCTGTTTTGGGAATAAGTGGTTGATAACACAAGCAACCAGAGATCTGTGCTGGAAAAATACATGTTCAAAAAGAACTTATTAAGGATCAAGACAGTTTCACATAACCTGCTTTCTCCTTTTAGTTAGCTTTGGTGCTTTTACCAGGTAGACTGGACACTGACAGTGAACAACTATTGCAAGCCGCACCATTTCTAACCATGCTTTCACACGCTTATATTGAGTGGGCCTCAGCAAGAGTTTCTATGATTGCTACTTCCCTCAGGAGATGGTACCAGTCTTATACAGGCCTCACACAGATCTGATAAGTCAAATTCATATACACTTCTCCCTCAAAAGACAGAATTCTATCTGTGCTGGATCTACAGTGCACATTTAAAAGCCAAAGTTATGGCTGAGACTGGAATTTGTGAACCCAAGAAAAGCAGACAAAGCTCAGAAGCATAGTTGAAGTTCTTACTCTTATCTCTCCATTAGCAGCCTGCCAGACTTTCATGGTCCCATCAGTGCTGGTAGACACGCCAAGCCCTCCGCCACTGGAGATATCAATGCAGGTGACCTGTTTGGAAAGACACCACCATATATATGACATATGTTGTGTGTAACCCTGGACATATGCACTTTTTCTACTTGCAACAAGACAATTTTGCCCTGAAGGCGGCCTGTGAACTGCATAGTCTAGAGACAGACGTTGCAGATTATATCATGGCACCTGAGGACTTGCAGTCAAGTCCTTCAATCTATAGATGCCCACTTCTTGTCTAATGAGACTCTTCACAAATGTCGTTCTTGTGATAGGAATAGAGGAGTTAACAAGAAATTAGCTGATGGTAAGAATGTGTACAAGAACAACTTGGTCTTCTGGTTCAGTCTAACAAGGATACCTGGTCAGGTTTTGGGGTGGAAGGGACGTTAAGTGAGTATTTCCCAATTAATGTTTGGTAGAGAAACTGTCGTCCCCTCCCTCAAGAACATGCTGCTGACAGGATCTGGCTGGGACGTGGGCGATGTGGAGTTGCTTTCATTCAAGCTGAGGAAGGAACTGTACCCAGGGCTCCAGCTTCTTGGGAATGGACGACTGAGGCACACAAGCATAGGTAGGGGTTTCAAGCTGTGAATCTGTCTCATGTAGGTGCCTAAGACCAAGGGGGAGGCACTATTCCAGACATCCTCTCTTCAGCATTTCCTATCCACTACCTTTAGGTGTTCTCCAAACCAGGGGCTGCCAACCTTTTTATGCTGCAGACCAGCAAACTGCAGACTGGAAGTGACCAGCATACTGCAGGCAGGCAGCCAAGCTTTTTTATACTTTGTATTAAAAACAGTTGGTTGCTGGTGCACAGTATGCCAGTCACTTCTGGACTTCTGACCCAACAGCCAACCCTTTGCGGCCCAGTACCAGGCCGCAGTCCAGGGGTTGGGAACCCCTGCTCCGAACCATTGGCTGACTGTTGGGAACCTCATCCTGGCCCCATAAGTCGCAGCACTGTCTGTGCCCATTGCAACAGTTCTCAAACACCTCCTAATTGAGATAGTAAGGTCTCCTTGAATTTCAGAGCTCTGCTCATCTCTCCGGGGCACAGCAAGCTCTGCTTATTATGGTGTTCCTTCACATGAGCTCCAGGTAGTATAAAAAGAGAATTTACAAAACACCTTTTGTAGACGAGCCCATGAGCTTTACTTCATAAAGCATGCAGATCTGGAGGCACATCTCCCGCGCTCCCACACCCCGACAAGCCACTTGTGGCTCCTTCCCATGCCCGTCCCAGCTGTGCAGGGCCCGCCCCACTCCCTCCCCCTTACTGCTGCTGCAGCTGCCCATGCAGCCCTGCATTTGGAGAGGGGCGCATGACCCACCATCTGTGTGCGGGGTGGAGGCAGCTGCTGCTGAAGGCTTGGTTTTGCACCTCGATCCCTGCTGCAGCTGGCCTGGGAGTAGCTGGACGCCACGTGCATCCTGCTGCTGGGCTGAGCTGCACCCTCACGTGGCCAGCTGCAGCAGGGCTCACGGTGCAGTGGGCAGCTGCCTCCACCCCATACAGAGATGGAAGGGCACGTGCCCCCAGGGCCGCCAATGGGGTGCACCCAGTGGTGGGAGCCCCCCCAGGCCCCAATCCTCCCGCCACCTGGCCAGGTTGGGGCTCCACTCACCTTCCCCTGCTCCTGGCTGGACTGCACCGTTAGTCCCTCACTGTGGGTGCCTCAATCTGGCCCCTGCTCCTTCCCTCCCCCAGAGACTGACCTGCTGGGCTGGGGGGGCGGGGAGGTGCGTGCACGCATGCACCCAGCCTCCCCAGCCCAGGATTGACCAAAAGAGGCTGCCCAATTGACCGGTCAATTGCACTTGACCAGTTGGGGACCACTGCCTTAGACCAACACAGCTATAACCAACAGCCCAGGTAGCAAAGGCATTTCAGCCAGAGCAAGGACTTATTTCCCTACCCAAACCACGCACAAATATCATGTGCCAAAAGCAGTGTCCTCAGTCAGGTTCTATCTTACTGTGTCATTTGCTAACAAGTTCCCAATACAAGGATTGCAGGGGAGGGAGGTGCCAGGATTACCTGGAGCACATTTACAAGTTCAACAGTAAGCAGAATTGCTTTAAAATAATGAACAAAACTGGTGGGAGGTGATGTTCTGAAAGCTGACAGAAGCAAATCCTCTCATCCAGAGAAGGTGCACTGCAGGCAGCAGTAGGCAACTGCCCCCACATTGCCCTGAAGGACAAATTTTGCAGGCAGAAGGGGACTCATTCACAAACCATTCAGCCCCGAGCCTCTCTGCTGAGCCTGTCAAGGAGGGAATTAAATGCTCTGATCACACTGCTGACAATAAGTTCGTGATGTGTGGAACAAAGAGCCACCTGACTAGGAACTTCACCACTACTGGCCTGGCAGACAGACATGCCATGCAGGATGGTGCCCACAGAATCTATCTGTAGGTTGACCACCTCCGTTAGGAGCCGCAGCACCAGGGCAAGCCCTTAGCCGAGCGGCAGCAGTGGCTGCATATGGATGGGGAAGGGAGCAGCACGGTGCAGGAGGCAAATGGTAAAAGTTAAATGGTATAAGTATAATTACCGTTTAACCTTTTACATCCCTAGTTAAAACCACCAGATATCTGCCTTAAGTGGCCTAATGGACCGTAGAATTAACAGTGCATCTTGTTTGCAAATATTCCCACATTAGGACACTAGAAGGGGCCAAATTTAAAGATTAGCCACTGTTTTCACTTTCTAATTCCAAACAGACCGAAACCATTTGTTGGTAAGTTTCTAGGCAAAGGCATGTTGCATTCCACTACCTTAAGTAGCCTGCAGAAATTACAGATGAATTAAAGAGTATTGTTAACTTCTAGCTCCATGCATTTCCCAACTGATCAGAAAAAAACTACTTACACTTTTCTGATGAATTCTGCAAAAAGAAGTGTATGGTGCCAAAAACTTTGTGGAGGTATTTTCATGAGGGCAGGAAATGAGTATACTCTTCTAGTGGAGGGGAAAAAAGGAATAGAAGTATTAAGACAAACAATTTTACTTGATAAAACCACCTAAAACATTATCCTTTCTTGTGTGTGACTACAGTTAAAAAAAAGGAATCTCCTTAAAACCTACTCACTTCACTGACAAAATTGTTATCCCTATTAGTATTGCAATAATGGGAGAACAACCTGGATGAAATCATTTTCTGAGAGCAGGTTCCCATTACTTCCTTCTGTTTTTGCATTTTCCTCTGAAAGTGCTGATATGGACCACTGCTAACAGCAGAATACTGGGCTACATGGATCAGGCCAGTGCATCAATCCCGATGACTTAACTGGGTTTTGTCCATCAGAAACATCCATTAGCTTCCACTTCGCACACTTTTGTCACTGGTATTGTAGGAAGCAAAACAAAAACCCAAAGCTAGGTTTTCAGACTTTATTAATTATGAGATTACTTTTCTGTTTATACCCTGAATTAAGCATAAACCCAGTACATATGGAACTTGGATTACAAAAACTAGCATCTCTCAGCATCATCGCACTGAATCAATTAAATGAGCGCACCTTGGGATTTTGAGCATTTATACATAATTCCTCTTTGTTCATATGACAACTGAAGGCAAAGCAACACAGATGGACTGTTACTGCCATAACAGACACCAAAAACTCCAAATCACAGTTTGCACACGATGCTTAAGTGCCTTCACTCAATAGGAAAACCTGAAAAATGAAGCTTGTTTTCACCTGACGCTTTCCTTTCTCTGCATGCTTCAAACACAGTTCCTTCTGGCTAAAGCATGATCAAGGGCTTTAATTGGCCAAGCCACAACAGATATAACTCAAAACCTGGCAGCTCACCAGCATAACTTCACGATTTTTATAAGTTATTACCTAGTGTTGCCCAGTGTCAGTACACCTAAGCAAACAAGGCATGTGGCTTGGAAGATCCCCACTGAAGATTAAACAGATTCTAAGTGAAAAAGGTTTACTGGTGTGGTTTCTCTTAGTGTTTGAAGACACAGTCCAAAACCCAAACCCCACTCCATGCAGTGAATCAACTGGTGCAATTACCCTTTTCCAATAAGGACAAATCATTATGCTCTCTCTAGGCTAAGGTCTGGATCATGAAGTAGTGTAGGAACTGGCACATAGTTCTGCCAGCTTCACACTAGTTAATAAGTAGTCAGGTACTTTAATTTTAAGCATTAGCCAGACTAGCCAAACACAGTTACACTGGAACAGAGTACCTTGGTTATTTCGCTTACAACAAAACCCTCAGAGGCTGAGATCTCTGGAATCCCATCTGACCCTACTCCCTGACATGTCAGGCTACCATACAAAGTAGATTTCCCTGCAGAAAAAAGACAGGTATTAGAGATCGAGAACAAGGTGCATCAACAGTTTGCACACTATGCACGCAAGTTAGACACCGCATGCATTTTTAACCTTTAGAGGTTTCATGACAGCACAGACAGCCTTGTTTAGACACAAAATATAACTGCAGCACATTCAAAATTTAGAGAACAAAACCCTGCAATTGCTGAGAAGTGAGATTCAGCAGGTACGTTAATACATGTGGGAGAACATTCATAAAAAATAGGAACAGTAAGTAGGGACCTACTTAAATCGCAGAGACACAAAGGGTTTTTCGTGGCCTGCTTGAGGCGCATTTCATGGGCATTTCACGGTGGCCCCACACCTCATCGTTGATTGGTAAAGAGGCCAGAGGAGGAGGAAGGATGAGGGGGTGATTGCCATCTTGACTGCTGGCTGCCCTTCATGCCACCCCACCCCTCGGTGCTGATTGGCAGAGAGGCCCCTCATCCCTTCTCCCCCACTGGGAACAGCTGCCATCTTGTCTGCTGCCCTTCACGCCAGGGCCTTCCCCTTCCAACAGCAACATCTGCTGGCTCCCACTGGGGAGCTAGCATTTAATTTTTATGAAGTTTCTTTTTGTTGTTGTTGTTGGTTACACGGATTTCAGTTTCCGCAAAATCTGCAAAACCGCAAATTCAGTAGGTTCCTACCAATTAGCCTTGCCTATTTGGGTATGGAATAGAAATATGACAGACCACCCAATTTAAGAATAAATGTGACTGAACTTAACTGTTTTTCTTTGATGTATACACTTAGCAGATTGAAAGACTGGAATACTTACAGCACAGTACTCTGCTTAGGTGGAAAAATGAGAGAGAGAGAGAGAAACACCTGGGAAGCACATAACATTCAGATGTACAGAAGCAAAGCTGGACTGCAAATAAGAGTCAAGTATGACACTAGAAGAAGATGGCTGAAATAATTTCAAACTCCAATATATCTCAGAAGGGAAGAGTAGTACAATCACACCTAGAACAACATGAACCATTTCACAGATATTTATACTCAGATACTGATGAACCAGAGGGAGCTCACAGAAAAACAACACAAATATGGGATGAGAAGATATTGATTTGCAAGGAGGAAAGAATGATGAAGAATGCACGTGGAGGCAGCAGGTAGCAGAAAGATACTAAAAGCATATTAATTAAACTAGAGAAATTTTTTTGCAAAAATACAGTTGGTCGAATAAAAGATATTACCTCTACCTTGAGTCCTGATTGCTTTTTCCTCTAGACCAGTAGGGCCATAACCTGGATACCTAAAAGCACCTTGTGCATTTGAAGGGTGCAAGTACCAAGAAGTGGGGAGTACCCTGTTCTATTGGAGCTCTTATATAAGCGTCACCACCAGAGTATCTATGCACTGTCCAGCAGTGCATTAAGAGACATAGCTAACTTCTGGTGCACAGCTCACCCTCTCACCGACTGCCATCTGCGTGCACTGTTAAGGGCTGTTATTTTCAGCTTCATGTGCTGCTCTGCCTTTTGGTTACTCAGGACAGGATGAAGCCACACAACCTGCACTTTCAGCAGAAAGCGGGAAGTTCACAATGGTCCTTTAATCGCAGAATTTGGCCCACAGTGCAAGAGGCTCCATATCCGGCACAAATGGGCATTGCCCAGAGGCTGGAAGTTTCCACTGGCCCCAATGAGCACAGATGCCTGCCTAGGTCACCTTACTGTAAAGGGACCTGGAGCCCATATTATTTTAAGGATCTCCATTGACACTGCCTCCACCCGAAGTCAGCGGCGCTGCTGCAGGTGGAGACAAGCAGGCAGGGCTGCTCTGTGCCCCTGCAATTTTTGTTTCAATTTTCATCAACTGGCTGGGACTAGCCTATGAAATCTGGGCATGTCCTGAGCAAACCAGGTCACCTCACTTTACAGACAATGACCCGGGCATACTGCACTTCTGGTCAGACAAGAGGCGAGGAAGGCAGGCAGAACAGACAACGAGGTGCTGTTGAATCAATCACAGGCAGGTTGAGGCATGATGCCTGTCAGGCTGACTGTAGTTTGCTATGAGCTTAGATTAGGGTTTTTCTGGGCTGGGTCGGACAGGGCTGACTGGGGGGTTGGACTAGCCATGACCTCTGGAGGCCCCGTCCAGCCGGGACTCTTTAACAGAGGAAAGAAGGGCTGAATCACAGAGCAGTGGAGCTGGACGGGGAGCTCCCACCCAGCCCAACCCCTGCCTGAGGCAGCATCAGCCCTGCCCAAACCAGCCCACATGAACCCATCATCCAAGCTCAAAACGACACAGCCCCAGGCATTGCACCCGACCCTGCCACAGGGCGAGCAGCAGGGCCGCGGCCGCCAACGTCCTGCTTCTACACAAGGTAGTTAGTAGGGCTCCTGGTTTTCTCCGATTTAAAAAAAAAAAACAAAAAAAGTCTCCAATCTTTGCATATAAAAGTAGTAACCCAAAACCCATATTTTTCCATGATTAAAATGAAACACTACTAACACAGAGCTATACATAGTGTGGTGTTTCATTTTAATCATGGAAAAAAAAAAAATGTAGATTTTCAGGTTACTTTGATAAAAAAAAATCCTCAATTTTTAGTTACAAAAAAGTAACCCAAACCCTGCATTTTTCCATTTTAAAATGAAGCAACACTTACATATATTGTGGCGTTTCATTTTAAATCATAGGGAAAACGTGGATTTTGAGTTACTTTGATTAAAAAAATAAATAAAAAATCCCCAATTCTTGGATATAAAAAAAAGGGAACCCAAAATCCGTATTATTTCCATGATTAAAATGAAATGTCACTAACATTTGGAGATACAAATATAGAGAGAGAGGTACAGATATGTAGATATAGTGGGGTTTCATTTTACTCATGGAACAAAAGCAGATTTTGGGTTATTTTGATTTTTTTTTTTAAATCCCCACTTTTTGAATATAACGTGGATTTTGGGTGACTTCTTTTTTCCATGATTAAAATGAAACGCCGCTAACATACAGATCTATATATTATGGCGTTTCATTTTACTCATGGAAAAATGTAGACTTTGGGTAGCTTTGATCAAAAAACAAAAAACAACAACAACAACAACAACAATCCCCAATTCTTGGATATAAAAAAATAACCCCAAATCCACATTTTTTTCCAAAATGCCACTAACATATATAGAGAGATACAGATATAGTGAGGTTTCCTTTTACTCATGGGAAAATGTGGATTTGGGGTTACTTGTTGATATCTAAGAAATGGGGATTTTTGTTTTTAAAATCAAAGTAACCCAAAAATCCACATTTTTCCATGAGTAAAATGAAATGCCACTAACATATCTATAACTATATACCTCTACCTATACACCTATATATCTGTATCTATAGTGATAGCCCGCCGGCCCCGCGCTCACCCGGGCTCCTGCAGCTCAGCCAGGCCTCGCCCTCGTTCCTCCTGCAACGGCAGAAACGGCCGTTAGTGACGCACCGGTGAGGGGGAGGGGAGGAGGGGCACGGGGGTTAGGGGCGACAGCGGCTCCCACCTCAGCACCTGGTGCCAGTCGCTCTGCCCCCGCACGGTCGCCGCCATTGCTGCACCGCCCCGGAAGTGCATTCCCTTTCCCCCCGTCCCGGAAGTGCATTCCCTTTCCCCCACCCCGACCCGGAAGCGGGTGGAGGAGGCTCGGCCAATTAGAGCGCGCGTCCTCTTCCGGGTCCTGCCACGCTCTTAAAGGGGCAGCCGGTGTGCGAGCGCAGGTAAAGACCTGGGTGTGGTGGGGCTGAAAAAAGGCCAGCCATGAGTGGTGTTTTCATGGTGGATCTTAGTCCTTGTGGGTTTTGTTGTTGTTCTGGTCCCCACGCTGTAGATCCACGAGATGTCCGGCTCCCCAGGTCACAACTGGAAGCAGAAGCCGGAGGACGAGGAGGACCCTTTGGACCAAATGATCTCGCGCACAGGCTGCGCTGCCTCGCACTACGCCGTCCAGGAGTGCATGGCGGAGCACCAGGACTGGAGGAAGTGCCAGGCGCAGGTGCAGACCTTCAAGGCGTGCATGAAGGAACATCATCAGCGGCGCGCGGAGGAGCTGCAGAAGCGGCAGCAGTTGGCCCAGGCCAGGAACTGATGAGAAGAGGCCGCAGCCTGATGCTCAAGAGACCCAAAGTCAACATCTGATCAGCCTTTCGCACACCTGAACCATGCTGCTGACTCCAGGAGGGGTCAAATGCTTTGCCCCTTGGCCTGTGTGTGCAGACTGATCACCCTAATCAGGAGCTGAGATGATGAAATGACACTGAATATTTTCTAGTGGGGAATCCTGGGTGAAAATGCATTTAATTTTGGGGGTACAAATTAAATGTGGATTCAGTCCTGACGTAAGTTCTTCTCTTAGGCCAAAGAGCATGATGTAGCATTGCACACGCGATATTGCCGTGGTCTATGCTCAACACGTGTGTGCTATGGAAGTCTTGTAGGAAAAAGAATGGGTGCCACGTGGGTTTATCTAAATTGCTCCAGGTGGGAATTTGCCAGGACATCGTGCAGCACCTGTCAGCTGCAAGGACCCTGGGCTACGTACCAAGGAAACTCCCTTCGCTTAGTTGCTGCTAGGCTGGAGAGTCACGGCCTGCTCAATCCTGCTGGTGGGGAAAGGGGGCGCGTAGCTTTGCTGTCTCAGCTCTGCTCTGAAAAGCTTCACGTAGTCGGCTGCGTGGAATGAAGGACGAGCAGCAGAGTCAACTCAGCCCGGCCTGAATCTGATAGTTCAAGGGGGCTGCATGTTTTATTTCCAACACACACGCGCAAGTGCGTTAACGAACTTTAAAAAACAAGCGCTCGGGTACCAACCAGCCAGCATCAGGGCTGCCCCCTTAGCTTGTCCCCTTCCATGGAGTCGTAGAGAAGCAGGTCTGGAAGGGAGCCCCCCAGAGGTCATCTAGTCACCCCTATTCAAGCCATCCCATACAAATCCAATGTTAGCAAAACTACACAGTCAAACCTGACACAACACAAGGCAAAACACCCTAATCTGCCACAGGTAAAGCAGGGGGACTACAGCAGCCAACATCCTGCTTTTGTCTCCCCTCCCCAGGCCTTTCACCTGCCCTGGCATCGCCATGTGGCCTCTCCTCTATTTCTTGCTGTTCCGAGGTGCGTTTCTCCCCGCCCTGGTGAGATCGAGCCGGGCCGGGCACTGTACCAACCCCCTCTGGTCCTGGGCTGGGTGCACACCCTCATCTGGTATCATGAGCCCCGCTGGGACCCCAAGACCAAGGGCTACAGTGGCACAGAGCTGGCTTGGATCGGGGTCAGGGCCACAGCAGCACCCGAAGTGGTCTTCCTGGGCAACCTCTGGGGCAGCTGCAGTCTACTTCTCCAGAATGTAAGGCTGGGCAACAACGGCACCTATGGGGTCTGGATCCATGCTGTCCAGCCCCCGGGGTCAACGCTGAAGGCCATGGACAAGCAGCAGCATGAGCGGTGGATGGAGACAATCCAGGTGCAGGTGGCAGGTGAGGAAATCCAGGTGTTTGGGCTCCCAAGCCCCTCCCACCATGGGGGAGAGAACCCAGGTGGGCCTGATCTCTGTCCCCCCACCAATGGGCCTCTCCACCGCCCACCTAGAGGGTCCATGGCTGCTGTGGGAGGGGGTCCTGGCCCACCTGACCTGCTCCTTGCCCCACCACTACCACTGCCCCCTGCAGCCCCTAGGCCTGGCCTGAGGGGCTTGGAGGGCCTGGGGGGAGAACAAACCCAGTCCTGGGCCTGGCTGGACCTGGAGGGTGCCCACACCACAGCCTGGCTAGACTTCACCCCCCAGGGAGAGGACCACAGCCGGGCTCTCTCCCACGCCTGGAGCTGCATGTGCTCTGTGAGTGGGGTGGGGCAATGGGGGTGTGGCTAAAGGGTGGGGGCGGGGCCATTGGGGCAGGAGGCAGGGCATCACACAGGGGGCAGGGTTGCTGGTATTGGGGGAGGGATAGAAGACGGGTGGGACTAAAGGAGCAGGGGGAGGGGCATATGTCTGGGGGCAGGGTCTGGAACCAGGGGGTGGGGTTATGGCTGCTCTGGGTGTGGCTCTGAGCTTCAAGAAGGGTGTGGCCCAGGGGGTGGGGTCACTGGGGTAGGTGGTGGAGTCTGGTGTGAGAGCAGTCTCCTAGCTGGGGGAGCACTAGGGGGTGGGGCTTGGTCATTGCAGGTGGGAATTATAGCCTGAGGGCAGAGCTCCAGCAGCAAGGGGTGGGGCCACTGGGGGCCCTGCCCCCAGCCTGGGGCTGCCTTGGGCTGCTGGGGCCCAGATGTGCCCAGGTCTGGGCTGGCACATCCAGGCAGCAACCAAGTGCAACACCCCCCGCAGATCCCCTGAGGAACATGACGCTGACAGTGCCGCCAGGACCAGCGGTGCTGGAGGGTCAGACTGTGAAGCCAACCCCCCTGTCTACCAGTACCTTTGGTCCCAGAACTGGAAAGCACTGGGAGAGCATGGCCCCATGGTGGCCTTGCGGGCCCGGGCATCAGGCTCTATCAGCACCTACCGCAGCATGGCCCAGAGCCCCCAAGGCATCGCCACCTCCCCCCTGCTCTGCCTCCGTGCGCAGTGTGAGTGCAGGCGGCCAGGGCTGGGGGCAGCTGGGCGGTTGGAGTTGGGGGTCAGCACATGCATGCACATACATGCATGCACCCCCACGCCCCCCCAAGCGTTTGGGACACATGCACACAACCCAGGTGACTGGACCATACCCCCTGCCTCCCTTTGCGAAACAGCATCCAGTGTGGGGGAGTGGGGAGCCCGGCTGCCTGGGTCCCCTCCACCTCTGGGAGGGCTGTGGTGCCCTGTGGTGTTGTGGAGGAGCCCAGACACCTGGGTCCCCTCCCTTGCCGCCCCCCACCCTTGCAGACGTGCCTCAGGCTGTGGCACTGGAGCTGCGGGCAGCACTGCCCATCCATGCCAGGGACCCCGTGGAGCTGCTCTGTTCCTGCCAGGCCAAGCCCCTGGCTGCCAACTTCAGCTGGTTCCAAGATGGGCAGGACCTGCCGGGACAGAATAGACGCCGGCTGGACCTGAATCCAGTGCATCCCAAGGACACTGGTACCTATGTATGTCAGGCCCGCAACCCCTTCAGCGCTGCCTGCTCACTCCTGCTGGACCTGGATGTGCTCTGCGAGTAGCTGCCAGATGGGGCGGGGCTCCTGGGCTGTCCATCACCATCGGTTCCCCCCTGTGCAGCATTGGGCACAGGCAGCCAGCCAACCCAGGCAGACGCCTGCCTGTCAGTCATAACAGCAGATGCTGGCTCTCAGCCAACCCTGGCAGGTACCTGCCTGTCCATCACCCTCAGGCCCTGCTCCCTTCCAGTACCAGGCTCAGGCTCTCACCCAACCCATGCATCTTCCTCCCTCCAGGCCCCACCCACCTGCTCTAGGCCCCTCCCCTTGCCTGGCCCTGACCTCTGCCCTCCCTGATCCACCAGAGGACGTGCAGCTGGTGCTGGAGCCCAAGGGGTCGGTGCTGGCGGGGGCAGCACGTGGCTGAACTGCACCAGGGACCGACTTGCCCCATGCCCACCTGGACCTGGTACTAGGACTGGCAGTCCCTGGTACCCCCCAACCAGGGCCCATGCTGGAGCTGTACATGGCCCCCCAGAACCACAGCCCCTCAGCTGCATCTCATCTACCAGCCCATGAGGCCCAGGGCTCCCCCACCCCCCAACCCCACCGGTTGCAGGGCTGCCAGGGTCCTATTGGTGTGTGGCCATGAATGGGGGGTTGGGAGCTGCCCCAGATGTGGGGGTTGCAGGGGGAGTTGCTCCACCCCCATACATAGGGCAGTAGTAGGGGTAGTTTTTGTGGAGAGTGGGGGAGTTACTTGGTGCGAAGATGCAACAAGCTGTGGGGTGGGGAGCAGCTTAGAAAGGGCTGAGTATAACACTACATAGGGGATAGCAGGGGGCTTACCTGGAGTGGAGATGCAGCCAGCTCTGGGGTGGAGCTCCTGGAGACCGAGTAAGTGTAGTGAAGCTCAGGGAGGGTTTAAGCCAGCCAAGGGATGCAGCCAGCTCCAGTGGAGACCAGCTAAGTAGAACACAGCATTGTGGGGGGTGGGGCCTATGGTGCTGTTATCAAATCAAATAAAGCTGCAGAGACAAATGCCAGAGGGGTCATTAGCCACCTTGTGTGGGTCTTGGTACAGCTCTGGTATGGGGAGATAAAGGGTGGGGGGTCTGGGAGCCCGGACACCCGGGGTCTCTAGGAAAGAGTAGCAGAAAAGCCAGGGCTGTATCTGCCCTGCTGGGATTGCAGTGGTCAACAGGGATCACTAGGGGGCACTAGAAGCATTGCAAGCCTGCTGATGGGCGTTGGGTCCCCTCTGGGGGGCGCTAGGGGGTGCTGTATTGCCTTGGCTCAGCTGGTGACAGGTGGCCCCTGCTCCACACCCCTAGCCCCTTTTGCCCTGGGCAGAGGTCACTGGGTGGAGGGGGGTAAGATGCTCAAGTGCTACAGGTAAAAGTGTTCCAACAGATTCTTGGAGTGTGTTGGGCAAAACTTTTTGATAGAGAAGACAGGTGAAGTCTCGGATGATTGGAAAAGGGTCAATATAGTGCCCAACTTTAAGAAAGGGAAAAAGGGGGGGATCTGGTAGAGATCCCCCTTTTTAGGGGGGGATCTAAAGGAGAATGAAAAAAATCAGGAACAGCCAGCATTGTCACCCAGAGCAAGTCATGCCAGACCAACCTGATTTTCCTGTGATAAGGTGAGAGGCTCTTTGGATGAGGGGAGAGCAGTGGATGATGTCAACTTTACTTTAGCAGGGCTTTAGACCAGGAGTGGGCAAAATACGGCCCGTGGGCAGTGTCTGGCCCACTAATTAATCCGATCTGGACCACCGGCCGCTGCCGGAAGCCTGAGTAAGGAGGGCTGCTCCCTGTGCCGCTCTGCTCTGCTACAGCCGTAGCTCAGCCAGGCACAGGCTCTAAAACGTAACAAGAGCCCCTGGCTGCAGAACCAGCACCCTTCGCAGGGGTGTGCAGGGAGTGGATCGTGGCTCTTCCTTGAACCCCAGCCCCATGCAGGTCCTGAGCCAGTCTCCGCGGAGATCCTTTCTACCCACTCCATCGAGTACCTCCAACACTGGGTGCAGGGCAGACAGTGGGGGTGGGTCTAACGGCAGTGGCAACCAGAAGTAGCTGCCACTACCCAGGGCTGTTGGAAAGCGGAGTCCAGCAGCTGCACCACTGTAGCGCCGCTGCATACTTGGGGGCAGTAGGACCGGCTGCCCCCCGCACCTGGGCCAGGTGGGACTGAGTGGCCTACCATAAACCAGATGTAGTCCCTTGGTGGGCTGAATCCAGCCCACAGGTCATATTTTGCCCACCCCTGCCCTAGGAGAAAGTACAACCTGGGCACGTATACAACACCGGCATTTAGCTTTTATTAAAGATCCTTAATGGCATGGTTCAAAACTGTCTCCAAGGAGCAAATGTATCCATAAAAGTATTGGCAGAGTCATCTCTGAAGGCTATGAGGAGCCTAGGGAGGGAACCATTATCTTTACAAAGGGGATGCCAAAACGGGCTGGGTGCGCTCAGCTGGAGAGTTGTGCCACCAGCTCTTCAAGTTCCGGTCGAGACTTCAATCGAACCTTGAAGTCGGCCTCTGTGTACTGCAGGGCAGAGAAATCAGAGTTTGTTTTGAGACAGTCATCGCCTAGTTCTTAGTTCTGGAAGAGTCCAGGATACCCACAGGACTCACCCACTGCTCTATGCTATGTGCGGGATCTGTGAGAAATATTGGCGGTCCTCTGACAGCTCTACCGTGGTAGAATGGTTTCAAACACACCTGACATTCAGGACTATTGCTCAATAGGTTTCAGTGTTTTGAACTCAATCTACAAGTTCTTCTACAGGTATACAGTATAAGAAGCAAAAAGAAGGCTCAGGGTAACATAGGACCTCTACAGGGCAGACTAGGGCAATTGGTGACAGATAGAAGGGACAAAGCTGAGCTCTTCAATGAGTTTTTTTGCTTCCATATTCCTGAACACGGATCAGAACAAACCTCCCAGCTGGATTATAGACAAGCACAGGGGGGAAACCAGCCCACCAACTGTTAGCACCAACTTAGTGAACACTTGGCTGCTGAAAGAATTGGCCAGTGTCATAGCAGAACCACTGGCATGGCTGTTTGAGCACTCACGATGCTCAGGTAAGGTCCCAGAGGATTGGAAAAGGGCCAATGTGGTCCCTATTTTCAAGAAGGGGAGGAAGGAGGATCTGAGTAACTATAGACTACTTAGCCTCACCTCTATCCTTGGGAAAACCTTTGAAAAAATTAAGGATTACATTTGTGGGAGTCCAGCAGGGAAAGCAATGCTAAAGGGCAATCAGCACGGGTTCATAGCAGGTAGATCCTGCCCGACTAACCTTGTTTCTTTTTATGACCAGGTCACAAAATGCTTAGATGCAGGGGACGAGGTAGATGTCATCTACCTGGATTTTAAGAAAGCCTTCAATATGGTATCTTATCCTATTCTCATAAACAAACTGAGCAGCTGTGACATAGATGATTACATGGTCAGGTGGGTGGCAAATTGGCTTAGGGGTCCCACCCAGACAGTGGTGGTGGATGGGTCAGTATCGACCTGGAAAGAAGTTGGCAGTGCAGTTCCTCAAGGTTCAGTCCTCAGACCAGTGCTGTTAACGTCTTCACCAGTGACTTGCATGAGGGCGTGGAGAGCATTCTGTCCAAATTTGCAGATGACACCAAATTATGGGGCCCTAGTAAACACACTAGTGGGCAGGGAACAAATCCAGGCAGATCTGGACAAGCTGGAAAAGTGGGTGGAACAGAATAGGATGCAATTCAACAAGGACAAATGCAAAGCGCTGCACCTAGGGAGAAGGAATCAACAACACACCTATAGGCTAGGGGATGATCCTCTCAGTAGTGCTGTAGCAGAAAGGGATCTCGGAGTTATTATTGACTCCAAGATGAACATGAGTCGTCAATGTGATGAAGTGATCAGTAACCATGCTCTATCATGCATTAGCAGGTGCATGACAGGTCTAGGGAGGTGATACTTCCCCTTTACGCGGCACTGGTCAGGCCACAGCTGGAGTACTGCATCCAGTTTTGGGCACCGCACTTCAAGAGGGATGTGGACAACCTCAAGAGGGTTCAGAGCCTGCAGGTAAGGCACTACGAGGAGAGACTGAGGGCCCTGGATCTCTTCAGCCTCTGCAAGAGAAGGCCAAGAGGTGATCTTGTGGCCATCTACAAATTCATGGGGGGGCGGGGTGGCAGCAAGGGACAGGAGATGCTCCGTTTACCAGGGCACCTCTTGAAGTAACTAAAAATAACAGCCACAAACTGACAGAGAACAGATTCAGGTTAGACATCAGGATGAACTTCTTTACAGGAAGGGTTGCCAGAATCTGGAATGGGCTTCCAAGGGAGGGGGTGCTCTCCCCTACCTTGGGGGTCTTTAAGAGGAGACTGGACAAGCACCTGGCTGGGGTCATCTGACCCCAGCACTTTCCTGCTCAGGGCAGGGGGCTGGACTCAATGATCTGCTGAGGTCCCTTCCAACCCCAATATCTATGAATCTACAAAAGGCAGCCCACTAATTCAAAGCAATTTATATTCATTAATAAAGCAAGTCTGAGCTCACCCCAGTGAAACAGCATCTGTACCACTGATCTTCCACAGACAGAGACAGGAAGGCAGAGAGAGGTTAAGAGACTCACCCAAGGACACAAAGTGAATCAGTAGCAAAACCAGGAATACCATGGCCCTAGCTCACAGCCCCTTGCCCTAACCCACAGGACTCTCAGAACCCACTGTTTGTTTTGAGTAGAAATATCTGCATAGAGACCCAAACTATACAGGGCTGAGAGGAGAAGGCTGCTAGGGGGACAAAGGAGGGAAAAAAAGTTTTCTGCAATTCTTTTGGGCGATACCTTTTATTGACTGCATGGCTGAGATAGACTTCAACGGGCTTTTGAACGTGAAGCATTCGTCACGTATTATTCCTTGTAATAAAACATGCTATAGCAAGGGAGCACTGATTCTCCTCTCACTTCAGCAGACAGTTTAGGAGTGACTCCACTGTAGCCAATGGAGTCATACCAGGTGTAAATATGGAGACCAGCACCTAAGAGTGCAGAGGCCTTGAAAGACAGAATGAGCATTGTTGGCATCGGCATACACCCTGCACAGTGCACGCACTAACGCAGATGGCTTAAGCCAGCGGTTCTCAGCCTTTCTGGACTTGTAGCCCCCATCGGAAAATGCCAGCTCTTAGTTTGCATTTGGGTTTTTGCTGACTATGGAAAAATAACAGAGCAATTTTTCTACTACAAGGAACTCAGCCAGCCTACAACAGGTCAGGATGTTTTTAAAACTATGGATTCCTGTTTGAAATCTCTGGGTTTATCTTGTAAAACGCATTTCCATGCCTAACAGTGCTAACACTGCCTGGCACCCCACAGCTCCCTGGAAAGGATCTTGTGACACCCAGGTTGAGAATCACTGGCTTAAGTATTACCCTGTGAAACACAGCCTTTCCCTGAGCATCAAGACCACCCCTGTAGTACTGCTCAGTGAGTTGCCACCTGAAGCTTATAGATCTTGAGCTAAGAATGATGTATCATTTATGAGTACATAGAAAATGTGCAAAGCCATTAACCATATGGTGTTGGTTAAGTGCAACTATCAGTGCCAACTGTGCGTGTGTTATTCAGCGAGAACTGAAGAACTGATTGTTCGGGAAGATCAATCCCCCACTGCAAAGCCACAGATCTCTCTCCTAATGGCAGCCATGAAAAAAACCGTGATGACCATAAGGGAGAAAGGTAGCACTGAGATTTGCACATAAAATGAACAATGGGCAAGAGGCCTTTTCCCTCTACTCCCGTCTGTGAAGCAATACTAAACCAGACCAGGCAAAGTTACCTGCATCTTCATACTTCAATTCTCGTGCTCAAGGAAATCTACCTAGGACCTTTAAAAGGCAAACTTGGGAAAAACGATTTGTAAGGTGGCTGGATCCTGAAAAAAAGTCATGACCCTGAGAAATTCTTATTTCAATATTTGAGAAAGGCAAGGATTGCTTAGAGTGATCTTTTTTATTGGATCAACAATGTAGTCGGGATAAAGTCAGCCAAGCTTTCCAATGTAAGACTTTTTTTTGCTGGTTCTCACCCTTTCACCCTAAGCAATCCTTGCCTCTCACATAATTTCTGTACCATCACAGCTACAACCTCACTCTTACATTATTTCAAATACAGACATTTTTGGCCCAACAAATTCCCTGGAATAAGCAGAGCTTCCCAGAGCTGACTTGCTTTTGTAATAAAAGGACATCCATGAAATTGGCTGGAGGGGTTATACCTTACTTGTCACTGATACACTAAGGGCTCTGTTCTGTATCTCAGCAGTTTCAGTTCAGGGAACTAGAGGATGGATTATTAGGAGCTTCTGAAGAGAACAAGACAACCTTCCCAGGAAGTGCAACTGTGCAGTTAGAGTAGGGGGTTCAACATCTGGCCCATGGGCCAGACCCAGCCTGCAGTGCTGTGTCATCTGGCCTGCCGAGCTCCCCACAGCTCCAGAATTTCGGCAGTAGAAGAGCAATGGCACCACTCCCCCACCACCAAACTTCTGGAGCTGTTGGGAACCCAAGACCCAATGGACTGGATCTGGTACCTGATCTCAGGGCACAGGGCCAGGTTGGGGTGGTGTTGCTGGGCCCCAGGGCCCAATCCCAGTGTAGAGTGGTGGGCAGGGGCAGTGTCAGGACCCAGGGACCCAACCCCAGCAGAAGTGGCTGTTGCTGGCCCACAGGGACATAATCCCCGTGTTGGGGGGGGGCCTACTCCTGGCACATGGTGGCAGGAGGGGGTGCTGCCAGCCCCACCCCAGGTGCAAGGGAGGGGGTGCTGGAGCCCACAGCCTGATCCGAGCTTCAGATGGGCTCTGCGCTATCCATCTGGCCCGCACAGCCACAAGATTGAGCACCACTGAGTTAGAGCCAAGAACATGGAGTGAATTCTCTGGGGCTCCATTATTACACCCTGCTATGGATTCACTCTGCCACAAAGTAAGTCATGTTAAATTCATATCTGTTTCTTCATCTGTAAAATAGGGACAGTATTTCCCTGTTTGGGAAGGTGTTTTGTGATCCTGGCGTAGAAAGTGTCGAGTAGTAGCAAAGGAAAAAAAAAGTGTCTGATTTTCCTAGAGATTGTCTCTAGGAACAAAATAAAGCAATGTACAATTCACTTTCCCTTTAGATGGTAACGGGGAAAGGGCTCTCTTCTCTCACTAACACAAGACTAGACGCAGGAGTCCAAATGCTAAGTAAGGCTGTAGTTCATGAGCTCCAAGAAACTATTTCAGATAGGCCTCTGTGTGAACATTGGCCACATTCCAAGAGGCACTGGGCAATGGAAGAGGCAACCAGCCAACGAAAGAGATGGAGCAAGCCCTTAAACAGTGTTCCCGAGAGGCAGACTTCACCTTGCCTATAATAAAGGCTTTCTGAAGGCAAACATGTCAATACAACCCAACGTACCTCTTTCACTAACAGATGGACGCCTTCAGGCTGGTTACTGTGCAGAATTTCCAAGAGGATAGGAGCAAATGTTACACTCAGACTCGTGATCTGAAAGGTGAAAAGAAAAGGCTGCAGAAGACAAGCAAAACGTATACAGGCTTGTTACATTAATGGCACAGCAAAGGAGCCCAGTTCAGCATAGCCCTATGGCAGAGCATAATGGGGACAACTGTACTCCAACACACACAGCTTTAGGGATCCTCACGCCTTTCATACCCAGTGCATCCCAGCGAGTCCAGTTTGGGGAACTTCTGATGCAACAGCCTCCATTCCTACCCAGCCTTGCCACTGTCTGGACAAGCCCTCTGCACTGCTACTCTTGCTATCTGGACTGCATCTCTGGTCTCTCCCCACCTCATTTGGGATTTCAGTAGAATACCTCTCATCCCTTTCCTATGATATTTACCTCCTCCAACTCCACTCCTCTGAAGCAGAGGCTTACACATGAATCGGTGGAGGGGGCATCCACACGTGCTGCAGCTACAGAGACATTCACACATAGCATAGGGGCTGAGCTCAGTTAAACTGTCACTAGCAGCTGGAACCTGTCGCAGACTATGCAATGGAAAACCAGCAAATCCCACTGTCAATCTCCGACCTTCCCAGTGTTGGCGCTCTGCAGCGGACAGTGTTGGCCTGTAAACACTGAGGATGTAATCTGGCAGAGGCAGAACTTGAAGACTGAGGTCGCATACAAAAATTCAGTTCTAGAGGTGGAAAATTTCCACTGCTAGAAATGATTGTGGGAGAAGCAGCAGTTCCCAGGGGGACTGCAGAGGAAGGGCAGAGCCCCCTGCCCACTTCTCACACAGGGAGCCCAAAGGGAGAAGCAGGCACTGCTGCTTGCACTTTGCTCCCAGTGTCCGGACTGATCCCACTGCAAAGTGGTGAGATACAGATGAGGAAACCTGGTGGCTGCTCCGGTTTCCCCTCCCAACTGCCTGGTGGAGAAGTGGGAGCAGCTGCCCCTGCGCCTTCTCCAGACCGGGGCGACCCCAGTCTCCAGAGTTGTAGAGCTTTTTCCCCACGGCTCCACAGCTCCTGGACCCCAGGAGGAGCTAAGCTGTAGGAAAGCAAACAAATGTTTGTTCTCCTGGGGAAACTCCCGGGAGCCATTTGAACCTGGTTGTAGTGGCTTTATTTCCTCCCAGAATGGCCATTCTTGCTCTGGGAGAAAAAAGCTGGAATGTCTGTACCTCCTGGTTTCTATTAGAAGAGCAAAAATTTTCCTGGTAGAAATTGAAAGTCTATACTGAGCCTGGGCATCTGCAGCTTTGAGGAAAGAGAAACTGAGGAAAAAAAATCCAGTTTCAAAACTGCCAGTATAACCAGTGCCCCCTGGGAAGTCCGATCTGAGAAACAGCACTTTGTGCTCCCAACATCTCATCCAATTATACAGTTGGTTCAATAAAAAAATATTACCAAAGAAACCCAGTTTCTGACATATTCCCTGGACTATCATGGCTACAACACTACAGCCCTACTACAGTGTAACCAGTGAGTTACAAAGGGTTTACTGAAAGTACCTGCCTGAAGACAGGCTCTATCCCTGTGACCATTTTTTTTCTATTATTAGGTACTGTTCCTGGTGAGAGGCAGCATATCTAATGGTTAAAGCTGAGGATAAGAGAGGGCTTCCTGGGTCTCCATTCTGCAAGTGGCTTATTGCAGGACGTCTCATTAAACTCCTTTGTACTACAATTGCCCACAAAAACAAACCTGGTTTCCCCATTTCCCAAAACAGTTAGCTGATATTCGCCTAATGCTTGGAGATCCTCGGGGAGGAAGTGTTACGAAGGAGCAGAGGGCTCTGAGAAGCAAAGACAACATCCTACCTGAACCACTCGCCGGTGGGTGGTGAGAACGGCATCCATGTGCATCTTGGTCCCCATCTCCTCCACCAGCATCACCTCGGTGGTTTTCGTGGGCAACGCGTAGCTGCCGGAACAAGTTCAGCTGTCAGCACCCAGGAGAGGGGAGGAATGTGTGCAAGGCCTCCCTGGCACAAGCAAACCTCCCGCAGCAGAGACCAGGGCACAGGAGAAGAAATCAATCAGGCAAAGTCCTGGCAATAAGGGCCAGCACAGGAGGGCGTTTTACAGGAAACAGGTACAAGAGAAGCCTAAAGCATCAGTGTGACCAGAAGCTCTTTTGATCACAGGGGCCAATAAGAAGAGCCATTCTTTTAAACTGTAGTGTGCAAACACCTGCTACACTGTTTTATTCTCATCAGTGCTAACTGAGCTGCAGTGGTCAACAACAGGGTTGACAAATGATTGTGTAGCAAGCCAAGTTATGGAGACTTCTAGCCATGTGCACCTGGTACACAGGAGGAAACTATTCTTTACAGAAGTGTAAACCTCCAGGCTTCAGTGTTGTTGCTCTGCATTTATCTGGGTATAAATGAGAACAGAATATTCCCCACTATGCCCAGGTGTGCTACAGGCTTCCTTTGTGACTGGGCAAATCACTTAACATATCTGTGCCTCAGTTTGTCATCTGTAAATTGGGGATAGCACAACTTCTTCTGTCCTGTGCTTTGTCTGCCTGGCCAGTTGAGCTTATGGACTTGTAGCACAGGTTGTCTCTTTACCTGGGTACAGCCGCAAACACAACAGGGTCTGACATCAGTCAGGACATGTAGATATTAGTATTAATATTCATATTTTATATTAAAAACTGATAAGCTCCACCACTGAGGGTGTGAAGCAGCATTCCATCCTAAGCAACTTCCCTAAAGTAGGTGCATTACATTAAAAGGTCCATTCATTTCCCGGCATCTGCCAGTCTCTTTCTTAAATACAAACATTTAAACAGGCAACAGAAGGGTTATGGGATTGGTAATGGAGTAAGAACGTCGTAACATATTCTTGCTTCTAACCCCAGGCCTTTATACCACTGCTCTCTAGATGCTGGATGTTCACTCGAGAGTCTAAAAAGCCCAATTTTCCTTGTGTTTTTAAGCATTATGCAGACTGCATATTTGAAACCACATTCAGACACCTCCTATCGCCTATTCGCTTAAATCCTGCTACACTGGATAGAACAGGTCCCTGGAACAGCACCACTCAGGTGCCAAGAGAGCCAGCTCTTATTATCAGAGGAGCTAAGAGACAAGCTCCTACAATCTTTGTGATACTTCCTCACTTAAACAGATAAGACAGTTTCTTCCAGCAGCTACCATCCTCAGAAAACATATTGCATCTGCAAACATACTGCAGCAGTCCCTGTCTGCCACGTCATCCACAGAACAACCCAGATGTTAAGAGCTGCATGCCTGTCTCATATGTAACAGCGAGAAACCAAGGACATAAAAGATGCCACCCTCTCTAATCTCCAGGACAGCATCTCAAATCTAAACAAGAGACCATATAGATGTGACACTGCATTTACTGCACAGTAACCTGTTTCCCCTCATGAAACCTCTCTGCAGATCTCCTCTGTAGGAGAGCAGGGAAGTGATCAGTGTTGCTGTATAATGTAGTGGGACCAACACTCAGAGTTAGTACCTATTTAGAATAGCCAACATATCTTAAGGCTTTTGTTTCAGTGTCCAGGAGAGCAGCAGAAGAGGCTGCATCCAGTCAGAGTCTTTACACCCAGAAAGGACAGAAACAGTAAACACACAAATTCTGGCAATATTAATAAGAGAAGCAGAGACCCAGGGGACAGACCTCCCCTCTGCTATTTACAAACTAAAGAAGAGCATTCCAGCCTTTTCATGAGGCAGCCTCATGACAAGGCTTTGGAAAGCAAATGAAAACACAAGAGTATTGAGCCTCTCATCCCATTTTAGGAGAATTACATCCATGGCAGAACAAGTGTGTAGGACAAAGCTCACAAGTCTCTGTCCTGCCTCATTCAAGTTTAGCATAGCTGCTTCTTCCACATTTTAGATGAGAAGAGATCGAGATGATCAAGAGTGGGTGAAAAATGACCTTGTGTCCAAATGCAGAGGAAGGAGGAGAGCTCAGTCCTCACAAGGGATATATGGATCAGATTCTGACTCCATGCAGAAGTCTGCAGCAGAGCTGTCTAACAGCACACTCCATTTCTTTTCCAAGACAGACAAAACCATAATGTTTAAGGCAAAAGAATCCAGCAGGACTGACTGCTGAGCGAGAGTACATTAACATCACGTAATGCACTAAAAAGACACAGAGAGAAAACACATTTAAGGATGCCACATCATTCTTATGTTCACTTTATCTTTGAAGAACTGCACCAAAATCAAACCACCCTCAAGCCCTGTGAGGCAAGCTAGCGTTAATAAACACATTTTGCATATGGAAAAGCTGGGAAGAGAAGTGATAAGCTAGCGGCAGATACATGATTTGAATTTAAATCCCTCTCATTCCTCTCCACAGATCACTGGCCTATGCCCCTCTCTCAACTGATCAAAACCCAACAACTAAACTGGTCCTTAAGATGCAGTTGGTCCAATAAAACATATCACCCCACAAAAATCCTCGTCTCTCACAGACATGTACGTATACGAGGGAGAGATTGATGATTTTATTGTGTTCTTGTTTGTGCAGCATCTTCACCTAACAAGGCTTTCCTACTCTTGTACTATAACCCTGCAAGAATAAGTAAATATAGCAAGACATAAATGCAAGAAATGATTTACATGAGTGCTTTTTGTACCTTCTAATCACTCTAATGGACAGGTTGTTGCAGAGTTTATGAACATATCGAGCATAACGTTCCACCAAGCACATATCATAGGCAGTCATCTCTACATTCAAATCTCCATATTCATAATCTGTCCCGGGATTTATCGCCTTCATCTGTAGTCTTTCTCTTGGCTTCTTTGCGACCTGTAAGAGAGCGAAATATCCTTGAGTATGATTGAAACCAGCCAACCAGATTCATGCTTAGGAAAGAAGAGTGTCTGCTGGTCACTACAGCAGAGAAGTGGCAGCCTGGACTCTACTTTTTACTGACATGCCTTCTCTGTGATCGGAGGCCCCAACTGTAACTATAAAGCAGGACAATGCTTACTTGACATGAGTGCTGCAAAGCTTAGCTGTCTGAATCCTGGGCGACAGGCATAATAAAAGCACTGCACAGCTGCCTAGAAAACATGCCCCTAGCATGACTAACCAACTTCTTCCAGAAGGAACTGAGGAGCCGAAACTAACTGCTTCTGTTTCAGCTGCCGCCTTTGAGGCACCTGTCTAGATCAGGGGTTCTCAATCCCTGGGCCATGGTGGATCGGCTGCTGGTCCACAGCACGCTCAGCTGCCAGACTGGAAGTGGCCACCGACCAGCAAACCACAGCCCTCCAGGGCTGGACGGAGAGGCTACAGCTCTTTCTGCAGGGCCCGCAGCAGCACAAGGTTAGGTCCACCCCGCACTTGACCAGAGGGTGGGGGTATCCTTACCTGTCTTTCAGCCAGAAATTCTGGCCGTGGTTGGCTGTGACTACTGAGCTGCTGTTTGCCAGGCCGCAGTCACTTCCAGGCTGTGCTTTACCAGGCCACAGCGTAAAAACTTTGAGAACCCCTGGTCTACATGAATTATTGTTTCATTCATGTTGCAAAACCATCTTCCCAAAATTTCAGGTCACGTAAGAAATTTAAAATTTCACGTAAGAAATTTTAAAATGGACCGAGGCTTCTATTTGCCAAAAACATTCAGCAACTGCTTGCGGTTGGTTTGCTGCAATCGTGAACCCCTTTCTCGTGCCTACTGATAGACGAAAATATTGGCATAGTCCTATGCACAGACTATTTCTCGTGAACAGTCATTGTAACTGAAGAAATAGCAGTAAAGCAGTACAGCCTATTTTGTATACTCAGCATAACCCAGCCTTATTAAGCCAGTGGTGCTCAGCCCTCAGATGGATGAGTGGCACAGGCTCAGTCCATGCACCCAGATCTAGCACAATCTAACACACGGGGCACTGTCATCTGGGTCACTGGGCTCCTCAGGGATCAAGAAATTTCCCAGCAGGGGAGTGGTATTTAATGCAGCCACTGCTCCTCCACCACCAAATTTCCAGACCTATGAGAGATGCATGGGCCAGATCTGGCCCACCAGCTGGAGGTTGAGCATCATTGCTTTAATCAATCTATGAACATATCAATATGTTCCAAGTCAGCAGGGAGCTGAACTGCCTACCTGTGCTGGGATCAGGTGTCTGAATCTCCCGATGCCATGGGTTGGCTGCGACCGGTAATGTCTGCTGCAGCTCAGCAGTGTGCCACCTTAAAAGACCAAAACAAAGAAATGTGATTCTAATTAAATACCAGACAACCCTCTCCTTGATTAAGCAGTTGCTGTGGAAGCTGCATATAGTTTTATCCATGAGAGGTGCTTCCGAAAGAGAGAGACATGAGGAAGAAGAGGCTGGCTGTCTGCAAGTAGATGTTATAGCAGCCAAGGGCAAGGGAAGGGTTTTGCACAGAAGATGCGGCCTCTGTCTTAATCCACCTGGTAGGGGCAGGGGAGTCCTCAGGCAAGATACAAGTGAGAAAAGGGCAGTAATATGGCAGACACCAACAGAAGAGATGGAGAAAGGGTAAAGGAGTCCAGCAAACAGAGGAAGAAGGATAGAAACTGTTTTTAAATAACACTGATGGTGAAACTGTGATGGATCCAGGACAAAGCTCTGCCATTTTAAATCCAGCCCTGCTCAAAAATTCATGAGCAAGAAATAAAAAAGACCTTGTTTCTACTCACTGTACTGGGACAGAATCCATCCTGCAAAGCCTTCACTTGAATAATATACCCCAGAATCAAGCAATTTTATGAAATGGAAGCAAACTATTGTGAAGCAAGATCAAACTGTTTTATTTCTTGTAATTAATATAGTTGTTTCTCAGAGGACAAATGGGATGCTGTGGATTTTTTAAATTTTGGGAAGCTGTTTGGGGGCTCTGTTCTTGTTCCGTCTCTTTGGGTTTCATTGTAAGCTGCCCTAAGCCTTCTCTGGATAAAGCAGCATGCCAGTCAAATAAATAAATCTGGGTTGTAGAAATGCGATAGATGAGACTCCAAAATACTTAAGCATGACTCCACGAGCAGTTCCTGGACTAGGGTAGATGGATTATGGCCTCCAGCAGGTATTTCTCCCCAACATAAAGTGATAATTAGAACTCTGTGCTTAGCAAAGAGTAGTGTAATAGTGCTAGGATTAAAGGTCAGAGCAGTGGTGTTACTGGAAGGTGGAATGGTGCCAGCCTGACTGACTTAGTTTAATATCAGCTCAAACTTGGCTGAAAGATTCCAAAAGGAAGGTGACATGAGCATACGTGGGAATATTTATTTCAGGTACATGGCAGTTTTTTGTATGTACAAAAATCTACTGAGTTCTTACCTACAGCACAGATGGGGTTCTCCCTGAAGGCTGTTGACCTAAAGAAAATGCCAAGATGAAAATTAAAATCTGTTGTTGCTTCAGCTACAGAACTACGGCACTTTGTTTCAGTCTTTGCATAAAGATTCATTACACTTGAATGATGATCCAGGTCTGAAAGGTAGAGGGCATAAAGAATGGAACCAAAGTTTGCATGAGTGTGACTGTGATTATGGCTTCATCGCTACATTATCCAAGCCCTTCATCTTCCATTAATGGATTTTGCCCTCAAAAATCCCTGGGGCAAATAGCTATTTTATCCTCATTGCACAGATAGCACAGATTCAACTTGCTTGAGGTCCAAACGGGAGTCTGTGGTTGAACTGGGAATCAAACCCAGACATCCCAAGTCCAATGTGCTATCCACTAAACCAGGAGCATAAAACTCACTCAGAAAGAAACAGATTCCACGATGTGTGGGTTGAGGTGTCACCCAAGAAGGCATACTCTCCATGATCAAAAGCATATACTCCAAAAGCAGCAGCACAAGCGATGCACAAAGATTTGAGGGGACAGTGAAGCTCTGATGTTAGCAATTCACAACTGGGGTGCCATGAGATCCTTTTAAAGGTACCGTGGGGTGCCATGCAATATTAACACTGTTAGGCGTGCAAACACCTACCCGATTCACAAGATAAACCCAGAGATTTCAAGTAGGAATCCAGTGTCAAAACCATTCTGACTTTTTGAGTTCTTTGCAACAGAAGAACCAAAGCAAGTGAAAGCTAAAAGCTGGCATTTCCAAAGGGTGCCTAGTCTAACAAGGGGCATGCAGAGTCTAACGAGGCTGAGAAACACTGCTTTACACAATAATCAAGCTTTTATTTATGCTTGTCTTTCTTCTTCTGTGAGAAATTTCAATTCCTACCCTCTATCATATTCAGTCTACTAGACTGTCAGCGTTGCTGGCATTTCAGCATCACCATAGGGGTGTTATTTGCACTCTGATGATCAGATTAAGGGTTATGGGTGCTCACTCCAACTTTTTTTTTCGGGCTCCCTGAAGACTCTAGCAGACATCTTGACATTGGTGCATACTATGATTATACTTGGAAGGCTACAGCTGCATCCACCAGAGCTATAAATGTTCATTATAAAGTGGCTTGAACTCTGTATAATCAAGCATGTCATGTGACCAGTTCTGGCCCACAGTTTATATCTGATGTCCCAGCAGAGACTACTCTTATCTTGCTAGTGCAAGAAACCTTCTCTTCTGCAGACCATGATGATCACCGTTCCACCAGCTTCCAGTTGTCAGCTGAAACACTATTCCCATCCCCCCTACAGCTGCGTTTCCCCTCTATCACTGAGATTTTTCCTTCCAATTCTGCAATGGTTTTCTTTGATTTCCTTACAACTAAGCCATATCAGAGATTTCAGAATACTTACCTGCTAACTGTAAACGCTTGCTTTGGAAAAGCTGCTTTCCCCAGACACAGCACCTGCAACAAGCCAAGGCAATGAGATCACAAACACACAAACATGAAATATGGCCGGAAACTTTTCAGAGCAGCCAGTTTTTATCTTATCCGTCTTGGAATAGACCTGCTAGGACAAAACCCGATAACTTCATAATGGACCAGGAAACTTCTCAGGCAATTATTATGAGCCTAAAGCAAATCGTCACTTTTCGGTCCACTGCCACAACACAGAAGGGGACAGAGGAATGGGAAGACAGATGGCTGCAATTTCTATTTCACACAGAGTATCACTTCTACAGGAGAATTCCTGCAACTCAATAGTAAGGGGAAGAAAAAAAGCCCATACTATGAACCCAAATTCACCCTGAGGGTCACACATCACTGTCTCTGATTTAGAGCAATATAAATTACCCTCCCATCTACTCCACTAATATCTGGGGTGATGAAGATACAATTCATTCTCTGAGATAAAATATGCTATTGAGTTTTAATCTATTGCTCAGCCAAGACATCCAATATCAAGCAAGAGAAGAAAAAAATAATCAGAAAATGGATAAGTTAAGAGTCTCAACATCTCAACATTAAAGGCTTCCCTGCACTAGAGATTTGGTGGGAAGTCTCCCCCTCTGAGGGTAACAACCTGAACGCTAATGTAGACAGAGTACGTGTTTATACCACTCCTCCAGCTAAACCTAATCTGAGCAGTTTGAGGCTAAATAATGGTAAAAAAGCCAGTAACTTTCCCTCGCCACAATTGCTAAGTACATCACATCTCCCCTCCCCCACAGGAAGAGGCTCCTGCAGCCACCTGCGCCGCAAAGGCTGCTGGGAAGAGCCGACCCCTGCCAAGAGCGGAAGCCGCGGAGGCTGCCGGGAAGACCCGACCCCTGCCAAGAGCGGGAGCCGCCGCCCGCTCCATTCCACCCCCGCCCCTGGGGGGGACGCGTACCTGCCCCAGCTGCAGCCTCATTCTGGCCACCGAGCCGGAAGGAGCCGCGGTGCCCACCGGAAATGCATCCCCGTCCTTCCGGTGCGGTGGGTCCGCTGCTCATAACGTCCCCCCGCGTCCTGCACTAGCGTTCCGCGCGCACTCGGTTCCGCCCCCTCCCCCAATGCAGGTCGTGTCAGGCCGGGTCCTGTCATTGCATCTGATCGAAGCAAGCTGCTGTTTACGAAAGCTGATGCATCTCTGACGTACCTAAGCAATCGGGACTGGTGGTAGAGGCGATATCTTTTATTAGATCAACTAGGTTTTTGCAACAACAACAACACAAAGTCTTTCATTGCAAGCTTTCGGGCACAAACACCCTTCATCGGGCATGGGAGAAAAGATTGTGGAAGTTCTCCTGGGTAGAAATGAAAGTTCGCATTTCATCGGAGAGTGGTAAAATCTCCTGGTTTTGGAAAAGTTTGTTGCCTATGCAGATTCGGCTCAGAGAAAAGTCAGACTAGTCTGTTTACCTGGAAGTCGTTTGGGGATAAGCAGGATGCATTCGTATTTCCTTCTGGTCACGGTGTTTCATATTTCACAGAGGAGTAAATAGATGGACTGCTCTTCTGGGCAGGCATTTCGTATCTGAGAGCATAGACCATCTTGCCATTTTCAGGGCTATCCATCTTGTCGTGGTCCATCAGGGTTATAGATCCATTTTGCCCAGGCTCCTGCGTCACACCGTGGTGGTTGAGCACCTTGAGATCCCAAAAACCACCAGAGACCTCAGCTGGCAGCTCCTCCATAGAGCCGTCATCACAGGCGTGTATCTGGCGTGGTTCACAGACACCCTCGACACCTGTCCCTTCTGCGAGCAGAGGGAAACCCTGGTGCACGCACACCTGGCATGCACCAGGCTGCAGCCTCTTCACCGCCCCCTCCAGATCCCCTTGCTGGGATTCTGGCTGCACTTTTCCCCTCCTTTCTTCATTTATGCCCTGCCCCACCAAGTCCCGGGACCTCCTGGTCAACCTCCTCCTGGCCCTGGCTAAGCTAACGGTATATCTAACCAGGAAGGAGACTGTGGCTGGGAGGACCCCCAGGCTGCTTTTCTTTCCCTCATGCAATCTCGTCTCTGAGCAGAGCATCACTGAGAAGTATCCACTGGCTCCTTGGACTCGTTTGAGGGCCAGTGGGCGCTGTCCAGTGTGTTCTGCTCCGTGTCCCCCCTTGGCACACTAGTTATTACATTTTGACCATCACTCCAATCCCTGTTATGTCTTTAGTTGTCCCCAGAAATTAGTTGCTGCCTTTACAGTAGCCTCCCTGCTTAGGGAAAGCTAAGAGTTTACATGGTGGGAACTGCCCCACAATTCTTTAAAGCAACAAATCAGCTTGTGTCACACCGCGGTGGACGAGCATATGTTCCACCCTGATCCTATGAGCCACCAGGACCCTCAGCTGGCAGCTCCGTCACCATGGGAGTGCATCTGGCACCGTTTATGGATGCCCCCGACACCTGCCTCTTCTGTGGGCAGTGGGAGATTTTGGCACATGCATAGGGAGACTTTGGTGCATGCAAAGGGAGACTTTGGTGCATGCATACTTGGAGTGTGCCAGGCTGCATCTCCTTCACCACCTCCTCCAGAATCTCCTGTGGAGGTTCTGACTGCAATTCTCCCCTCGCCTTTTCCCTTATGCACTGCCCATCCATGGCCCTGCCCCACCAAGTCCCAGGACCTCCTGATCTACCTCCTCCTGGCCCTAGCCAGGTTCATGATCTGTCTGACCAGGAAGGAGACTCTAACCAGGAGGGACCCACAGGGCTGCTTTTCTGCATCTCTGGGCACTTTCACTGGGCAGTGTCCACTGGCTCCTTGGACTCATTTGAGGGCCAATGGGTGCTATCTGG
>NW_005842286.1:636046-640194 GCF_000455745.1 Alligator sinensis
CGCGGCGCCCCCCCCCCCCCTTTGCATACTCGTTCTGAGCTTTTGATCTTCACTCCCATCCCAGCTTTGTCTTTAGTTGTCCCCCGAGATCAAATGACCCAATAGCCTCCCTAATAACAGGGGGGCTAGCCATTGCTCCATGGGCATGTAACCCACATTAACCCTACACATCAAATAGGTCTGTGTCACACCATGGCAGAGAGTCCATGCTGAAAAGAAAAGTGAACTGAGTGAGACCAGGGTTGGTCCAAGGCTGTCAACCCTAAGGCCCACCAGCCACATACGGCTCATGGTGACCAATGATCTGGCCCATGGGTCTCAAACAGGCCCCATGCACCACATGGGGCATTTGCTGAGCTGGCCCTAAATGTTGGCTCTGGTGCATGATCTTGATCCAGCCCACAGACTGGCCCAGCAATCCTTATCTAGCCTCCGGGGCTGGATAAGGTTGACACCTCTGGGTTAAATCAGGAGCTTGGGATGTGGGAGACCTGCTCTCGCTGCGTGACCAGAGGGACACTGGGGCATAAAATGGGGGCAACAGCACTTTGCCCGCTCAGATAAGTCCTGTGAGGATAAATACATTAAAAGCTGCAAGGTGGTCAGATACACTAGAATAGGGGTGGCTCAGGCTTTCAAGGCTCCTATCGGAAAATACCAGCTTTTCACTTTCATTTGTATCCTGACTATGGAAAAATAACAGAGCAACTTTTTGGTTGCAAAGAACTTGGAAAGCCCACAGCAGGGCAGAAGGGTGTTGACACTATGAATTCCTGTTTACAATCTCTGGGTTTATCTTGTGAATTATGTTTGCATACCTGATAATGCTAGTACTATGCCGCACCCTTAAAAGGATCTCATGGCCATAGCACCCTAGTTGAGATCACTGCACTAGTGAAAGGGGCTGTATAAGTACCTAGGATATGAATATAGGCGCTCAGACCAGTGTGCAAGTGCCTATATTTGTATGCATGCATAGGTATTACCAGCCATAAAAATTCAGTGGCCGGTACATTGTTATCAGTGTATTTTGGGAATTGTCTGCCCCCATGATTACTCTGTCTCCATTTATTCCTTCCTATTTTAGAACAATTTGTGTTTTTCCTCTGTAAGTTTTGATCTTCCAGTATGTTCTAAAAGGTGGTTTTTATTGCAGTCAGTGAAGCTGCTGATACAATCATTGATGCCTCTTGGTTGAGGCTTGTCACAGAGACAAATAGTGGGCTCTGGTTATGGTAAAATATGGTGGCAGGACCTTTCTTTTTAAAGGGTTTAATTTCTGTTCCCCAGACCAGAAGCAGGACATGAGTGAAACAGGCCAGGTACAAAACTTAAAATCAAAATGTAGCTTTTCCTGCCAGGGCTTTGAACTTCTCCTTCTTCAAGACTTGTCGCCAGCCTATAACAGTTCACTATGAGGATACTGATGGTCAAGAGAGCTGTAGCTTCCACCCCTTTAAAATGCTTCCCCTGGCTCAGAAGAGTTGTTTTCATCTGGCCCTTCTTCCATAGGGATTGTCACCACAATCTGCTTTCCTCAACCAGCCTCTCAGGGTAAAGTCAGGACAACAAACCCTTGTCTTGTCTAGCTTATTGTTTAAGCAACCTAGCTACTTTGCAGGAGTCAGCACTCTGTTGTGTATTTGATTTTTCAAAGGAAAATAGGAAAGCTGCTAGAGCAGGAAAAGCTGCAGTAGAGACAACCCCAAGGAAAAGGAAAACAAGGCAGGATGATCTTTATATGCTACTTGTATCACATCACATTTGTCCACTTAGTTCTGCTACATGCAGCATTGGGGTTTTCTCAGCTACAGAGACTTCATGAAAAGGAAAGACGAAACACCCCTCGCTGTACATCTACGCCTGCACAACATACCAGGCCACCTTGGCACGAGGTTGGCTCACAATCACTCTCTTTTCTTTTCTCCTCCCTCCTCCCCCCATCTTCCTTATTTCTCTTTCTGCGTGGTTGCTGGCAGCTAAGGAATAGCGCTGAGTTTGAGCCTAAAAGTGCTATCTAAGCAGGGCCAGCTGCAGATGAAAATGGCCCTGAATCACGCCCTTCCTCTGCAGTCAGCTCTGCTTGTGAAGTACTTCATTGCTTCCACTGCCTTTTCAACTTCAGGCTTTTTTTTTTTTTAGTTTTCCTGTAGCATTAAAAACTCCAATGAAATGGCCTGAGTCTAGGGCAGTGATTCTCAGCTAGAGATCACACGATCCTTTTAAGGGTGCTGTGCAATATTAGGCAAATTCCATGTGTCTTTGTCATTTCCTTTTCATCACCAATGCCGTGGACTTCTTGCATTCAGCTCCCCTTGGGCAATCCAGGCAAGTCAGTCACCCTTTCTGGTCAAACTTTTACTACCCAGGTCACCTGCTCTAGTTCAGTGATGCTCAGTCTACCCAGCCCCACAGGCCAGATGAGTGGCATGGGGCAGGTCCACCGGCCACATCCTGTGCATGGGGTTGGTCCGCGGGCCTCATCCAGTGTGGGGGGCAGCTTGCAGGGTCAGTCCATAGGTGCAATGCAGCACACTGGCCTAGCCTCACAAGCCGAATCTGGCTATGGAGCAACCCCATGTGGCAGCCCATCCCTACATGCCAACTTGAAGTGTGTGAGGTCAGGGGATGTGGCCTGCTGGGCTCCCCACAGGTCTGGAAATCTGGCCGCATGGGAGTTGTGGCAGCTGGTTGATCTCAGGCTTCCCACACCCGCTTGTAGCCCAGTTGCATACATGCCCTTTGAACGTGTCAGCATAGGTGGAGCCCAAGATCAGGGAACAGCTCCCAATCTGAGGCTCCCCCCCATGCTGGGATGCACATGCAGCCCAGCTGTATGGGACACGGAGAACCTGAGATCAGAGAGCTGCTCTCCTGAAGATGAGATATCCGTTGGAGAAGAGATCAGTGATGCAGAGCAAGGTATGTTTTCCATGTAACTTATATATATGCTGTACACTGCAGTCCTGAACCAGAGGCGGTCACAAACAGCATGTAGACAACCTCCTCTTCCTGTCATCCTGATACAGGACCTGGAGAGGGCAGGAGAATCTCTTGCTAGAGATGAAGGTGGAGAACAAGCTCCCTTGCTTCTTCCTACCCTCCCACAAAGGAATTGGCTCACAAAACTAATAGCAATGCAGCGTTTCTTCAAACAGCACAAAAGGCCATTCATTAAATAAAAGACCTTGTACGTCTAGGTGTAACAGCACCCCCTCCCCCAGCGACTCCTCCCATCACCATATCTGCATTTGAATCACCCCTTGCTTCCAAGGATCTCAAACGAGCAGAGACACATAACAGTTGGACACTTCCCAGGTGTCACTCATTGGGAACGAGTTCACAACTCTGGGGAAGGGAGGGAGCACCCAGCCCAGCCTGCCTCCCAGTGCAGGGCAGTGCTTGCATACATGCTTTGGGGATGGTCCCTGAGGACTGGAGAAGGGCCAATGTGGTGCCCATTTTCAAGAAAGGGAGAAGGGATGAGCCGGGTAACTTTAGACCAGTGAGTCTTACCTCTATTCCTGGGAAAATGCTAGGGAAAATAATCAAAGAACACATTTGTGCAGGCCCAGCAGGGGAAACGATGCTGAGGGGAAACCAGCATGGGTTTGTCACAGGTAGATCCTGCCTGACAAACCTTGTAGCCTTCTATGACCAGGTCACACACTGCCTGGACGCGGGAGCGAAGGCTGGTGTCATCTTCCTGGACTTTAGGAAAGCCTTCGACCTTTTTTGCACCCTATCCTCATTGGGAAGCTAGCAGACTGTGGAGTGGATGCCTACACGGTCAGGCAGGTGGCCAACTGGCTTAGGGACCGCACCCAGAGAGTGGTGGTGGATGGTTCCTTCTCGGTCTGGAGGGAGGTGGGCAGTGGGGTCCCACAGGGTTCGGTCCTCAGGCCGGTGTTATTTAATATCTTCATCAGCAATTTGGACGAGGGCGTGGAGAGCACCCTCTCCAAGTTCACTGATGATACCAAGTTATGGGGCAAACATAGTACACCAGAGGGCAGGGAGCAGATTCAGGCTGATCTGGACAGGTTGGATCAATGGGCAGAGAGAAATAGAATGCAATCTAATAAAGATAAGTGTAAGGTACTCCACCTGGGAAGGAGGAACCCCCAGCACACCTATAGGTTGGGGAG
>NW_005842286.1:647814-655176 GCF_000455745.1 Alligator sinensis
AAGTTCTCCGACTTGGGCGGAAGTCGCACGAAATTTTAAACGGCTAGCAAGCCAATTACTAGCCGCCACATAGGAATAATTTAGAACTGGCCAATAGCGGAACACAAATTTGCATTCAAATGGCGGGAACTCTCTTACACCAAGGTTTTTCTGTTGCAACAAAAACCTTTTGCTGTGCAAGAGGCTCTCATGTGGCGGGAAAATTCCATCGTGCCGAGGCACCAAAATCACTGGGTTGTGACACAGAGGAGGGCCACTCGCATGATTAGTGGTCTTCATGCTAGACCCTACGGGGGGAGGTTGAGAGAGCTGAATCTCTTCAGCCTTCACAAGAGACGGCTGAGGGGAGATCTTGTGGCTGCCTATAAATTTATTAGGGGAGGTCAAAGGGAATAGGGGAAGCGCTGGTTACTAAGGCGCCCCAGGGAGTGACTAGGAATAATGGGTGTAAACTAGTTGAGAGTGGATTTAGGTTAGTGTGATGGCTGTTGCCTTATGGGTGATACCACTTGTTGGTAAGGTAGCCCCTCCCCTCAACTCGCCTGCCACGACTTTGCTGTTAAATTCTCATGAGAGGGTTTCAGTGGAGATCTTCCCAGAGGGGCTCCCCGACAACGGCTGTACTCACAGTTGTTAGGCACAATGTTCCACGGGGCTCTGCCTCCCCTACACCCTGTCCACTCGCCAACCGGTCACGTGCTGGTCCGATGTTAGCCTCGGTCTTGCGGGCTTGCCCCGCGGTCAGCCTCAGGTGGAGGGAAGAGCACACAGCTGAATAACTTAGCTGGCTCGTGTCCCTTCTCTCTCTATCCCTTGAACTTCCCTCCTTTCCTTTATTTTCTTTTCTTCCTATCGTCTTCAGAAATAATATTCTCCTGGGGAGGAGCAGGATGTGGAGCTGCCTCCTCTTTCCCAGCTGTCTACAGGGGACTCCGAACCCCTCCCCTGCTCCACCTCTTCCAGGGGAAGCACCTGTCTCTCCTGGCCCGCCTCCCGCAGGGAGCTGCTGTACTTCCCCTGATCTGCCTCGGCCAGGGGCTCAAAGATTTCCCCTGCCTCGCTTGCTGGTGCTGCACTGGCTACGGAGTGCCTCTTCCCGGCAGGAGCCTCAGCATGCCAGACGTGCTGCCCGCCAACTTTCTCTCCCTCTGGCTCCCCCTCCCCACGAGTTCTGTCAGGGCTTTTAAACTTTCCCGCAGCAGCCATGCCAGCTGCCGCGATTGGGCCGGCTGTCTCCCGCGCAGGGAACAGCTGCTTAAATAGCCAGCGTAATGCCGGCTCCCCATGCAGCTGCGGCTGCAGCTGCCACCACGGTCCCAGCTCTTGTGCTGCCGAATCTGCTGGAGCTAAGTTCCCCCCTCAGGGGGTCTGTTTCTGGGCTTTGTGCTCCCCGTTGTTTTCCCTTGCCTCCTTTCAAGCCTGTGGTGGTGCGTCGCCACCACGGTTAGATATTAGGAAGAAGTTTTTCACAGTAAGGGTGGCCAGGATCTGGAATGGGCTTCCAAGAGAGGTGGTGCTATCACCTAGCTTGGAGGTCTTCAAGAGGAGGCTAGATAATCACCTGGCTGGGGTCATCTGACCTCGGTCCTCTTTCCTGCCAGGGGCAGGGGGTTGGACACGATGATCCATTGTGGTCCCTTCTGACTCTACAATCTATGAATCTATGAATCTATGGGTGACCTGTGGTTGGGAGCGTTTTCATTTATCTGCATCCCGTCTTTCCTGAACAGAAGTTCAGTAAAGCTCAGTAGCCTACAATTGATTGAAGTCTGCAGTGTGCTTCCCTGACTTGGGGTGGTGGGGGAAGTGTTGGGATTCACATTTTGGGGATCCCAGGGGCTGGGGTGAGGGACCATGATGAGAGGGCCATGAGGCCACAGTCAAATAGGTAGGAAAGTAAGACCTGTTTGTTAGAACATTGCCTTTTATTGACCAAGCAGTGCAAGGGAGCTCTTCAATAAAAAGTGCCAGCAAAAGGGGAGGGAAAAAAACAGGCAGCAGAGTTCTGGCTGTGTACTAGAGTGTCCAGTTGCAACAGCAGATATGGAAGGGGACTGAGGAGCAATGCAGTGTGGGATGCTTGGAGGCCCAACCAGAGCTGTGTCATGGAGCACTTGGGCTACCTATACACATGCTCGGGGTTGGTAGGGGTGGCGGGGGGTGCTTTAATTAGAGTGGTTCCCAGACAGCTGCTCTAATTAACATGGCTCAGCATCACGTGTATTAAACCCCTGCACATTTCAAAATGGCTGTGGGATGCTTTATCTAAAGCTCATTCAGCCAGGTTTAGATAAAGCTCCCCACGGCCATTTTGAAACATGCAGGGGCTTAATACACGTGATGATGAGCCATGTTAATTAGAACAGCTGTCTGGGAACCACTCTAATTAAAACTGTATAACATTCTCAAAATAGGAATACTGCCAGCACAGTCTACCTAGACATACTTTTACCATCCAAACAGAAATAAGCAGACTGACAACTTATATCCTGTACAGCCAGGGGCAGATCCAGGGTGGGGTGCACTGGTGCACCTGCACCCCCTTTGATTCCTCCTCCACCCAAAGTTTACAGCCAACTCCCTGGAAGCGACAGCAGCATTTCTCGTCAGGATGAAGTCACTTGACTTCAGCCACCTGATCCCTCCTAAACTCTTCCTTCCATGGGTGTCAACGACCTTCTCTTCTTTTTAATGCTCTTGATGTTCCACCAATCCAGCTCACCTTTTCTCTGCCTTGCTGCTGTCTGTTCACCGCTCCTTGTCATGTAGCTCCTATTTTGCAGCCCTGCAGATTATTTTTTATTCATTCCAGGGAGGTTTTATTTGTTTTTGTGTCAGTCTTAAACTGAATAATCCAGCCCAGAGCCCCTAGTGTATTGGTAAAGCTTCTGGTTTATTTGAACTTGGACAAAAATATGTGTTGTTTTATATGGGATGATGCACCTCACAGTCTGCACCCCCTATTTCCAAATTCTAGGTCCACCCACAGCTTTAATTCCTAGCAGTTCCTAATGGGTGGCCAGCCTGTCAGGGAGGTTGTATCCACATTTGGAGACTTTGTTGGATCTTCCTTATGTCTGCAGGCAAAGGACGCCAGAGGAGCATGTCTCAGAGCATTGAGCCCCTTTGATACCCCTCCTGACACAGAGGCTTACGTTACTCCATCAGAATGAGACAATTATGGTCAGAAAGGCGATGTCCTTGTGTTAGACTGGTCAGACTGGAACATAGTCATCTTCACTAACTGGGCTTGTCTTTCCTGAGTCACAAATGTTGTCTCACTTGTGACTCAGTCTCTTCTATACTACTTCCCTTAGCCTCACTTTTGCTAACTTGGGCTAACTTATGCTTAACACAGACTGAGGTCTACTGAAAGGCTGATAATGCAAGCTACAAGGATTCAAACTTAACTTAAAGGTCTGCAATACAAAATGTGGAACCCAGGACACATGACTAAAAGAAAGGCATCAGCTTGTAGGACTGAAATCAAAAAGGCCATGGCACACAATGAGCTACCAGCTAGGGACATGAAAGGCAAAGGGTTTTATCAGTGCATTAGAAATAAGGCTAGAAGCATGGCTGAAAGGGGAAGGCAGGAGTATTCAAGGCCTTTTGGCTTCAGTCTTCACAAGAAGAGGTTAATTGTGAGCAGATACTTCAGAAGAGTAATTATAAAAAGAAGATTGGAGCACAGGCCAGAGTGGGGAAAGGACAGATGAGAGAGTATGCAGATGACTGAGCTGTGTTCAAGTCAGCAGGAGCCGATGAAATTCACCCAAGGGCACTTAAGGAACCACCCTCTGTCCCAGGGCTGATTATCTCCAAGAGCTTGTGGAAGATGAGCGGGGTCCCACGGGGCCGGAGAAGGGCAAACCTGGTGCTTGTTCTTCAAGGGGAAGAGAGGAAATGATAGACCAGTCAGCCTCCCTTCAATTCCCAGAAAGGTACTGGAGCTAATTACTCAACAGCCTATTTATAAGTACCTTGAGGATAACAAGGAGATAAAAACCAGCCAACTTGGGTTTGCCAAACCCATCTAGTTGCCTTCTGTGGCAGGATAATTGGCCTTGTGGAGAAGGGAAGCCACAGATGTGAGATACTGCAGCTCTCTCTCATGTCATATTCTCAAAAGCAAACTAGGGAAATCTGGTCCAGACCTGGGGGGCGTGGGGTCAACCTGTCAGGAGTGACAGGCCAAACTAGCACAGCTTGCTCTGAAGCCAGGTCATGGCCAGAACCATACTAGTAAGGTGCCTCCCTTCTCTGACCTGCTTTGCCCACGCTGCCTGCTGCCACCCCAGTTCTCCCTCCTGTGTGCTAGGGGCTGCTTTCTCACCCCTTACTGCAGCTGCCCTCATCCTCGCTGCCAATTGCCGTCACCACTGACTGCCACCAAGGGTCAATTTGACAGTGAGAGAAACAACATCTCCAGTACGAGGGAATGAGAGTGAGAAAGTGAGCAGGGAGGGCTGGGGCAGCAGCACACAGCATGCTACTGGCCACCGCTTGCAAGCTGCCTGCTTCTCTCTCCCTTTGCAACTGCTGACTCCCCCATCTATTGACGTCCTAAAGCACATACACCTGCTGGCCAGATGTGGGCTGCTTTGTGGGCTGGATCAGGCCCATGGACCATAGGTTTCTAACCCAGGTGATCGTGGACTGAAAGCCCCGCTTGAGAGTAACTGTCTGATTTGTCAGCAAACTGCGAGGGCATTTTGAAGCGGGGTGTTCAAACAGATCTGTCCCGCGCCTACTTCTATTCACTGGTTTCCTCGAGGCGTTGCAGATGACACCAGGTCAGAAGGTCAGGCCTTTTGGAGGACAGGATCAGACTTCAACATGATTTAGGGTAATGGTCCCGAATCACAGACTCATAGAGAGGTGGGGCTGGAAGGGACCTGAAGTGGTCATCTAGGCCAACCCCCTGCCTGAGGTACGATCATCCCTATCCAAACTATCCCAGACAAATCCATTGTCCAACCTCCTAGCAAAACTACATAGTCATCCTTGATGCAACACAAGACATCACGCCTGAAACTGTCACAAGGAAAGCAGGGGACCACAGCAGTCAGTGTCCTGCTGCTGCAGAGGTTGTTAATATATTCTCGAAAGCATATATATATGCTCTTCCAGGAAGAGGCCATGCCCCTACAACAGAGGAAGACAACCCCTCCACCTCCCCCCCACTTCCCAATCCATACCAATTTGACCATGAGGGGATAATTCCTTTCTGACCCCAACTATGATGTTGGTCTGACCCTGAGCAGAGGGGCAAGACCATCTAACTGGGAACTTCCAGGTTTAAATCCCAACAAGAGCATTGGCACAGCCCAGTCACCATCCCCAACCTTGGCTGCAGCCCGCCAAGCTAAACAACCAGCTGAAATTTAGGAAGGAGGAAGAAAAGGCACAAAAGTAAATCAGGGAACAGTACTGCAGGGAAGACAGAGAGGGCAAGGGGATCACAAGTCAGCTAGGTGTCAACAGTGGGATGCTGTTAGCAAAAAAAGATAGATCTCATTCAGGGCTGTATCCACAGGAGTGTTGTGTGGAACGTATGGGAGGTATTTCTGCTCTGCTCAGTGCTGGTGAGGCCTTGGCTGCAGCACTGTGTCTGGTTTGAACACCACAAGTTAGGAATGATGTAGACTGGGCAGGTTCAGGCGTGTGTCAGCTGCCTACTAGGGCTTCCCCTGGTCCAGATGACTCACCCCCAGAGCCTTTCCATGGGGTGCCAGTCCATCAACAGGGCCAACACCCAGGGAGTTAACACCGACATGCTTGCCACATCACCGATTTCCAATTTGCAATGCCCTTTGGAGGTGCAGATCTGTGGCAGTGGTGGGGCAGGTGGCAGCAGTGTTCTCTCCTACGTGTTCCCCACGCCAAAACAGCAACTATGCCAGCCACAGCAAGAAGCCCTGAAGGCTTTATCCAGAGGTGGGCTGTCCAGCAAAATGGATCCACCCTGCCAACTCATTTGAGTTTGACACCCATGCTGTAGACAAACTGAAGGACGGACAGAGGAGAGCAAAAGGGTAACAGCTTCTGACAACCAGACCTATGGGATGAATGGCATGAGGCCAGTCTGCAGCTGGATCCAGCACTGGGTCAGCCTATAGGTGCAACCTGGTGTGCCAGCCTGGCCTGTGTAGCAGCTTGCACCGTTATCAGAGCAGCTTAATCTGGCTGTGTACCAACCCCATGCTCCAGCCCAACCACACACTGGTGCAATCTCATGCATAGGGAAACAGCATCTGGACCATGGGGGTACCAACAAGTCCAGAAATTTGGCAGCAAGGAAGCAGCAATTAACTGCCACCACTCCCCCACTGCACCTGTGGGGACACTGATGGCGTGGATGACATGGCTTTGTGGGCTGGATTTGGCTTGCAGGCCAGAGGTTGAGCATCACTACACTAAGGGATGACACTAAGGGATGGGATGTGTTGTTACGTACAAGGATGACAGTTCCAGAAATTTGAGAGAAAGACAGACAAACAGGTAATCAATGAGAATACCACTGTTCTTACAAAGGAGTACAAGAAGCCATATATATGTTAACGGAGGAGAAAAGGTGGATGAACAATAGTAAGGAGACTGGTATGTGTTGGGTGGGGAGGGGAGAGAGGAGGTAGAGAAGGCGGATGTCTAGGGGTTTGGATCCAGGAGACATAGGAGGATGCCCACCAGGAAGAAATAAAGAAAGAAGGTCACAAAATCCTTAGACGCAGGGGTAGCAGTGGACGTAGTCTTTCTGGACTTTAGGAAGGCCTTCAACACTGTTTCTCACCCCATTCTCATTAAAAAACGAGGGGACTGTGGCGTTGACACCTACATAGTCAAATGGGTCGCTAACTGGCTGGAGGGCCGCACCCAGAGAGTGGTGGTGGATGGGTCATTCTCGACCTGGAGGGATGTGGGCAGTGGGGTCCCCCAGAGCTCGGTCCTTGGGCCTGCACTGTTCAACATCTTCATCAGTGACTTGGACAAGGGGGTAAAAAGCACCCTGTTCAAATTTGCTGACGACACTAAGATGTGGGGGGATGTGGGCACGGTAGAAGGGAGGAATAGGCTGCAATCGGATCTGTACAGGTTACAGGGGTGGGCGGATGAGAACAGGATGGGTTTCAGCACTGACAAGTGCAGGGTGCTGCACCTGGGGAGGAAGACCCAGCAGCAGACCTACAGGCTGGGGAACTCCCTTCTCGTCAGCACAGAGGCAGAAAAGGATCTTGGAGTCATTATTGATGCCAGAATGAACATGGGCCGACAGTGTGGGGACGCAGTCAGGAAGGCCAACCACACCTTGTCATGCATCCACAGATGCATCTCGAGCAGGTCCAAGGAGGTGATCCTCCC
>NW_005842286.1:655198-662524 GCF_000455745.1 Alligator sinensis
ACCCTACAAGGAGAGGCTACAGGACTGAACCTGTTCAGCCTCCACAAGAGAAGGCTGAGTGGGGATCTAGTGGCCTGTTACAAACTAGTCAGAGGGGACCAGCAGGCATTGGGGGAGTCCCTGTTCCCCCGAGCACTATCAGGAGTGACTAGAAATAATGGCCACAAGCTGGTCAAGGGTAGATTCAGACTAGACATCAGGAGGCGCTACTTCATTGTCTGGGCGGCTAGAATCTGGAACCAACTTCCAAGAGAAGTGGTGCTGGCTCCTACCCTGGGGGTCTTTAAGAGGAGGCTAGACAAACACCTTGCCTGGGTCATTTGAATGGGAGAGAGTCCCCATTCCAGGCAAGTACGTGAGCCGTGTTATATTTAAGCCCCTACAAGAATCCCTATTTCATTGAAAGCCCAGCAATTATTTTGAAAGAGGGAGGCTGCTGTTTTTCTTTTCCAGCCCAACAGATCTGTGCTGGGATCAGGGGGAAAAAATAAGATGTTAATAGCAGCAGGAGTGTGGAAGAAAAGAAAGCAAGTGCCAGAGAAGACAATCCCATCTCTTTAGTCACAGGCACTGTGCGCCCCATCGCAAGAGGCTGAGGGTGTATGGGTTTGCAATATTAAATCTAGTGGGTTGAGTCATTTCCTAAATCAGGGGTGTAAAAGATGTGGCTTGCGGGCTGGATCTTGCCCATGGAGCTGTTACACCCAGCCCATGGGGCTGTTGGAGCGGCCAGGAATTTGGGGGGCGGGGGTTTAGCAAGGCAGGGTGTACTGCCAAACTCCTATGTATGGGCCCCCACTGGGGATGTGTGTCAGCAGTGCAGGGGTGGGTGACAGCTGCATTAACCCCTATGCTGCTGTCACCACCTCACCACCTCATCTGGGGATCCAGCCCGGGAAGAACCCCATAGCCCAGCCTGCAAGGAGGGCTGAGTTTGATACCCTTGTCACAGGTGATAAAAAATAACATGGAAATGGCTGCAGCACCAGGATAAGCGGCTTTGATGTTAATTCACAGCAGCCACTCAGTTCCTTCCAAGGCAGGGCTGGCCCAAGAACAGCCTCCCAGCCATATGCAGCCCACAGATCCTTTCTAGAGAGTGGCAACACGTGGAGATGACCGATCAGTCAGTGCTCCGGCTCTTTTAGACAGGGGCTACTTGGACAGGGGCAAACCATGGTGCAACACGACCTGGTGACCATCTCTGCGCCATCAGGGCCGAGATAGATCATTGCCATCTGCAAGCTATCATCTCTGGGGCCTGTCCAGGGAGCCCGTTGCTTCCCATTGCTTCCCATCCCGTGAGCCCGTTGACCCCCTTGGCGGTCAAGCCAACCCTGGCTGCCCTGGAAGGAATGGAGTTTCAGGATCAAACACCATGACACAGCTACTGCATAGCACCAGCCACCCAGAAAAGGACACTGAGTAGGCAGGCAAGGGCCCTTTTGATGAGCGATAGTGTGGCCTCCTACCCAGGGGAGAGGAATCCCAGCCGGCAGCCTACACCCCCCTGCAGAAAGTCCTGCGACTTCTGCAGACGGGTCTGTGGCTCTCAAGGACAGGATTTTATGTCACCTCAAGACCCATCAATGAGCCCTGGCAGAGGTCATCCTCGAATCGAGGGACTGCCGACCGTGGCTTCTAACGAAATGAAAAAGAACAGCTTCGTTTAGGTTTCCCTTGGTTTTAGCTCTGTTGCTGCAGGCTCCATCCATTAGCTGCAACAAGAGCGTGTTCTTAATGCTTGATTTTTAAAATAACCAGGATGAGGCCACTGTCAAAGGCCACCGGGCTGTGGGGGCGGGCCTTGGAAAGGAGGGGAAACAGATAAGTTTCCTTTGCCAAAGAGTTTTGGTCGTTTTGGAAACCTGTTCAGTTTTGGAAAGTCTGGATCTAGCTCTTATAGATGGCCTGAGGTTGGGGCCCGGCAAACTTGGGGCGTGAGACTGGGTGGGTGCAGGGCGAGGAGAGGCCAAAAGCCAATGGGAACGGGAAGACGGGTGCGGATGATGCTGGCGATGGTGTCACTGCAGGGAGCAAAGGCAGGCAGGGAAGGGAAACGTGGCAGCTGCTGCGTGGTGCAACCACACTGCAAGCAGAAGCAGCTGAACTTGATGCCTCCCCCCCTCACCCGACTTCCTTTCCCTGTGCCCTGATTGGGCCACGCCACGGCCTTGGCCACCGGGCTCTGGAGGCATGAGTCAAGCTGGCTTGCTGATTGGCTGCCACGCCCTTGCCTGCTGTGACAGCCATGTTGAGTGTGGCCAAGGGCAGGGGGAGGGAGGGGGAGCCTGTGTGTTGTCCCGTCCCAGGCAGGGGCAGGGGTTACAGGGTGGGCAGGCCAGTCCCATCCCCCTGGCTCGGGGCAGGAGGAGCTGGGCTGGAGGCCAATTGCTGCATGCACGCAGGGCATCTCCCCAGCAGCCATGGAGGGAGAAAACAGATCATAGCCCCCGAGACAGGCCCTGGGAACAGCCCCCCCAAAACAAGGACATCCCATTGGCCACAGCTTCTAATCTGGGGGCCCCACTGCACCCATGACCCCAGAGTCCAGCCTGTGTCAGAGGGCCAGGAGCCTTGTGACATCACAGCGTTGCATTCTGATGTCACAAGCGGGGGGGTTCCGAGACGCACGCAAGCTCGCACATGGCAACAAGACCTGCAGAAGCACCCTGCCAGACACCCCCATGCAGACAACGGCTGGTCAGCAGCTACATGGGGCTGTTGTCAGGTTGTGTTGCTGGTGGTGTAAGATTGGGCTGTCCCGGACAAAGCCATGGTGTTGCTGGCGTTACGCTGTGTCCGTCATGAATAAACATGAGATTCTGGGGTGCTTAGAAACAGGGGCAGACCTTCTGCTCTGGGCATGAGCCAGCACTCACCGATTTTCCTCTCAATCAAGCTCTAAGGCATTGTCTAGAGCAGTGTTTCTCAACCTTTTAAGTAGCAAGTACCCCTTGACTTCTGAACATTTGAATAAGTACCCCAACACTCAATTTTTCAGGGGATTTTATATTTACAGACTAATGTGTGCCGTATGTTGGTAGAAGGGCTGTGTATATAAGGCTGTGATATGACAGATGTCCGATCTGGGGTGGGTAGGGTTGCCACCTTCTACACCAGGGGTGCGCAACTCAAGTATGTACCTGGGCTAGAGGTCATGTTGGCTAAAGCTAGGAGGGCTGAACCCAGTGCCACACAAAGCGTGGCATGCAAATTATCACTGGGGAGTTTAAAGTGCCGTGCAGTGCGTGGCGCACCAAATTTTTTGCCACAGTTTTGAGAGGAGGAAGGGGCGAGGGAGCAAGGAAAAGAGGGTGTGAGAGAGGAAAAGAGGGCGAGAGAGAGAGAGAGAGTGCTGGGGTACATGTGTACCTCCTGCCTGTGTCTTGTGTACCCCCAGGGTTATGTGTACCACAGGTTGAGAAACTATGGTCTAGAGCAGGGGTGACCAACCTGCGGCAGCATCACCACAAGTACCACATATTAGCCTTGCACCTTCCCTGAGTGACACTTTCCAGTTCCAAAAATCCCTTCTTTCTCCATGCATTTGAATAGTCTCCCTTCCTACACCCCATGCTGTGCTGTGGAGAGAGCCCTAGCCATGACATCATTCTCTCCTCTCTCTCTTTCTCTCTCTCTCTATATATATAGATAGATAGATCAAGATCTAGATCTATCTATAGATAACACACACACACACACACATATATATATATATATATATATATATAGCAACTGTACCACTGCACCCCTGCCTGCATCCAGCCCTGGTGATGCTGAATCATGGTGGAGCAACATGAATTTCTGTAGAATCAAATGATAGAAGGCAGGGTAGATTTGGACCACTCACATATATGCTCAGCTTGACTCATACATATGAGTGGTGCAAATCTACCCTGCCTTCTGTCATTTGAGTCTACAGAAATTCATGTTGCTCCACCATGATTCAGCATCACCAGGGCGGATGCAGGCAGGGGTGTGGTGGCATAGTTGCAACCCCCTTTGATGCCTGTTTGACCCAGAGTTTAAAACCAGCACCCTTATGGGGGCAGCCAAATTTCTATTCAGGCAGTGATGACAGTCAATTGACTTCATGGCTCATTGTCATCTCCCCGATTCTCGATAATCTCTCTCCAGTTCACAGGTGTTAACAACCCTCTTCCCTTTTTAATAGTCTCGATATTCCACTATTTAGACTATCCTTCCTTTTGCAACGTCGCTGTCTGTTAGCTATTCCTGGTCATGTCTTTCTTCTATTTCACAGCCCTGCAGACTGATTTTAGTTCTAGCTAAAAACCTTAATTTAGGTGCGGTCATATTAACTCAGGTATAGAAATGATTGACAGTGAAGTATCGGAGACACTGTCAAGACACTCAAGAAGGATAGATTTTGTTTTATGAGTCCAAATTAGAGTCATATATTTAACTACTGTATAATGACTAGAGGACTAATGAGGCAATATTTTTTAACTATTTTTTTGCCTAGTTTGTTGTGGTTTTTTAATTTTTTTGTATATAATCTAGCAAATGAATGCACATTGCAATAGTTATAGTTGTATAGTGCTGGCTCCTAGCATATTAGTAAAGCATCTAGTTTCTCTTTAACTGGAGAAAAATGTGCGTTGTGTCATACGTGATGATACATCACACCAGCTACACCCCACCTTTTCAAAATCCTAGATCCACCCATGAGCATCACCCACTCCCTTTTCAGCTCCTTCCACAATCGATGCTGCCCCGTATGCCTCAGACAACTTCCCCAGAACCAGTCCCAGAGGCTGCTGTTTTGCTTCCATTTCATTCTCTTTGCAAGACCCATCTCCACCGTGGCACTCAAAAGAAACCAGCTGTTTCGCAGTAGTGGGATTGAGAGGCAGTTGGAGGAAGATCTGTATTTCATCTGATTGCAAAACGAAACATAATCATATGCATAAAACCCAGTTAGCTTTGCCTGTCTTCTTCTCTTCCAACCTTTTCATCTCTTTGTCTTCTTTAGATCTAATATGAAGCCAACTGAAGTCAACGGGACTCCCATTGCCTTTAACAGACTTTGGATCAGGCCCTACTACTGAAGCTGTATGGGGCACGTGAACATCCCAGTACAGTGGGACGCTGATCTTGATTAAAGCCCTTGGGCACAGCAACAATTGCAATTTATCATGACTTCCAATACAAACACAGAGTTCCCTATTCAAGGTATGTAACTGCCACTGAAATGAATGGGAATTACTGGATTTCTATCAGAGAAGAATCAAGGACAATATCAGAAAGGAAGTCAACAAAAATGAAGAAAATATGTATGTTTAACATGACATTAAATCCATAGGAAACAGACTTTTTCTAGCTTAGTTTCTCTTTTTGCCATCATAGCAATAATGGGCCTATGATGAACAGCTTTAAACTGCTGCCCAAGATGGGAGAGATGAGGCATTTGATGCATGCCAGGTACAAAGGAAATCAAAAGTCCTTGTTCATGTCTTTATTAAAACAGATTTGAAATTCATCACCTTATTAAAATCCCATTTCCCCCTCCGTTCACAGGCAGTTCAAGGCCCCCCCAAAATCCCTCAAAGAAACAGCTAATCATATTGAAGGAATACGAGAGAGAAATGATTGAAACTAGAAATGAGAAACCAGAGGTTTCTCGAAACACCTTTTAATTCTGCTCCTAAATTGTGAGCTTGGGCATTGGTGAGATGAGTGTGTCGTGTGTCTGGCACTGGGGTCCTGCCTTGCTAGCCCCCTCTGGGCTCTCAGGGTCCCACGCTGTTGTCTCACCTGCCTTGATGTTAGAATTGGACATGGAGGCTATCCCTATAGGGCGGCAGTGGGGAGGGGGGTTGCTTTGGGTCTTGGGCCTTTGTCTGGGCTGAGGCCCCCTGGTCAAGCACTTTACTTTGGCTGGGCTCCTCTGCCTGAGGTCTACTGTCTCAAGACTGTAGACCCCTTGGCCCTTGTTCTCACCCTTTGTGGGCTCTGGGTTTGTCCCAGTCTTTGCTGTCCAACACCACAGTCCTTCTGCTAACAGCAATGCACCACCCCCCATCCTTCAAAGGGTCTAGGACCCTCCTTGGCAGCTTCCACCTCTACAGTCACAAGCTGGTCCTCTGGTATTTAAACACAAAAGCAAAATATGAGCCTCCGTTGTTAAACAAAAAGCTGGGTTAACACCACACCGTGGCACCAAGCTACAATATACTTATTCTCCACTGTTGTCCAGAGCCAGCACTCCCAACCTTTCCAACCATCACGTCCAAGCTCCAAAATATTTACCTTTCTGAAACTTCCCGGGGGCTTTCCTCCTTGGTCAGTCTGGCCTCTGTTCTGCTTCTTGCAGCCCCTATCAGTTTGTTGAGACGGCTGGAGGTGGCCAGCTGATCCCTGGCTCCCTCTTTCCTTCCATGATGGGGTAGGGGCCTCCTTCCAGAGTGGCTGAGAGCAAACCCCCAAAGCAGAAAGGTTCATTGGATCTTTCCTATTAATCAGGCACAGACCAGAAATGGAGGAACGAAATGGTGAAAGCTGAATGAAAGGTATTCACAGTGGGTGCTGAGCCAGGTGAAGGAAAACGATCTTCTTGTGAACCTTCATCTAAATGGCCATGCATCCAAGTGATCTACACATTCAGCTGGGCTAATCATAGAAGCATACAGCTTGCAGGTGGGAAGGGACCTCAGGAGGTCACATCTAGTCCAACCTCATGCTCAAAGCCAGAGAGATGCCCATCACTGGTGACATTGGTCTTCAGACTGCACTAGGAAACGCTTGGCCTCTGAGAGATGTTGTACCTTCCCAATATTCGGTGGGCTACATGCAGCTCGTGTGGTGTGGTGGCACAGTATCCTCCTATGGTGCTAGAAGCAGGCGTTCAAGCCTTGTTCTGGACCAGTATTGAAGGCTGCCGGCAGCTGTAAAGTAGCACCTGGTTATTCAGGTGGGGCAGTCAAAGGTGGCTGGATGTGATACTCGCTACATCTCTCCTTTGTGTGCTCTTGGCTACAGAAACTAGTGCCTTAGCCATGCCAGTCCAAGGGGCTGCTTGCTTCAGAGAAACTCAGTCATCATTTCTGACGTCCAGCTTGCTGGCAGAGACCCTGGTGGACGTGGGAGGCCGCAGCGGTACAAAGCCGCCATGACTTCCCCTGCAGTGGGAGACCTGGAGGCAGCTTGCTGAGGCCAAAACATAGGTGACATTGGCAGGTGAGGGGACCTGACCCAAGAAATGAGGGCATGTGCTGGTTTAGTGGCCCTGCCCATTGTCATCTCTGCTGGTCAGACTCCTGTAGAGCTCCCAGCTGGTCTTCAAGTCACATTTCCCAGCAG
>NW_005842286.1:662736-666781 GCF_000455745.1 Alligator sinensis
AGCAGGAATCCCAACGCCCATCTGACCTCAACTAGGGGGCAAATCTGCCTTTAGTGTGTGGGCTTGGCTTGGCACAATGTGCATCCCCCTGCCTCAGTGGGTTTGACTGATCCTTGGGCTCCCAGGCAGCTGCAAAGTAGACCAAGGACATTTGGCTAAATGTCACCTGCCCCAATCTGGGCAAAACAAGCATAAATGACACCCATGTGCTATTCTTTGGGGGGCAATTCCAGCTCTGGGGTGAGGGGATGTCCACTGAAATCTGCAAATGGCATTTGCAAATGCCAGGCTCGGTCTGCTGCCCGGGGGTGGGGCAGGCTTACATTAAAATAGAATCTGATTTATTTTTGCACCTTCCTCTCCCTGCTTCAGCCCGTTTTCCTCCCTCTCTGCCTGTCAGTTGTTCTTGTTTGGCAGGCTCCCTGAAAGCCCAATCAGAGATGCTCCTTAGCCAATTACGCCCACATCCACCTGCTTCCCGATCCATTTACTCCTGACGTTTAACTTCCACTGACTGACATCACTGCTAAATTTCACTTGAGGTCTTGCGTGGGACTTGCACCTGCTGACTCCAAGGTACACTCATCCAAATTGGATCCCCTGCCTGATGTATGTGGTCAGGAGCCCTATTCTGCCCTTAAATGCATGGATGTCCTAAACAATAAAAAAATTCCTAGCTCTTACCTAATGCTTTGCATCAGTTGGTCTGAAAGGTGATTATGAAGGAGGACAGTAGTATCATCTCCATTTCACCCCTGAGGAAAGTGAGGCCAGGAGAAGTGAAGTGACATGCCCAAGATCACCCAGCTGGCTAGTGGCAGAGCAGAGAAAAAGAGCCCAGGTATCCCGAGTCCCAGACCAGCACTTTTGTCCACTAGCCCAGTCTGTAAATCCCACCAATGCCAGCAAGAGCTTTGCCAGTGTTTCTGAGGGCAAGGCTGCTGTGATTTCCATCCTTGGGAGAACATTTTCTTCCACGCTTATGCAGCTCATAAGACTGCTGGGGTCCAATCAATAATAAGTGAATGAGTAATGAAGGCAGTATATTTTCTCAGTCTTGATACAACCCACCCTGGCAGATCACAGCATCAAAGGAAAAACAGTGACTTGTTTGACAGACTGGGGCTGACCAAGTTATACAGGCATTATTGTATGCAGGAGACAGTAAAAAATATGAGGCCTGATTTCCAGGGCTCCTGCCGCTGGCTTGCCCACTCCATCAGTACAGACAGCTGTGTCTCATGGTCCCTGGAGGATTCCCCTTTACAGCAGCATGCTTGGATCCGCATCCTAGGGCAGAGGCATGGCTAAAGGAATGAGGTGGCCAAGTTACTGTTATCCTGCAGACTCTCGACAGCCAGTATAAATGATGGTAACCTCAAGCATTGCTCTATTTATGCGGGGGATGTGCACAATGCCTGGACTTCCCTCTGGATTGAAGGAATTCGAAGATCATTGCAGACTTACAGCTGATGTGCACCAAAGGCAGCTTGTCCTCAGCTCAGGATCCCAGGCTCTTTTGGCAACCAGTCTGGAAAATTCTGATTCTCTCAAGACTTGCGGCAACAGAAGTGCATGACTTTCAATGTCTGCTTAAAATACATAGCAGGGAAGCCAAAATGGGCCAGGCTTTTTTTTTTTTTTTTAAATCTCAGGACAGGAGCTGAAGCTTGGGAAGCTGCTGGTGGCAGAGGAAGAAAGTGTTACATCAGACAGAGGTACAAATGCCGCAGCTGCATGAAAGCGTAGTAGCAGCCACAGCAGCAGTGATAGATTGATGTATAAGACTTTGGAGCTAGTCCAAAGTAATTATAATCCCCAACTCCAGAGCTACCTCGATGGCTACTTGGGAGAGGACAACAGAAAATGAATAGCTCTCAGCAGGGAAAAAAAAATACATTCCCTACACAGTCTGCTTGCAAAAGCTGTTTAAAGGCTAAGCTGTGATAGGCTCTGCCTTTTCCTTTGCAAGCAATCTAGGTCTGTCATGCTAGGAGCCTGCCAAGCCGTGACAATACGAGAGATTTGAATCATTCATGACTAAGGTTTTTAAATGGCTCATTGAAACACGTTGCAAGGGTTTTCATCATGGGGAGGGCAAAGCTGAAGTTACACGTGTGAGCCTGGGGACCCGAGTCAGAGCACAAACCCGCAGCAGCTGCTCTTTGTACCCAAGAGGAAGAGGCTGGAGGAGATGGTGTGTCTTGATAACATTAAGGTTCGGGGGTCTATTTAGCACAGCCCTCTCTACAGGGGAAAAGGTGTGGTCTAAACAAAAACTCTGGCTTAATCCAACTCTAGTTTGCTCTCTGACCTGGGGCAAGTCATATAGGACCCAGCTTCTGCTTATGCCAATTCCCCCGCCTGGTGCTGGTGCAAAGGGGCCAAGTAGCGGCTCTACTTTGTCATTAGGGAAGTTGGCTGGTGGAAGGAAAATCTCCCCGTAGTGTGAAACAAGCTGGGTGTCAACTTCCCTCCTCCCTTCGGGCATCAGGCAGCACATGGTGGGGCATTCGTAAGAGATTGCAGCTGGGGAGAGCTGCAGGGCCCAGGCTATTCCTGGCAGCCAGGTGCCAGGGAAGACAGTGCTGCAGGGTGCTTTACCTTGACAGTCCCTCACTGATCCCAAAATAATGGATCAGCAGAGGTGGTTTAAAGCTGCCTTGGCCTCTCTCCCCCGCCCCAACCCTGGGGCCTGTGCACAGTGAATAAGGTGCAATGAGGAACAGGGTCAGGGCTTCCCTTTTGGGGACCAGGGGCAAAGTTTGCTATCAGGCCCCGGTCTTGTTAGACAACCATACCCACCGTGGTCCTGGATTTGACAGCTACTAGTCATTGTCAAGGCTACAAGGGCAAGTCGGGGTGCTTTGCACTGCTCTAATGCCAGCCCTGATGATGAACCCAGCTCTTAGCTTAGACTTTACCCATGTCTCCAACATGCTTTTGACTCACGGCCCCTCCACTTCCTGTCTTTAACACGTATGGGAAAACGCAGAGGCGTATGCAGCAGCATGGGAAAAATGCAAAGGAGCAGTGAGGTTGGGTTTGCTCCCATCCATCAAGCATTTTCTAGGATCACAGAAAAGCAGAGGGTCGTCAGGGCCATCCAGAGGCCATCCAGTCCAGCCCCCTGTCCAAGGCAGCTCAGCTCTGTCACGACCATCCTAGCCGAGGGTTGGAATGAGTAGATCGAGGTGGGGGGCAACCTTTTTGGCAGGCATGCCACCAAGCAGCCCCACACCATAGACGGGGAGAGAAAATATTATTGGGGGCAGGGGTTGAGTGCAGGCATCAGCATGAGCACGACAACCCCCATCGTGCGCTGTGCAGTGCGGCGCACGCGCGGTTAGCCTCTTCTTCCTCAGCCGGTGGAGCTGAGCGCGCCTGGGGCGCTGGCCTGGCTGCACGCCGAGCGGTGCCGCAAAATGAGTTTGCAGGGGCTAAGACCCCCCAAGCCCCGGCTTTCTGCTGCCTATGCACCACGCTGCTCGCCAGTGCCACTCCGATCTCCTCGCCCTGCCTGCTGTGCCGCTCTGCTTTCTGCTCCCCCCGCCCAGTGCTCCCCTTCTGTTCTGCTCTCTGCTCCCCCTGTCTGGTGCTTCCCTTCTGGATCTGCCTTTCTGCTTTCTGCTTCACCGTCTGGTGCCCCGCTTCTGATACGCCGCTTTGCTTTCTGTTCCCCTTCTGATCTGCCGCTCTGCTTTCTGCTCCCCCCGCCCGGTGCTCCCCTTCTGATCTGCCGCTCTGCTTTAGCTTTATTTGATGATTGCTTAAATTTTGTTATTTGAACTTTTTATGTTGCTGGCGTGTCGCGCGCGATACGGGGCGGCCCGTGCCTTTTGCAAACAGCCGATGGCCTTGATTTTTTGTTTTTTTTTTTCCTTTCTTTATCATTGTGAAAAGTCTTCTTTCACACAACACCGTCATTCTTTTGTTACCAGCTTAAATCAACTCAGCTTGGCGCTGACCGGAGCAATCAGAGGAATCACATAATTGCACAGCCGGCTCCCAGCCTCGCACACCCCCGGGAGCCCTCCGCCCCGGC
>NW_005842286.1:667196-667460 GCF_000455745.1 Alligator sinensis
CCCCCAAGTGGGCGAGCGTCTCCTCCGCCTTTTGGCAGGGAAGAGATGGGGAGGCCTGACTCAGCCCCTTTGCAGGTCAGCAGTGGCGAGTGCTTTTTCACGTGGAAAACCCCGATTTAATGAGGGGGACCCCGAGGCCGTGTCGGGGTGCGGGGTGCTGCTGCTGTGCCCGCATTGCTAAGCACCCCCTGTGCTTCCCACAAGACGTGCATGTCGGTGTCGCTGTCACTTCCATCGCCATCGGCGGGGACAGGGGGGGGGCGG
>NW_005842286.1:667624-699407 GCF_000455745.1 Alligator sinensis
ATCTTGAGAGCGATTCGCGTGCGGAAGACGCTGTCGGTACCAGGTCAGGATCGATCCAATGCTGGCCGCGCTCCTCGCAGGCTCTGCGGCCTCTTTGATCGTAGGGCCGAGATTTACTCTGCGTGCGGCTTGCAGCGTGCGTCTCAAAGGGCGGTTTGATCCGTGGCACGGTAACGGATTTGTTCTCTGGGTGCTGCTTGCTGGATCGCGGCAGCTGCTGTCCTCGCCCGTGGGTTTCCCCGCTATTGCGGGTCTGTTGAACGTGCCCGATGGCCTGAATCCTCCTCTCCTGGTAGTGATTCTGGAAACATGAGTATGATGATTCCCCTTGAACATACGTATATTTGTCTGGGAAGGATGGAGCGATGCAGCAAAGTACTTCCAGTCTCGCAAACACTAGCTCATGTCTACGCACCCAAGCTACTTTTAAGCTCACCAGCTTCTTTGAGCTCGCCGGCTTGCATAATGCTAGCAGAGTAGCAACGGCCACCTGCAATCCAGTATGATCTGCCAGATCCACCCAAAAAGCGGGGTAAATGCACAGGCAAGTGGTCCAGGTAGGCAGCGCTGTGCCACCTGGTAGCCGTACCCAAGCTGGCTCCTCTAAAGCTGCTGGGGGCACGCATTCATGAGCCGGTGTCCTTGTAGTATAGGCAATCCTGATGCATTTCTGAGACCTCATTAAACAGAGTTCTTGTGCGTGGCTTGGAAATGCCTGTTTATTCCAGGCTGCTTCTGCTCTCCAAGCGAGATTTGGACAAAGCCATGTCAGCATAAAGATCAGTTGCGTCTAGCCTTAGTAACTAGATAGATATGCTAATGGTGATCTTCTGTACAAGGAAGAAAAAGCCTGAACCATCTCTTGATCAGTGCTGGGAATGTTAACGCTGGAATTTTCCGCCCCTGTTTAGCTTGCTCTCCTTGTCTGTCCTCGCTGTGTTGGCGTTGGAGGGTGCAAAACCTTGCATAACAGCGGCTTTTACAAATCAAGGCGTCCTTTTCTGAAAAAGCTGTTGCCGCTGGGATGTTCTGTTCGCTTCCTGTTTCACTGAATGGTTGTCTGCCTGGTTGGAAGGCCGTCATTAAAGGTATCTTGCTGCCACTCGTAGGAGAGCAGAACGCTGCCCTGGCATTGTTTCCTTTCAATCCCTTCAGAAAAGCAAATCAAATGTTACGGGGGTGCTGCTGTTGATTAGCTAGACCAGAATGTCAGGGCTAAGATCATGCCTCTTGTGTTGGCTTCCTACAATCTTTTCAAGAAATGTATGTGCTACTGCTGCCTGGTTCTTAATTGGACCTCGTTAAAGGCTTTAGAGCCGGCACAGGAGAAGCAGCCAAGTGTTCAAAGAGAATGTCTTGCCTTGTGAAATAGGGAATGTTTCTGCCGAATCTATTTTTGTATTTCATATGGAAAAGTTATCGGCCAACGATGGAAATAGCATCCTTTTTTCTCCTCGGCTGTATTGTGGCAATTCAGTGCAGCTTTCTACCTAAATAAACACGTTTGCTTGCACTGCAGTGATTTTTTTTTTTTTTTCCTTCTCCAGATTATGCTATGCATTATTGTCGGCAATAATGTGTTTGTTTTTTTTCTGAACAAAGAAGGTTTGGGGGCTTCTGATTTAATCTCTGAAATAAAGCCCCCTCTGTCTCCCTGCTTCTTGCATCTCCTCAGTTACTAAAATTTATCTGGCTTTCATTTTTGTTGCATCAACACCTTGAGCCCCGCATGTTGGAGAATGAAAGCTGACACACTGCTGCAGTCGTCCGTCCCTTGGAGCCCTCCCCTGCCCATGCCAGTCAGTCGGTGTGTTGGCTGCATGACATAAGGTCACTTGCAGCTTCTTTTGGGATTTACTGCAAATCGCTGGTTCTCAGTGGGAGTATGCTTTTTCTGTTTCAAAACTGGATCGATGAAACCTCAGGTGCTTGCTGTAGATTGATTGCAAACCTGCATTTTATTCCATGGCCAGCTAAAAGCACTCTGTGTGTATCTCATCTCTCTGACTTGCGATGTAAGCTGTGCATTGTAGGGCGACTAGCAAGAAATTAAAAAAAAATTAACAGGGGCTTGCCTTAATTGAATTAACTTCTTCGGTGATTGCAGATTACATAGAGTTTAGTCATTTTAAATATGTTAATCTTTCCTGAAAAGACAGCTTTGTGCAGAGGGATTAAATGCAGCTACAGTAAAATATATATATCATATTCTGATTCCCTTTAGTGTCTTTGATCTTACTTCATGTCAGGTGACTTCCAGCATTTCTAATGCCTCCAGAGCTAAATTACTATATCTGGGTCAGATTGTCAGCTAAAGTGGCACAAACTGCCTGAATTAAGGCAGTCTACAATACAGATGCTGTATGCTCAAAAATACAGCAAATGTTCAGTGCTCTTGTCCTTGTCAGCTTCATACGTTACACCTCCTTTCATCGCTGTGCTACATCGTCGGTCCTGGCTGGGGCAGGCAGGAGGAACTGCATGTCAGTGGGAATTTAATAGAAGTGCTACCCTTTCCGATTTCATTGTAGGTGTTTATACTACAACATCTATTGGAAAGGAAACCTGGAGGGCATCGACAGAGCGACATAAAAAGCAAAGCAGGAAATGGCTTGCTGTAGCATGTAATGGATGGGTTGGGAGAGAGTGGCTGTATCTTTTTCCTTTCCTTTGTATTGAGTGCGCTGCATAGAATGACCACAAAGATCAAGTAAAACTTAAATAGATGGGAACAACTCAATTCCCAGTTAGAAAACTTCCTTTCTAAAGCACTGATCTCCATAAGTGTTCAACAGTAACTGCGGCCTTCCCTGCACCAGGGAATTTGACCATTCAACAGCTGGGTTAGTTGACGGGTTGGTGTGGGCACTGCCACGTATTTGCGTTCCTCTGTCCGCTCTCTCTAAAACCAGAGGCTTGTACAACAGGTTGGCTTGATGCTGATCCCAACCTGGCTGCGATCAGCTGGCTTTATTGTCTTCATAAAGTGGGACTCTCAGGTTTAGGAGGCTTTCCAGTGACCAGCCACAAGCCCAAAGAAACCTTCTCTTGTGCTCATCCCCACTGCCTTTGTTTCCCTTCATGTCCCCATGCTTGTTCCAATTGTGGCTGCTTCTGTGGCGGAAGGATGGCTCAATAGTGAGGGGCCTATCCTGGGACTTGAAAGACCTTGGCTTAGTTTCCTGCTCTGCCGCAGACTAGGTTTAACCTTGGGCTGCTTTACCCTTTGTGGCCTTAGATCCTTACCTGTAAAAGAGCATTTTCTGACCTCTCAGGATGAAGGCAAGTACATCGGTTTTGCAGCACACAGGTATTGTGGTGTTGGAAACCATTTAATCATCCACTGCAGGAAGGCTTCTTCACAGAGCAGGATCCAAATACAGTTGTGTTCATGTCATGGATCTTGTGCTTGAGTTCATCAAGCAGCAACATACAGTGGCGAGTTTCATGTCTCCTTTAGATGATCTGAATGATCCTTCTAAAAATTATAAATGATTCTAATAACATTTAGTATTTCTTAGCACTTCATGCTCAGAGCACCACATACCTCAGCAGTTCCCAAGCTAGGAGTTGCCGCATCTGAAGAGGGGTTCAGCCCCACAAAAATTCAATTATAGCAGGGATGCGGTCACTGTGGAAAAGACTGGGACCTGCTTGTGTAGAGCTATTAAGTAATTGATTGTGGTGCTGCTGAATTGTGGCCAAATAGCTTTCTGAAAGTGCCACCAGACACCAAGGAGAACTCTGCACCCTGTTTCTGCTGTGCTCAGCAAGGAATCATCTCGGGCATGTTCCACATGCTTGCACATGCCAAACCCAGCAAAGCAGCAGCAAAGCCACTCGACTGCTTGGGGGATATGGTCTAGAAATACTTTAAGAGTGATATTGTCAAGTCTAGATTGGATGAAAAGGAGATGAGTTGTCCCAAGGGAACAGTTTCACTGGCAAAGCTGTGAGTAGCTGGGGAAAGCAGTCGGTAGCTGGATATCGATGACCTGATTCTTTTCAGTCTCATTGCTGCCAAGAGGGCTTTGAATAGCTGCAGTGAAAATGGACTGCTCTGGTTGGTTTTTCAGGTTGAAAAAACTGAACAGCAGAGGCACTGGAGCTGTCTGCAGGCATGGGAACACAACACTGCATCAGTCCTTGACTGGAGGATTTTTTTCACAGTTCTTGGATGAACACTTAACTTTAAAGCTGCTGCTGATGCTTGTTCTTTACCCGTGTTTTCCTTCCCTCCTCAACAAAGACTGGCCAGAAGAAATTCCCTGCTTTCCAGCATGCCAGGGTTTTCCCCAAGCTCAGGCTTAATGCTTAGCAGAGGACTCTGTATTAACTGGATGACTGAATACTCCAGTGGTTTTCTGCAATGGGGGGGAGGGAATAGAGAGAAGAGGAGATGTTACTATACATGCCCAGAGCTAAAGCATTGTGCACATGCGAAAATCAATAAATCTTGATGAAAGCAGCATGAGCTTGGAGCTGGGTGGAGAACATTTTGTTAGCAGTGCAGTGAGCGGGGGACTGCTCCTTACTTTGAAGAGGCAGTTGAAGCTTTGGGTAGTTTGGCTTGATGGGCACTGTCAGTATTGAGGGGTTGGACAGGGCTTAACTTCTGTGGGAAGCAAAATGAATTGGCTGATGGCAACATGCTCCATGCCTCTGGTGTCTCAGACTCTGCCTCCCCCCAGTCTCCTGACTGCCATAGGCAGAAAGGACTGGAGATGTTTTGTGGCTGGAAGTCAGGAGCCTTCTGCTGGCCGCTGCTGAGAACTGCTGACAGTTTTGTTCTGTTTTTTCTGTCTGTAAAGTTGCGGTAGCAGCAGGCTTTCCACTGTTCACTGCCAATGGTTGAAGTCAAACTAAGGAGGATGGTGTTTTATGGAAGTGCTCAGGAGGCCCCTAGGACGGCTGTACCCAAGCTGTCTGCTGCCTTAAATATTCCTCTTTTTGTCCAGAAAAGACCACGTTGCCTGAATGCATTGCAGGGCATTGATCTCTTTTTGCTGGGGATCTGGCTGCAATCGCAGCCTGGGAGATGCTCGCAGTAAGGAAGGGGCTAGGACAGGGGTGGGCAAAATGCGGCCCGGGGGCCTGATGCAGCCCACCAGGCCATTCTATCCGGCCCGTGGGGCCCCTAAAAATTTTAGAAAATTAATCTGGGCTGCCTGTCATGTGGCCCTCGGTGGCTTGCCAAAACTCAGTAAGCGACTCTCTGCCCAAAATAATTGCCCGCCCCTGGGCTAGGAACTGCGTAGTCAAATATAGTGAAAAGATGGCCCTTTACTTAGTTTAAAGGAAACCGAGAGAGGGTCCAGGCCTTTCTTGGCTGTGGATTCGCTGGTTTGATTTCTTTTGGGAGAACCCCATGGTAAATTTGCCCTGAAGAGGAATATGTGGGATTCATTCAAAGACACGTCTGCACTTCCTAGCAAGGGTATAGCAGCAGCACTGTGCAGTTGTGCCCCTTGGTATGGGCATGCCTCTGCTTAGCCGAGCTCTGCCAGCTGCCTGAAAGAACAGCAGATTTTCCAGAATAGCTGTACCCTCACTGGGTTTTCGTTGGCTGAGTGGTCTTGGCAAAGGTGCACGATCACATCTCAGTGACGTGGATGTACCACTAGAGCTCTTCCGTGCTAAACAAGGACCGAGCAAATCCTGTGCCCGAGGGGGAAGCACGGCCCTGAACTCTGTGGGCATAGTGGATGGGGTTAAGTTTAAACAGACAAAACACCCCATTTCCTGCTGCTGCCACAGCTGGATTCTTTCTACATACAACCTGATAGTGTGAAAATGGAGGGGAGACTTGAGATCTTTTTTTTTTTTTTTTTTTTTTCCTTAAAAACATTTTATTAGAAAACCAGACCGTAACAAAAGACTCAAAACGACCCCCAACAGAGGCCTCACAAAAGGATAATACAACATTCCAAATAACATACTAAAAAAAACACATCGGAATTGGTATCACATTGCACGTCATCTCATTTTTTACACAGTATATGCAAACATCCCTGAGTAGTGTCTATCGAACACACATTACACGTATCGTGTTAGACATCCTGTACTTTCCCGGAGAAAGAAAAGCGAGAACATACAGGTCCCTTTGTTGTCCCTATCCCATGTACAATCCTAGCCAGCCTTTTCTACCTACAAAGGCTGACTCTTAGTTTAGCCTATACCTGTGCTGAGCTGAAATAACCCCCTGAAGTCCAGCTCTTGCCAGAAATTTTTCTCCCCTCCTTCTTTCGTATTTCCTTCTCTAGCCGTATCGGCTTGATTTCAGGGTTAAAGGTTACTCTGACTTTCCAGCTTGCCCCGACGCTCCAAGTGGGCATCAGCTCCGACTGCCCTTTGGTTTATGCTTCTGTTTGAGATGATAAGACCTTCCAGTAAAGCCCTGGCTTACTAGCAGTTTCTTGTGCAAAGGGAGGGGAAGGAGCCACGTTCCTACATGAGGCTTGTTAGGGGAGTGGCAGAACTGCTTGCGGTTTGGTATTTGTACAATTTTTCAGAGATTAATACCCATCAAGGACTTATCTGAAATGCCTCTGACTCAGACCGCTCCGCTTTGTTTGGGTGTCTTCTGCTTTCACTGGGACAAGCCTTTTAACACTTGAAAAGAGGAAGGACGAGAAGATACGCTGGTTCGTGGCTAATTCTTTGCTGTTCTTAGTGGAAGCGGAGAAGGGAGCTCCCATTTCTCTGAGTGTGGGAGCTCTAATAATGTTTTTGTAGGACTCTGCAACCATCTGTCTTCTAACAGTTTAAAGGAGGGCATGTTTTATTAGTCAGGGAAGAGTGGGATTAAGGTTGTGATTTGTGAGCGACTCCATAATGATACAGTGCTCAGAGCCGGGAGCAGTGTCCAAGTTCTTGCAATTCCTTGGGAAAGGAGTAGACAAAACTAAGTCAGGACCTGACTTCTTCTTCCTCTATGCCTGACTTGGATTGTGCCTGAAGGGATCTAGTGTCACGTCTAAGGGGAAGTACCTCTACTCCAAGATACACAGCTTTGCATTAATTCACTTAAGCTGGACTGCAGAGAATCCCTTTTTAAAGACCTGCCTTTCACACACACCACCTGTCTGTCTTTCCCAGTTGAGCTCTCAAATTGTCTTTTAATCAGGGTAACTTTAGCTCAGCCAGCAGGAGGAGACTTTGGCTTTTTAAGCAACCTGCAAAACAAGAATCTTACATCAAAAGTGAATGTTTTAGTAGATAATATGCCAGAAGGACAGGCTGAAGTCCTTCAACTTCAGGACAGAAATTGATGGCAGTATTGGTTTATCCTTATGGCTCTTGGGTTGAAAGTAACAAAGTTACTGTGTCCCTCCCTTCCTGGATCATCTAAGACTAACCATGCACACTGGTTAGAGTGATGGTTTGGAGCTGGACTGACTTTCTGTACCTCACAGAGAGAAATGCCACAGACTCTTAAGGAACCTTTCTTCTTTTAGTTGGTAGCAACTTGCAGTCACTCTGATTGGGGCTGAATTACGCTGGCATTCTCCAACTCAAATGAGGGAGTAACTCTTGCTTCAACAGCTAATCTTGTCACTCTGAAGTTATCCCGTCTTAAACACCCTGCCCATCAAGGAACCCTGCAGTTGAATCCATTGGATAAGGATTGGCTTCTATACCCATCTCTGCTTACTTCCTTTGCAACCTTGGATCCTGCTCAGGGGCAGGCACTGGCTCTTGCTGTGTGCACTGTGTATGCGAGGCTCTGATTTAGATAAAGCGTCTTGGTTTTAACTTAATTTGGAAAATAAAAATACCGAGCTTGTGTTGCAGTTGCCATAACATTTTTAAAACTGGACCGGAAGATAAGGCCCAGAAGACGTTACCCTTGCTGCAGATGACTTTGGGAACACGATTAACTGTACTGAGCTCAGGTAAGGGCTGTGTCAGTCTGCATAGTTTTAGGCTGTCGTACAGATGAATGGGCTTTGCCTCTGATCTCATGGATGAGATTCCATCTTGAAATGCTGGTGGTTATCTTTAGCACCCAGTGAGCTGCTAGTTCGTGTGGAATATAACATTTCATGAGGCTCTTAAAGGTCATGCTTCTCAAATACGTCTGGTGAGAACTAGACAAAGCCAGTCCTTGTAAGTAAGAAGAGGCCTGGTAACCTGCAAAATCATGATGGGCCCAGTTTAATGCTCTGGAAGGAGCAGAGTCAGGGTGCATAGTGTTCTTGGCTTCCTGAGGGTGCAGCATTTTTGCCAGCCATTAAATAGACAAAGATATCCGGATGGTAAATAATACTCCTTTTATAGCAAACCCCTTAAACCTCAAGTTTTAAGTGTTTTCAGTTTCTCTTTCTAAAAGGTGCTCTTGGAGTATTAAACAGTGTTGGTCTACTTCTGGAATAACATTAACTGGCTTAATTGATTATTTTTTTCTTGTGTTGCGGTGGAATTGCATCAGGTAGGTTAAACCTAATTGTGTGTCTTGTAACACGGAGGACTGTGTGCAGCTGTGGTTATCTGTACAGCAGTCCCAGGGTGCTTTTCACAGATACTTGTCAGCCTGGATCTGTGAATGCTGCCCAAATTCTTGCTGTGCTGTCTGGTGGGATGTACTGAATTTAATATAAGTATGCGCGGGAGGTACCTTCTGCGTAATCTCTTTATTTTTATTATCATGGCAACGCTGTACTTGAAGTTGCTCGCAAATAGTATTATAAAGGGTGTGTGTGTGTGTGTGTGTGTGTGTGTGTGTGTGTGTGTGTGTGTGTGTGTGTGTGTGTGTGTAAGTATTCACCAACCATTTTACATCCGAAACGTATGCCAGGCTTGCTGCCTGTTCTATTACAGAAATGCCAGCTAATTCTGATTGTTCTGTCTGTGGACCTCCCACTTCCCAAAATCATTCTCAAGGCCTGTGAAATGTCCTAGTAGGTCAAATACCATGAAGTTAGGAGGGAGGAATTTCTCCTGTGGGACAGGCTTAATTTTAATCTGCTCTACCTAACTTGTCACCACTGGACAAATAAATGCTTGGTAATGATCAGTCTTCAGGAACAGTAGAGTTTATTGAATAGTCTTCTTTTCTGTGATTCATAGATGTTAGGGTCAGAAGAGACCTTAGCAGATCACTGAGTCCAACCTCCTGCCCTGGGTAGGAAAGAATGCTGAGGTCAGATGACCCCAGCTAGGTGAGATGACCCCAGCCAGGTGCATGTCTAGCCTCCCCTTAAAGACCCCCAAGATAGGGAATAGCAGCACCTCCCTTGAAAGCCCATTCCAGGTTCTAGCAACCTGATTGTTAATCATCTTTTTATGCAGAAAATGTTTTTTGGGTAACTGATTTCTTTTATTAAGACCAACTCAGATAGTTGGAAAAATTCTTCTTTGCAAACTTTCAGGTACAAATACTCTTCATCAGGCTAAGGAAGCATCTGCTGTTGGTCTGTGTCTTTTTATGAGCTCTTACTGCTGCTGCGCCCATCAAGTAAAATTAGAGCTTTGTGTTTGTATTGGCTTCTAGCTCAATGCAAATTGAAGCTTTGTTCCTCTCCCTGAAGATGGATTACGGTTTTGGATGTTTGAATCAGTTTACCTGCTTGGTGGGAGGTCAGGATGGAGGGAAGGGAGATTTCATAGTAGCTAGGGTCAGGAGGGACCTGATCACATCATCTAGCCTGACCACCTGCCACAGGCAGGAATGAATGCTGGGTTCACAAGACCGCAGACAGGTGATCATCCAACCTCCTCTTGAATTTGCCCAAGGTAGGGGTGAGGACCACTTCCCTGGGAAGTTGGTTCCAGGTTTTGGCCACCCTAACTGTAAAATATTGCCTTCTGATCTCTAACCTAAACCTATTCTCCATCAGCTTATTACCATTGTTCCTTGTCACCCCTACCTAGGTCATAGAGGGGAGAGAACTCGAACCTTTCCGACTCCTGTGTGGCCTTGCATGTGTTTCATATGTTTTGGGATGGTGATCATAGGAAAGTAGGGCTGGAAGGACCTCAGGAGATCATCTAGCCCAGCCCCCTGCTCAAGGCAGGATCATCCCTGACTAAACCATCCCCGCCAAATGTCTCTCTAACCTGCTCTTGAAAATTTCCAAGGATGGAGAATCTGCAGTTTATCTGGGAAGCCTGTTCCAATGCTTGACAACCATCATAGTCATTCATAGATGTTTGGGTTGGAAGGGGCCTCAGTAGATCATCGAGTCCGACCCCCTGCCTTGGGCCCAAAAGTTCCTCCTAATCTCCAACCTACATTTCCTCTGCCGCTGCTTGATTCCATTGCTCCTAGGCTTTTCTCTGTGGCTATAGGGGACAGGACTGTCTGCATCCACCTTATAATGTCTCTTCAGGTATTTGAAGACTTATCAGATCCCCCCTCAGTCTTCTCTTCTCCAGGCTAAATAGCTTCCTAGGTCCCTACTCATTAATGTTCTTCTGCTCTGGACTCTTTCCAAGCTGTGTCCAAAACTGGACACAGCACTTCAAGTGGGGCCTCACCAGTGCTGAATACTCACTCTGCCTGTTTTGCAAGTGACACTCCTGTTAATGGTGATGGTGAATCCTACCTCAGGAGACCTGTATACCAATTTCAATTTGGTACTGAAACTCTTGCATTTAGTCGTATGTAACTTGCCCATTTTTTTAATGCTAAACAGTCCTCCAAATAATGACAAATAAGACTCCTTTGCAGCCTTTTTTTATTGCTGTAATGCCTGTAATTTTTTCCCATGATGAAAGGCACAAGTTTACCCTCCTTTGGAGTTGAGATTTCCTGTACGTGAAAGCTAACTGTCGACATCAGTTTCAGACCGAGATTCCAGGCTCCCAGAGTAGGTCCGAGAAGAAGTGGATGATGGAGGGGACAGTTAGTGAAAGAACATTGATGGTTTGTAGACCGTCATCCTGGATTCACAGGAGCCATGGTCTGCTTTATCCATTTGAGTGACACGAGCCTTGGGCCTTTGCAGTTAGGATCATGTTGCCCTGTGCACTGTAGGACCAAACAGGGGGTCCCCTACTCCCAGGATCCCGTAGTCTAATTTTGTAGAAATATATCTGCACTTAAGACTGTCGTTCTGAAGTGTCTGGTCACAAGGCCAAGTGATGTATATTAATCCCTGTTTATGGTCCTATAATAATTTCACTTTTATTAGTGTAGGAGCAGTCATAAACTAAACCTATTCAAGGCCCCAAGGGACTGAGCTGTTACTACAGAGCTCTAGAGAGGATGTCACAGAAATCAGAGATGGGGTGGGGGGAAGGTTTGCAGGGGAGAATAACTGATGTGGTCTCTTGATTCATAGATGTTGGGGGCTAGAAGGGACCTCTCTGACCTTGTTCTCAGGCTGGACGCTAGGAATGACCAGGGTCATAGAGGAAGGATGGAGCAGTGGTTAATGTAGTAACCTGGGATAAGTGAGACCTGGGTTCAGATCAGTGCTGTACCCCAGACTAGCCTTGAGTAAATCCTCTGTAGAATAGGGGTGATAGTATTGCCATATCCCATAGGGAGCTTGTGAGAATGAATACCTTAAAGATTGTGGGGTGAGATGCTATGGGAATAGGAGAGTTTCCTAGTCGTGTAATAGGAGGTTTCCCCATCCTTCTAATATAGTTTTGTTGCTTCCTTTTTGTCATCCTTCCCCAGGACTGAGGATGTGATGATTGCACTGTGCACTTCTCTAGACCTCTGTTCAGATGAAACCAATTTGCAGAACTAATGCAAACTAAATGCCTTTTATTTGTCACCATCACTTCATTCATTTGCCTTAAGCTGTAGCTTCAGGAAGATGGTATCTTGGTAATTACTTACTCATTCGAATCACTTGCAAAGAAAGACTTTTTTTTGTTATTTTTTTGGTTGGCCTAATAAAAAGGTATCACCTCTGAACCAAGAGTTTTAGAGTTTTGTGTTTCTCTTTTTTCCCCCAGACCAACACGACTACAAAATAGGCCCCTTCCAATCACTTGTCCACTTTGCTATGCTGTTCCTTATCCTGCTTCCTTCCCTCTGCTCCAAGCATGCTCTTTTCTTCCTTTAAAATACAGTGTCACCAACAGTTTGTTCTTGTGAACTTAAATCAAATACTGGAGCAATATTTGCCCACTCTTTTGGGATCTTAACTCTTGGAAATTCTCAGTTTTAAATGGCATAAGCAGCAGTGCAATCATTCTGCAGCCATCAAGTAGTTCACTTTCCATTGAAAAACAGATTTCTTTGGAGTTGGGGGTTAGAAACCAGATTTTCATAGTATTCGCTGTTTAATTGCACAGAGCCAAGCTCTTGTGTGATCTTCAGCTCTTGTTGCACAGACTCCTTTGTCCAACTCAGTAATATGGTCATCGGCATATTTAAATGCATGTGAAATCTGTTTTGGCTGTCTTGTTAGCCTGGACTCTCGAGGAAACTTCCTTGGCCTGCAACAGGGAACTGTTTGTCACGCCTTCCCCATTCTTTTCAGTTCATCAAAAAACCTAACTGGGACCATTCAGGTATCTCTAGGTCTGGCTGAGTACCCTGTGTTTTGGGGATGCTATGACATGTGTTCCCTTGAAATGCAGCTATTGAACATTAACAGCTGCACCTGTGCTGGCTCTGCCAGCATTTAAGTATCTAGTTCTGAACCCATCAAGTAGGTTGCTTTCCGTCTATTTGCCCCTTTTTTCTTATTTGTTCTCTCTAGTTGCCCTCCAGAGCTAGGGTGGCATGTATTAGCATCAGAAAAGGTTCTGCTTTTCTTGCCCCCCCACCTTTGCGCCTTTTCCTGCTCATTCTTTCCCAAGTTGTTCTCTGTCTCACAAGTTGCGTTGCCCTTAATGGTATAACATGGAGATTATTAAGGGGAAACTTGTTTTTGCACCTTTTTGGGTACTTTTTATATACCCTGCCCCCCCCCCCATCTGGAAATTGCTTTCCAGAAATTCCTTTCAAGATTGGCAGCCGTTTCCTTGTTCTTTTCGTCTATTAATTGTATCTAGTGTAATTCTGAAAGGTTCCCTGATTAGGTGAGATAAGGGGAAAAGGTCTTTTGCCTGGACTGAAATGAGGTATTGCATTTTTCTTGCATCTGATTAAGTTCTTTCCCATTGCAGTGGTTCATTTTCACTCATTTGAGTCATGCCGTCTCATTTTATTTGTGTTCCAGTTATGGGCAAGAAAGGTGGGGATACTTGTCATGCCACTAATCTGTACAAGTTTTTAAATTTTACTATTTAGAGTCAGAAATCTCTGGCAGGTAGAAGCCTAGGTTAAATTGAGGTTTGGGGTGGAGTTTGGTCATATATCTGAACTAGCTCGCAGAAACCAGTTTTATCCCTGCTTCTCATCAACAGTTTAACTATGGAGCCAGCTGCCTTCTCGTCGGCCACTAATTTAGGATTTACTAACTTAGATTCACATCCTGATTGCACCACCGGCTTCCTTTTAACCTTGAGCAAGTTGGATATAAGTTGTTTGGTGTCCTATCCGCACAGCGGGGACACTAGCACTTCCCTATTCTGAGAGGCGTTGTGAGGATTAAAGGTGGAGTTGCTCTGACCTGCCACAACAAGGGCCATAGAAAAATGTTGGATCCCCTGGACTCCACACCTTGCTGTAAAAGTGACCTTGTGAAATCTCAAATTCTAAGATTGAAACAATGTCAGCTTGCCATTGAATGTCTGGCTTTTCCCATTGCAGGTATGTTAGAAGCAAAAATGTATGCTATGGTACAAAGTCGAAAAGACATCTGCGGTATCTAAGAAACTAGAAAACTTCCTTCTTGTGAAGCCAAGGTTCTTTGGGTATATCTGAGATCTTTTATTAGACCAATTCAAATAGTCGGAAAAATTCATTTTGGCAAGCTTTTGGGTACAAACGCCCTTTGAGGAAGCATCTGTAGGTGCACCTAAGTGTCCTTCTTGTGGAGGAACTCAAAGACAGCCTTCTGAAATCCTTTTTCTCTCCTGTCCTGCATGGTTTCCTCTTCTGTCAAGTTGCAAACACTTCGAGCTCTTTTAATCAGATGTGTTTAATTTTCTCGTGCATTCCTTATTTAAATGCATTGGAGACTACATAGCACAACCGAGGAAAGTAGGACATAAATGCCCTTCTGTAGGGGAAACCTTTATTTGTGTTACCTTTCTGTCTCCCCATGATGGTGTGTGCTACCTTGCCAGCCTCATCCTGAGTCTAACGGTCACGCTTTTGATGCAGAAATGTCATTTAGAGACCCAAGGAGAGGTGCTGAACCTTGTTGTCAGCCAGCTTCTATCTCTGGATGTAAAAGATGCAGAGTTGCTGTTCCCTTCTGACTTTCTCAGCAGAAGCTTGCTCTGGGCAGTTGGCCTTCCAAAGATCTGGTGTTGCCTTTGGGACTCGTTTTGATCCCAAGCTTGTTCACCAGATTGGTGTTCGTGCTTGCAGCCAAACTCCAAGAGCCCTGATGAACAGAGTGAGTCTCCAACCTTGCAGAATCTTAACAGCTGAAACCATGGGCAGCTACCCAAGTCCTCCAGGAAACAAGGATGGGGAAGAAAAGGATATTGGTGTTTCTGACATGGGCTCTTAGATCGTTAAATTACTTTGAATGGAATACCAGTCTCTTAGCTTCCTCTCTGGCCTTCAGCTTATCAAAGCGAGGAAGGCTTAGTAAAATGTTAAGTCTTGTGGGTACTGCAAAGTTCATTGCTGTGTGGCTGTCATAGAGGCTGTGCCAAATAGCTGTCATCTCCTAGGAACCAACGCAGACATTTTTGTCTTCCCTGAGTTTTTTTTCCTCCAAGTCTTGCACTGGTGCAGTTCCAAATATTGGTGTTTATCTCTCTCTTGTTTTTCTTTTTTTCTTTTGAACCTGCTTTTTTTTAAAGCTGTATCCACTTGGTTGATTCAGTGGTTGAAAACAAAAGTGGCCGGTTCAGTGATTTAACCAGTGCCGTGATAAGTTTAAACCAGAGACATTTGACAGACAGCTCCCTTGTTTGCATTGGTATGTGATCTGTCCTGTGCTCAGATATTCTGGTTATTGCCAAAGTAGAGGCATGAAGGCTATATATTTGAGCTCATACAAAGATAACTAGAGAGTAGGGATAACACAATTTCCATCTCTCTTTTTTTTTCCCCCTGCGTAATGATTTGAATAACTTGAACATTTTTATTTTAATGTTAAGCTTTGTCTGAAAGTTGAAGCATGGTTACCAGTGTTACAAACCTGGAAACTTGTATTCCTCCAATGTGAGAATCCAAGAGACAAATATTTGAATCAGGCTCTTGGGTTTTTGATGCTTGTACAGCACTGAGGCAAGGGGTGCACATATATCAACCTCGCTAAAAATTATTCACTGTTTGACAGTCATGTGTTGAGAGATACCTAGTGGGGAGGATTGTTTAGTGTTGTATCTGCAGTGACTTAGCATTTTTGTGGAGGTTTATGAGCAATGTAATTACCAGCACAGTGTCCATCTAATATGAACATTGGCTTGTACCAATTACCACTCTGTCCAGAGTCAGAAATTGTCATTTACTTAATGAGTTTGAAGGCCAAAGTAAAATATTATACCAAGTAATGATTGCTGCATTTCATCTAGATCCCCCACCCCCTGCTTTTCCCCCCAATTTTTGACTCATTTGTAAAGTGCTAGGAGAAATTCATGTGAAAGGTATGACAAGCTTCCAAGTATTAACTTTATTAAAAGATCAGCCTAAAAGTTCACACCTGGTTAAGCAACACAATTACTTGGTACCAGCTGAATGCATCCTCATTAGAAATTTCTGCAAAGTCTGTGCTAGTTAAGCAGCAGTTCATTGACCGTCACTGTCTCCTAAGAAATATAGGTTAAAGCAGTTTCTTTGGAAACTCAGTAAAGCCACCTCTGTGAGGGGAAATTCTCAAAATCACTAAGTGCCAGATTCTTATTTGTGTTTCTAGGATCAGCTTGTGTGCTGCTGGTCTGGGCAGATCTCTGCTATTGTCTGCTTTTTGTATCCAGGCCTTGTGTCTTCTTGTCCCCCTCCTGAAGATGCAGTGGCCCTCCTTGAGCAAGTCCAAACCTACTCCTCTGCCTTCAGATGATTAGCCAAGAAGATCCTCTTTTGTTGCGGTGCCTACAAGAAATAATTAAAATGGCTTGAAGGCATAGGTAGGGTGTTTTACACAAATCCCAGCCATTGGAGTCACCTCTGCTTACATTGCTTATTCTTGGCTTTTCAGTAGAAGCTGCTTCTTCCGTTTGAAGTATGTCTTGCATGCAATGATTATTATTATTGTCCAAAAACAATAGTAATATAGCATCACACGGAAGCACTTGTCCCCTAATCTTTAGAAAATACTAATGAATCTAAGTGCTGAGTCAATTTGTCACTGAATAGCCAGAGAGGTAAACTTCTTCACACGGTCCAGTAACCCACTTCGGTTTTTGAGTGTTGGGACTTTGGGTGTGGTTTTTTGGGGTTTTTTTTTGTTTTGTTTTGTTTTGTTTTTCCCTCCACCCCTATATAGTCCTTTCCTTCTCAACCAAGACTGCTGATAAGATGGGTCATTTCTGACATGGATCCTGCTGGACCGACTGCACTAAATTTATTTTACTGAAATTTAAAGGCTAGTGGATGGGGAGGTTTTTGGGGGTTTTTTGGGGGGTTTTTTTTTTTTTTTGTAAGTTTTTGGGGGTTTTTTGGGGGGTTTTTTTGTTTTTTGTTTTTTGTTTTTAGTAGTGTCTACCTAATTTAAATGTGAACCAGTAATTCATAAGTTTCAAGGGTAGAAAAGACTTGTAGAGATTTTACTTGCAAAACATACCTCCCGTGATCAGCCTCCTGAAGCATATAGTCCTTTCCCAGCATTCAAATATGGCAGTTACTCCAGTAGTGAGATGCAGTGCTATATTTAATGCTAAAATAATAGTGCACGTTTTTCCAGTATTTATAAATCTTTGCTGCTTCCTCTGGCATCTCCCAAATGGTGGGCTCCTACTGTCTGACACGTAGATTCCTTTCCTGGATTTATCTGTTGTGCAGCAGTGGTTTAGGTAGGTTGTGAGAACACCTATTACTGCAAATATCGTTTTCTGTTCATGGAACAGTAGGCTCCATAATAACTCCTGGACTGCATTTTTATGGTATTTTGAGTATTTAATTTCAAAGGGATCAATTACACGCTGAGACCCGATGCTTTTATTAAACTTCTGTCAGATGAGCCATTGTATGCATCTTGGCATACAGGAAACAGGACCACTGGGATTTGTTTGCTCTTGCAAGGTTGTGACAGCGTGTTTTACCTTAATCTGGAACTTGCTAATGAAGGAGAAAAGGGGAGATTAACCTGCAGTAAATCAGAGAGGATCCCAGTTAGCAGTCTGACTTGGTAACCTCGGGTAACAAATCATTAGGTAGTGGCACTCAGTCATTCATAGATTCATAGACATTAGGGCTGGAAGGGACCTTGGAAGATGGAGTCCAGTCCCCTGCCCCAGGGGCAGGAAGTCAGCTGGAGTCGTGTCACTGATACTCTCACTTCAAGCAGGCGTGTGTTCTTGTGGCTTTTGTTTTAGTGCCCCTTGTCCTGGGGGAGACTGAGTTATGTGAAGGAGAAATCATCAAGACTTTTTAGAAAATGTTTTGCCTGGAAGCAGAATTATTATTATTTTTTTTTTTTTTTTTTTTGCTAGATATTGCTGCAATGTAGAGCATGGCTTAAAAGACAACAGAGGAATGGGCATTCATTGCTTTCTGTATTGAAATAGCATAGAGAGGAAAGAAGGATGGATTTGCAGTAGTGTGGTGCCCTCGCAATCCAGCTCCAGATCCAGATAGAGTTGTTTGCTTTGTGTGCGAGACATCGTTGCACACTCTTACCCTCGAGGAGGCAAAAGGCATGCAGTGGGGCTCCAGAAACTTGTTTTTGTGCATCCCACCAGGGCACTTTTTCCCATTTCCTTGAAGAGGGAGGTGGCCCACAGGCTCTTGTTTTTAAAACCATTTAAAACAAGAGCCTGGCCTAATAGGATCACAGAAGCATTATTGATTCTCATGTCACAGATAGTCCAAATGGGCAGCTAGCAGCAGGGTCCCTGTGCAGGGCCACATGAAACTACGGGAAAGATTGTGTGTATGCCAGTCTGCAAGCCAGAAAACTCATCACGACTGTAGTGCTCCCTGGCAAAGAAGTATGCATTAGAAGTAGCTAGAGGAAATAACAGCGACATGCTTCAATTTATCAGGAGGAATGCTCTGCCTTCCACTAATGTTTTGGAAGGTCTGCCCTCCCAGTGAGTCTTACTTTAAAACTGCACCTTCCTGTGACACATAATGACAGTGAGCCTTGGAAGAAATTAATTTTGCAGTTGCATTCAAGATCAGCTGGAGGCTTTTTTTTTTTTTTTAACCTCCAGTAAACTTGTGGTTTTCCAAGGCAGTGCAGAGTTTAACTTTGTTCACATTCTGTTAAAGCTAATTCATTTAGGAATGGGATTGAAGACTTGAGTGATTGTTCTGCCTCGCTTCCAGCCAGCTTGGTGCATTAGCAAAATGAGGAAGAGCGGAAGATCCTGATTCCTCTGTGAAGCTGCCATATAAAGGTATCGTGTCGGAGATGGGGTAAAGCCACGTTTGTGGTAATGGTTCCTCACAAATCTCCTGGGCTGGGTGTTCTCTTTATATAGTAGAAGCTGCCAGCTCCTTTCTCTTGCCGAAGAAGCACTCATTGCAGAGAAAGTTAACAGCAGTTATGCTGGAGCCACTTACCTAGAGAGCAGATCATCATTTCCAGTATAACTTCTATGTATAACAAGGCCTAATTACTCTTGATCCGTTTATATAGTCCTTTGCATCTTCAAACGACTCTACAAAAAGCTAATTAGCTGTTTTAAAAATAAAATATTGAAAGATTTAAAAAATTGGATGTTATGAATGATTAAGTGCTTGAGGACTCCTTCAGGACTTTTGCTGTGTACAGCACATCTTCTTAATGTAATATCTGACCCAGTATAAGCTGTCTGTAATATGCACTTCAAAAACAAAGTGTCTCATTCATCTCCATAGACTTTTAACTGTTTTCTTATATTATGGGAGATACTAAATAAAAATATTAAAGTCACTATCAGACCTTTTTACTCCAACTTGGTTTGCTTTTGGGCTAATGGTTTCCCTCCTTCAACTGTCAGCATTTGTTCTAGCTTTTTATTTGCAACTTTTTTTAAATTGCAAATTGGCTTATAGGAAAAACTAGAATTAGGTATTAGTCCAACTTTTTTATATTGGAGCTTTTCAATGAATATGCTGAATTTTAACTTAACAAGAAGATGCAAACTGTTTTTGCAACATATGTGAAGTCAGTGAAACTTTCTGGTTTGTTTTTTTTTGGTTTGTTTTTTTTTAAAGACTGGGAAAACTGCTAAACTATGGTCCCTCTATATCATTCCCAGTTTACCTAATGCATCGTGCTAGGGCATGAGAACTGACTAGAAACTGATTGTAAACCAAAACGGAAGCAGGAATCTTAGATTCATAGAATATGAGAGTTGGAAGGGACATCTAGTCCAACTAGATGATAAAACCAATGACAGAATTGCTAAAGCAAGCGTGGCCTTCGTCAGACTACGTGCAAATATGTGAGAGTGCAGAGGCATCAGTCAGCAAACAAAACTGAAGGTCTACCAAGCCATTGTGTTGCCAATCCTGATGTATGCATGCGAAACCTAGATGGTATACAGATGCCATGCTATGAAGCTGAACCATTTTACCATGAGCCGTCTGAGGAAACTGATGTGGATAAGATGGCAAGACAAGGTCCCAGACACTGGGGTGCTCGCACGGGTAGGCATTCGAAGCATCCACACTCTGTTGATTAAATCGCAGATGAGATGGGCAGGCTGTATCACTAGGATGTCAGATGGCAACTGCCAAAGATCTTTTACGGTGAGCTAAAGGAGGGAAAGCACTTTTGGAGAGGCCAGAATAAACACTTCAAGGACTCCTTCAAGTCATCCTTGAAGCATTTCATCATTGACCCAAAGTCTTGGGAAGATCTTGCTCATGATCATTCCATCTGGCAAAGCCCCATCCATACTAGAGCTGCCATCTATATGGACGCAGAAGAACTGCCGAGGCAGAGTGGGAGTGCAGACAGCATAAATCTTGCATGTCCACTGTTGATCAAGCAACTCAAGGTGGCAACTCTTGCTCAGTGTGCCATAGACAATACAAGGGCATTGGTTGTAGCCGTGTTGGTCTGAGGACACAGGCAGACAAGGTTCTTTGGGTAAATCTCTTATCTTTTATCAGACCAACTAAAGTAGTTGAAAAAATTCTTCTTTGCAAGCTTTTGGGTACAAATACCCTTCGTCAGGCTGAGGAAGTGTCTGCAGTTGTTCTGTGCATTCAGAAAGAGAATAAAACAACTGCAGATGCTTCCTCTGCCTGAAGAAGGGTGTTTGTACCCAAAAGCTTGAAAGAAAATTTTTTTCCAACTCTTTTAGTTGGTCTGATTAAAAGATATTGGATAGACAGTTCAAAGCACAAATTGGCCTGATCAGCCATTCACATGTTCATGGAAACCAAACCAACCAGTGATGTCATGGTCATCTTCAAATTTGAAGGATGAACAAGTCCAGCCCCCTGCTAAAAGCAGGACCATCCCCAACTACATCATCCCAGCCAAGGCTTTGTCTGTCTCGGCGTTAACCTCTAAGGATGGAGAGACTACAAGCTCTTTGGATAACCTGTTCCAATGTTTTACTACCCTCCTAGTGGGAGAGTTTTTCCTCATATCTAACTTCAACTTCCCTTGCTGCAGCTTGACAGAACAAGGAGCAATGAGCTCATCTGCCACCACTGAGAACAGTCCACCTTCATCCTCTTTAGACCCATCCTGCAGGGAGTTGAAGGCTGCTATTAAATCCCCCCTCAGTCTTTTGTCTCCTTCTGGTCTGGTGGTCTGTAGCAGACCCCCCACCACCACATCACCCTTGTTGCTCTCTCCTCTGACCCTAACCCAGAGACTCTCAACAGGCCTATCTCCAGCTTCATACTGGACCTCTGAGCAGCTCTTTTACATAAAGTGCAACTCCTCCTCTTCTCTCCTGCCTGTCCTTCCTGAATTGTCCATGACAGTGCTCCAGTCCTGCGAGCTCCCACCAAGTCTCTGTTGTTCTGATCATGTCATAGCGCTGTGACTGTGCAAGGACTTCCAGTTCTTCCTGCTTGTTAACTAGCTGATTGCCCTTTCTCAGGAACAGTGAGAGAGCTTTCCCTGTTGCCCCCTTCTGTTTGTGCTTCTTCCAGGTCTTGCGCTTCCCCACTTACATCAGGACTTTGGCTTCCATCCCCTGGCAAACCTAGCTTAAAGCCCTCCTCTCTAGGCTAGCGAGCCTGTCTGCGAAGATGCTCTTCTCTGTCTTCATCAGATGGATCACATTTTTTTTCTAGCAATCCTTCTTGGAACACCATCCCATGGTTGAAGAAACCAAAGTCCTGCTGGCGACACCGTCTGCACAGCCATGCATTGACTTGCAGGATGTGTCTACCCCTGCCCAGGCCCTTCCCCTTGACCGGAAGGATTGAGGAGAACAGTATCTGAGCCCTTCACCCTTGCACCCAGAGCCCTGTAGTCACTTTTTATCTGCTCAGAGTCCTCCCCCCCCCCCCCGGGGGGGGGATTATCATGGGTTGCCCTGTGGATGAGCAGCATGGGGTAGTAGTCGGACGGCTGGATGAGTCTTGGTAATCCTTCCGTGGCATCTTGGATCCGCACTCTAGGCAAGCAGCAGACCTCAACAGGTCACATCAGCAGATGGATGTCTCCATTTCCCGCAGAAGGAACCACCACCCCCTGTCACTTCCTTTCGGTGGCAGTGGTCTTGATCCTCCCAACCTTGGGGAGGCCTGGCCTGGCCTTCTGTGACAGAACATGCTCCTTCTCCTCTGTTACTAGGGCTCCATATCTGGTCTGCAGGCAAACCATTGTAGGTGGGGATGAAGACTTCTGCTTGCTGCCAGGACTTGGGTCTAGTGTGCTTGCTGTACAAAATAGGACTTCTGAGCTCTGATGTAAGAAGTATTAAGCTGCTTTCGCTGTGCAGGGAGATGTTCAGAGTGTAGAGGAAGAGGTTTCTCAAAGTGTTCAGTTTAACCTGATTCTGCTTTTATTGAAATCAATGGCAGGCTTTCTTCATTGACCCAATTATTGGCTCCGCTTTGTTCCTACGCGAGTTCTTTTGAAATTCCAAGTCGAGCAACATGTTATTAAGGTTGCCTTATTTAAGGTGTTAATAATGTAACTAAGTGGATCTTTTAAAAGGCAAAGTCTTATGCAAGTAGGCAAGGTGGTGTGACTATGGGCATCAATTAAATAGCACTAAGCATAGCCTGTCAAGCCAGGCCTTTCTCGGTCTGCTATTGGGTACCATGTAAACCAGCACAGCCTGTACCGTGGTTGGGTTATTGGCGACCAAACTGGTGTCCCCACTTGGACTAGCCTGGGTGAGGAAGGTGTGGGGACACCCAGCAGGACTAAAAACAAGACCTGTCAAAGGGTGGATGAGCTCCCTGCGAGCCAATGACCATCCATACCTGGAGAAGAGGTGAGCACCACCAGGTTACTCTGCCCGAAGAATCCCCAGTGATGCAAAGCAACTCAACTAACCTCATTGGAGTGGAGGAGGGTTTTTACAGCATCTAAGGTGCCCCAGCGGCCTCAAGACTGACCCGACCTGACTAAGTATAATTTCCTTTGACTGAATTCCGTTATTTACAGCAAAATTTAAATGTGGTACCTCTTTGGGAACCTGAATGACAATCCACTTGTGCAGATCACTTGCATTGACTCTCTGGTGTGTTAGGAGTATGAAGTCCCCCTTTTTTCCTAACAGGATTCCTTAGATGTCTCTTCCACTTGCATCTTTCAGTGCCAACCTAGGTTTAGTAACAGAATGAAATGTGAGATTTATTCAGTAAGAAAAGACTTGCATAAATCCATAAATTGGATTTCTTTAACAGCTATTGACCGTAGTGCAAGGAAAGGATGCACCCCACACTCGCACTTCTGGAACGTATGATTTGAAGCAGGCCGGAAAATGTTTCTTGGCAAGATTGGATCCTGCTATCCTTCTAGGAAAGGTACCATCAATCTCTGCTTTGTCGAGTATAAATTTTGAATGGTTATATACATCTGGAGCTTGGTTTCACGACCTAGTGTGTTACTCTGGAAATGGGACATTGTCACGCAGGTAATAAAGCCTTTTTTTCAAAACAAGAGGGCAGCTGTTGGGAACCTGACTTCAAGAAATGTATCTGTTAGTTTGATTTGCCTTTAAACTAAGTTGGTTCTGGATGTAGCAACAACACTTCTAGTGATCTGTAATTGTTATATGTGATGAAGTGAGGGATGGCAAAGATTGTTTTCAGTCTCCTCTGCCAGACTTGCCCCTTTCTTCCCAGGGATGCACTTTGACTATCACCTCGCTTCTTTCCACACTTGTCACTATCCTGTCTTGACACCAACGATCACTTCCTCGCCGGTCAGAGGTTGTGACGAAAGCCTTGTGATCAGGGGAACTTGTTCCATTATTTAAATTAACTTTTGTTTTCTTTCGGCTCTGCAGTCTTCCTGGTACAGCAGCACTGTCACCATTTTATTCCCAGCACCTCCTTTTTCGGCCACCTATTTAACGGCTTTGGACTCCCTCTCTGTTCTTAGCCTTTTTGCCAAATCTAGTTGTAATTCCACTGCTCAATCTGATTTAAAATGGAGAGGTACACAAGGCAAAATGATGAAAGGCAGAATAATTGAGTCTCCCTCCTATTTCAGTTGGCTACACCTGGGGTGCCAAAGGTCCAGCACACGGAGACTTATTCTCTTTCTCGCGCGGTGGGTGGGGGTCTTGGACTCGATCCACATGCAGCATACCCTAGCCCCACGTGCCTCATACAGAGCTGATGTGGCATGTTGTGTGTGCATGCGCTGCATATGGCTACGTCCCAAATTTCTTTTTTCCTTCGTTTTGTTAAATCTTCAAGACCATATTTTAATTAAAGCGCCTCCAAGTACCTGCATACCTGAGGGACTTACAAGAGAACCTTGGCGTCGGTGCTATGATTGCTTAACCTGGGACAACTCTACTTCAGATGCATTTCACAGGCAGTTAAACAACAAAGTTTGTTTGATGAATAGCTCTGATGAGAAACTCTTGTTTCAGGAAGCTCTAATTTTTTGTTAGGCAAGAGAGAAGACTAGATCTGCGTGTCAGTTTGAAAACCACCCTCATGAGTTCATAAAAAATTGCTTTTTATGACTTCACTTAGTCATAAACAGAGACTGTATAATGTTCTTTGAAATGTAAAGGTGACCTGCAAATATCTTGCCAATTAACTAGACTTAGTGTTATGGGCTGAATGTCCCAAGTAACAAAGGTAAGAGGAGTATATTCACACTAGAAACTTCCTAGTCCATTCAGCACTACCTGGTTCCCTTTCCACTCCTATGGAAAGCATGCCTAATGCCTGAAGAAGGGTGCTTGTGCCCAAAAGCTTGCAAAGAACTTTGTTCCAAGTACTCAGTTGGTTTAATAAAAGATATCGCATCTACCCAAAGAACCTGGCCTGCCTGTGTCCTTAGACCAACACAGCTGCAACTGAAAACCCTGCCTAATGTTTAGGGATATTTGTAGAGGTCCCTTCTAATGAATTTGATCTGGAAACAGGTCATTTGATATTAAGGATTAATATTTTCTAGCTAGTCTTCTGTTTAATCTCTCTTTATGGGGCTTTGGTAACAAAAAACTTAGATTTCTCATACTCTTAAGATGTGGGCATGTATTGTATTCTCACTTCTAACTGGCAAGAAACCATGGCACAGAGCTAGGAATTGAAACCAGTCTCTGCAGTTCAGTCCAATCAAGTCCAGTGTCTAAACCACAGCATCTCGCACTGAGAGGTGAAGGTCATGCTTGAAAAAGCTAGTTGAAGATGACTCTCTGACAGATTGCGGGCACCACCTGAAAGTGGTTGTTGAGTCTAATCAGTGCTTAAATAGCAGTTCCTATATATAAACAATTGGCCAACACTGCCTTACAGTTAACCCATGATTCTTGAATAAAGCATTTGGGATGAGGTTGTGGAAGGAGCCATCTTCTAATATGCTTTTCTCCACAAGCTTTGGAAATCCTTTTAGCTTTGCTTGGTCAGTGCCATGTTGCAAATGACTTCTACCTGTGCAGGAAGGATGCAGCTTGGGGTTTTGTTGCTAGATTTGCTGGTGGTTTCTCTGACACTTGAAATTTCAGTGAGTGGCATGGTAGACTGTGGTATATCTGGTATAGTCTGTGGTATATCTGATCATTTTTTTCCTTGCATGAATCGGAGAGCAACTCTTCTGAATCGAACGTTTGTTCTAGTCGCACAGATGCACTTCTACGCAGCATCAGTGTCCAGATGCGCTTCTGTCTGGCATCAGTGGACTCGGTGTCCATCACTAGTAATTAGTAATACTTCTTACAGAATGGCATCCTTTTGAGCTTACTAGGTATCTGAATATGACTATCAGCTGGGTAGAGAAAGAGGGTTTGAAGAATCAATTAAACGTTGTCACGAGTATCAAAGTGGATCTCGTTTTTAAGGCAGAACAGTGGTGGGGAACTTCCTGTATAACCAAGTGACTGCAGTAAGTAAACACTTTTTCACTCCAGCTCTCCTGTATCTTATCACTATGGTCAGTGTAAACTTTTCGTCGTTGCCTCAAGTGCGTTCCACACTTCAACTTCTGTAACATGCGTGTAAATGAAGGCCAGGAGTCCCCTCCAGATGTGACTGCATGCAGCCTCCCCCCATCTTCTGACTTCTGTAGAAAGGCAGTCTGATCATCTGATGCTAAGTGCACCATCTTGATGCCCGATCCAATATTGAATCCATTTTAATAGCCCGATTGTTGATCTTGAAGAAGGCAGCAGCACTTCTTAGGGATTATGGAGGTGATTGTGCTGGCATGGAAATTGGTAAGTAAAGAGCACTGGATCCTTTCAGCAGTTGGCCTACACCTGTGGAGCTTCTCTATTTAAAAATCAAACAGAAAAAGCAAGTCTATTGCAAACTTCACCTGCAGAAGAGACCTGTTCCCTTGCATTTGCTTTTTTCCAGTAACTGCCTTGAAAACATAGAGCTTTTTTAGTTTTTACCATGCGATTGTTTTATAAAGCCTTGTGACGAGACTGAATAAAATTCCCCCCGGTTTAGGTTTCTATTGTTTTGGACATGTTTTGAGATTTACCATGGTACCTAGTTACAAATTCTTAAGTTAAAATTGTTCAGCAAGCTGTTGACATTCAAAATGCCCTTACTTTCTCCCATGGCCCCTCTTGATTTCCACCAGAGCTTAACTGTACTTTTTCTCAAAGATTTCTGAAGCGGCCAGAAATAATGAAGCGATGGATATAATGTTTCTGTGCCATAGAGGAAGCTGTTACTGTTGGAGAGCATTCGGCTTGGACCTCATTATGAATAAAAACTCTGTGCTGTAAAAGAAACAAATGTGCAAGATGAACCAGATTCTGTGAAAGAAATGAGAATAAAGCACTGCTACCATGAGACCACAAGACATTGCTCCGTTCCGTATTGCGCTGCTTTGACTCTGATCGAACAATGCCCAGCTGCTTCTTTTTTTTTTTTTTTTAAACCCTTTTTTTCCACTGCCCAGTGAAAATGCCAGGGGAAATATCTCCATTGTGCTGGGATTTAGGCATGCACAGCTGATCACAGTTGTTTTCTTGACTTTCCTAACTGAAATGAATGGCAGTGTAATTACAAACAGGACTTCTACAGATGAGTTGTTCTGGGCCATGTACATTCTTTCCATCTTGCTTGGACGTGTCCAATTAAACAGAATTGGATCTGGCTTAATCCAGAATATTTTAAAGCAAGGACTTTTTGCTAGGATACCCTGTGATCAGCATGTTCGAAGAGCTTGAATGGAAATTGAGAAGCCTTGTCTGTAATTGGTTGCTTGGTGTCTGAGACTAGTACTGTGCCCTTCAACATGTTCCTTATCTTTTTTTTTGCCCAACATCTGAGGGATGCTGGACATCCTGCTTGCTCACTTGGTGTTGCCCATTGCATCCTTTTATATAGCTGAAGCACTGTTTCAGTTTTAGTACAAGAACCCTTAGGCAGCCCATAGAGGAGGGTGAATTTTTCACTGTCTGAGAGGTACGTGGCAGACCAGGCGTTCAGCTTTCGGCACACGGATTAATCCGTCATTGATTAGACTTGTTCTGTGAGTGCAGATATGTCGTGTGTGCATGCAGTCATTTTCTGTAGCAGCGCTTGAATAAGTTGCGGCAAGCCAGTCTCTGGAGTTCTTCCCTTGAAGAGAACAATACTAGTGTTCCTCATTTTTTTTTTTCTAACTTCAATTACCATTTTGGGAATCTTTGATACCCCACAAAATATAGGTTTTCTCAAGTCATCTGACATGTCTTTAGTATTTCCAGTCCTCCTTGTTACTGGGCCACCTGCCTTAAATCCCTGTTTGGGTATCTTTCCTAACCCTACTACTTGATGTAGTCGGCCTGAATTTGACATCCCATTCAGGTGCAGTGGGAACGTGAGTTGGTTTAATCACTTTTACATGGGAATAGATGGGTGAAACCAGCAGTGGTCACCTCAAGGTCTGAAATGAATCCGAGATTGTCTATAGGTAAGTGTGCTATATATGCAGAGGCAGGGCTGTGAAATACCTCTCATGCAGGTAGATGAGAAGCTTTCCAGATTCTTCAGGTGCTAAGATTTCAGCTTAAAGCTACCAGGCCCTAGGGTTTTCCCCCATCCTTGGAGACTGTAATGTCTCCTTTACACCCTGCCTTTTGGAAGACTTCCTTGAGCTGGGTCCTGTGCTACTGCTGCTGCCCAGAGCCTGTCCAAGTTGCAGCAGCAGGCTTGCTCTTTTCATATCACCTATTCAAATCAACTAGTATTGACCATTTATCCCAGGGGCCCAGTCAGTGTCTTAAACTGCTGAGGAACTTCTCCAAGTTTTGCAATAGGAAAAATATTGCTGCTGATCAAGGAGAGGGTGTTCACTAATAGCTGATCAAACACAAATAGACATCATGGATCTCTTCCCAGCATGGGCTCGGATGGAACTGGCATTGTTCTCAGAAATCCTACTCTGCTAATTAACAAAGAATAACTTCTGGGCTGTAGCCTGGCATTTCACAAGAGATATAATTTCATCATGAATTTCAACCCCCCGCATGCATTAGCAGATCTTATGCACTTAAATCACTTGAGCTGCATGCTTACATGGTACTGTTGCTGACTCAATTGCAGAGCGTACTGTTTTGACTCAATTTTAAGTACGCTCTGCAAAACCCTTCCTTTGCCCGCCTCTGTAAATGTAATTCCTTGAACCCAGTACAAAACCGAGCTCATTAGACGCAGCAGAAGTGGTTAACAGTCTCATGCTTTTGTAGGGGCTCATAATAGAAAATACCTTCCTCGCCGCCCCCCACCTGCTGTTGGCTACTGCTAAACCTTAAATATAAATGACAACTTTTCTCTTGCCAGCCTTGAAACGCCTAGAGACAGCATTAAAACTGTACTTAACGGTACTGAGCTCTTAGATCCATGGCGGAGTAGACCTTTATCCAGTCTTCCTTCAATCTTTAGCTGTCAGCTGTAGAAATCAATTTCTGTATTGTGGCATTTGAATCTTTAGTGGATTGATTATATTAAAAAAAAAAAAGGAGGGGTGGGGGGGAAATCCAGGAGAGGAATTAAATTACCGTGCTTGGTAAGGCAATTTCATGTCCATTTGGTGCCATTTAAAAGATTGTGCACAAGGCATAACACTCTAGGTCACTGAGCTTTCCCTAACCATTTTGTGAGATAGTAATAGTGTCTCCTCCAAAGCATTTCTGCAGCTGCATTGTTTTGAAAGCAGAGGCTTGCTTGTGTAGCTAAATGCCTCACCGGGTTGGTTTTCCAAGAGGTTAGCAATGTGCACATCAAGGTTGTGTTAGCAGGTGTTGTGCAGAGGTGCCCTGGTGCCAGGAAGTCTGGCAGCTGCTGTTTGGAAGAGCTGATCAGCTTCTTCTCTGATCTTTAGGGAAAAGGTGTTTTTAGCTTTCAGACTGTTGATCAAAATACTCGCCCAGAAGTGTTTTGGATTCTGGTTCATGACATCAGTGACGTCTCCTTTGTCTTGGCTGTCTGAGAGCTTTGTCTGTTCCCTTCCAGTCTCTGGGACGTGTTCTTGTGAACGAGTGTTTCTGAGATCCCGCTGCCGCCAGTGGAGGGAGACGCCTCTTTCGACGGTCAGTTTAATGGAAGGTGCAGCATTTTCTCATCTATCGTGAACTGCTGGGACATTTCTTCTGTTTTAGATGGGTTGGTCATGGTCAGATCAGCTTCTGTCTTCACCTTCCCACTCCACATGGTATGATGTCTTGTCCTCCACACGTACCTGCAGCTGGATCTTTTATAGCATCCTGCAAAACTAGGGTCTTTTCTCTTCCCTCCTCTTCTACTAGATATTCTTCTAACATCTGTCTCGGACGGCCAGGGCCGACTCGAGTTACGCTCGTACGTCAGGGTGGGCTGGTGAATGGAGAGGCAGACACAACTTATTGGTTGCAAAAAACTTTACTCACGCCGCTTGCAATCACGACGCAGGTAGTCCGGTCGTCGGAACAACCACACGAGTTGTTCCAGCTGGCAGGGCCCAAGCCAGTTAATCCGTCCACAATTCGAAGCCGGCGGGGAAAGGGGTGCGCCGCAAGTCAGATCACTTCAGAGGCACTCTGCAGCGTGCTCAAAGCTCTTCGACTTGGGTGGAAGTCGCGCGGAATTTTAAACGGCCAGCGAGCCAATTACTAGCCGCCACGTGTGAATAATTTAGCACTGTCCAATAGCGGGGCACATATTTGCATCCGAATAGCGGGAACTCTTTGCACCGTGCATTTCTGTGCTGCAAAGAAGAAATGCATCTTGCAAAGGAAACTGCACATTGGCGGGAACTCTCTCCTACACGCGGGTTCTCAATTGCAGCAGAACACTCTGCCGTGCAAAGGAGCTCTCATGTGGCCAGGAAATTCCATAGTGCCGAGGCACAAAAATCACTGGGTTGTGACAACATCCTTCCAAAAAAACTTTTCCATCTTCCACAACATTAAAGGCATCTTTCCTACCTGGGATGCCAGGATCCCAAACATCTGTCTACTACCCTCAGCCAGCAGGCCAGGGGCAGCCTGTACTCCCGAATACATAATCTACTTTCTTTAGGCAAATGTGCTCCGGTAACAAAATGTACTTGTACTTTCTCTTCAATGGACAAGCTTCATGCGCCAAATAGTTCAGTGCTATTTAGTGACGGACTTCATCGCCAGGTTCCCAACATGGGGGCTCTTGTCCTATTGAAATCTGAATGCACTGGGCCAAGGAAGGTGTCTCACACCCTGTCCGTGGTGGGGTGGGGTCCTGACTTTCTCCCCAGTGTGCTGCTGCTCGCCCCAAGAAACAGATAGAGGTAAGTCCCTATCTCAGCAACTCGGATCCTCTGCCCTTGTATCTGGACTGCAGGTGCAGTGAGGGATCTCTTGTGGCCCCAAGTGCCCCTGCTTTAGGGTATGGAAGAAGTTATGGGGCCCCCTTTTGGTAGAAAGTGTAGCCTGGAAAATCACTCGCCCAAAAATCATTCCTCCCACTGGCAATCAGTGAGGCAACAAACAGCAAAAGGCTTTATTGCAAAGGATGAAATAATTATGCAGATAAAACCAACCATAGTTTTGGAGTTAGAAAATAAGGCGACTACATCTGGCTCTCCTTAGCCTTCCGTGAGAGTCCTACCAGAGTTTGAGATCCACCTTTCCCAACTCTACCCATCTTGCAAACTGGGGACCAGTGAAACCCCAAGGCCTGCGATTAAAAGACAGATATTTTAGCCTAGCTAGACTCTTAAAACCTGCCAGCCTGCCCCCTTCCCGTAGCATTATTGTAATGTTCACGAGTCACCAGGCTCCTCCAGAAAGTACTGCTGTATCCAGAGTCCCACCAGCTTGCTGGGCCATTACTCCCAGGTGCCCTTTGCTGTTGTAGAGTTGGTTGCCCCCATCGTTGGCGAACAGTGGCTGGGGGCACCCATTCCACCAGCGGCCCCTTATTTCTGCTATTGGGAGTTAAGGTTGCCATGTCCCTAGGACACAGTGACAAGGGAGAATTAGCAGTTGCACCCGCTCCCTCAGTTCCCTGACTAGACTATATCCCAAACCATAAAGGTACACATGGCCAGCATAACATCATCCATACATTGATAACAGTATTATAAATGGACGCAGCCTAGCATGGCCTTTCCAGTAAAGCACGCATGCCCTATCAGTACAATAAAACATGAGAAAACGATTGCAACATGCCACAGACCCCAAAATATGACAGGGTTTGTGACAGAAGGCACTCTCCCTGGCCAATACTTGAGAGTCCAGGTGGAAGAGTTGAAGTTGCTTTATGTTGGCTCTTTCACATGCCGCCACTCAGATCTGGCCTTTAGTTAGCAATGCTTCCATAGATTCATAGATGTTAGGGTCAGAAGGGACCTCTATAGATCATCGAGTCCAACCCCCTGCATAAGCAGGAAAGAGTTCTGGGTCTAGATGACCCCAGCTAGATACCCATCTAACCTCCTCTTGAAGACCCCCAGGGTAGGGGAGAGCACCACCTCCCTTGGGAGCCCGTTCCAGACCCTGGCCACTCTAACTGTGAAGAAGTTCTTCCTAATGTCCAGTCTAAATCTGCTCTCTGCTAGCTTGTGGCCATTATTTCTTGTAACCCCCGGGGGTGCCTTGGTGA
>NW_005842286.1:700526-702155 GCF_000455745.1 Alligator sinensis
TCTAACTGCCTCCCTACAAGCACGAGCAGAGGAGGTATATTCGTCTTTGGTGATCTCTCCCTGTTTCCACTTTTTATGCGCTCCCCTTTTGTCCCTTAGGCTGCCCTGGATTTCTCTGGTCAGCCAGGGAAGCCTCCTGGCCCCTTTCCCCCTTTTGCCTCGCTCGGGGATTGTCTTGCTTTGTGCCCGAAGGATCATTTCCTTAAGGCACAGCCACCCTTCTTGGGCTCCCATCACTTCAAAACATATTTTTAAACTTTTTATACTTTGTATTATAAGGCTATCTGGCCCTGTATTTTTGCCAGATTTCATAGTTCTTACTCTAAAATTTTGTTAAAGATTGTAGAAACACCTATTATCTGTATTGGTATTCCTCTCATTTATATTTACTTCTGCTAAAATGCATCATCCACTGAATCCTCTTTCCATACAAAATTAAGTAAATTAGATTCCCCCTAGTGGGACCGTGTACCCGCTGTGTCAGGTGGAGGTCCTGTACACAGGTTAGAAACCTGCGTGAGCGGTGGGACTTTGCTGTCTGTGACTCCCAGCAGATGTCCGGGTAGTTTAGGTCCCCCATGACTACCGCCTCTTTAGCTTTTATGGTCTCCGAGAGCTGCCTCAGGAGCCCCGAATCTCTTTCTTCCCCTTGATGTGGGGGTCTGTAGCAGACCCCTACCACCAAATCCTTTCCTTAGTCAGCAAAGCTGCCTAAACCTTAGTTTGTCCTTGTCTTAACTGATGTGTCTCAGCCCAACAAAGATCTGATCTCGGGTCAGAAAATTGCTGTGCAAATTCTCTCTTTTTTTTTTTTTTCTTCCCCCTGGTAGTACCTACTTGGAAACGCATGCTGAACAGCATATCTTAATTCATTGGGCTACTCAAATTAGCTCATTTTCCTCAGTCCTTTGTTAGTTATTCCACTAGCACTGTTCATAAATCTCTTGATTACTGGTTAATGTGGAAAAGGGAAGAACTGTTACCTTTGTAAATTATGGAAATACTTAACAAGAGAGCAGTCAGCCGGCAAGTTGGCATGAAAATGCTCATTCACATTACCCATTGCCCGAGAGACCGACTGAAACGAAACCTTTCAGCCTGCCCTGGTGACAGCCGGATTGCGATAGGAAAATGTAGCAATTGGCTTATCGGTGGCAGGCTCTCAAATGCGATTACTTGCCCTAAATCAGTTAATATTTGAACATCCTTTGAGGTATGCCCATATCAATTTGTGGCAGACGATATTAAAAGAAAAAAAACCCAACCATTGAACACTTTAGCGCTTAACATGGGGCTGAAATCATCGTGGTGTGCTAATAGGCAAATGACTTAAATGTACCATGTACTCTTTACATTTAAAGGGCACTTTACCTGTGTGGAATGGACTTGTGCTGTACATTTCATTAATGATTTGAGGCCATAAGAGAAATCAGCCTGAGAGATTTTTTTTTTCCAGGTATTAGTTGAAAGGCTGATTTAAACCCTTTAGGGAGAATTCTTATATGCTTCTTGGGGGGGGGGGGTAGGAAAGCACCCAAAAAGTGGCAGAAATGTATATATTCAGCATAGAGCCTTCCTCTTTCTAGCTCGCATGGACTCCTTTCATACACGGGGGGGGGGGGGGGGAGG
>NW_005842286.1:702201-704452 GCF_000455745.1 Alligator sinensis
GGGGGGCGGAAGTAGAGGATCCCAAAACTCTTCCCGTCTCTGTTCGTCTAGCACTTAAATGTAAGCTGCAGCTGATCATATCAACCACCGACAAAGTAAATAGCTCTTTCTAAGCGCGTTCATTTGCTAGGTAGATGTCATCCTTCATTATTTCACGCCATTTCACTCCACTGTTTCTTCCCTTTCTGCCTGTTCTGCACCAGACAGTCATAAATATTCATGCCGACTTTCCACTATCCATTTAGTCCTGTATACTTAGCTGATGGTCTATTCATTTTTTTTTTTTTTTTTTTTTTTTTTTTTTATAAACTTGGGCTTTGTCTTGGCATCTGAGTACTGAGGGCTGCCTAGCAACCTAAAAGACTAATGCTTTGAACCTCTGGCTCCGGGTTGTCATGGGGAACCATTAAGGTCTTGAGATTTAGGAGATTTTTGTTGAAAGACCTACCAAAATGTCATGATTATATGCCTGGTATCCAGGTTGTAGCCATATTGGAATTGAAGCTCATGGAAGAGGTGATGTCTTTTATTAGACCAACTAGATATTTGCAAACAAATTATTTTATTTATTTGCAGGCTTTCAGGCACACTCGTCCTTCATCTGGCATAGGAAAGAGCAGAGATGGGAGAACTTTTACAGTCTCTGCTTTCTCCTATGCCTGATGAAGGGTGAATTTTCCATGAAAGCTTGCAAATAATTAGTTTTCAAATCTCTAGTTGGTCTAATAAAAGATGCTTATATGCCTGCATTTGGGACACATGATTTGTATGCAGTAGAATGCAGATGCCTAATTTGAGGGGGCTTTCTCATGTTCTAACTCTTCTTGACTTGTTCAGCTACAATAATGAGTAAAAATGTGTCATCCCCTACATTTTTTTTTTTTTTAAAACAAATTTGCTCTGGCTCAGATGCCCAGCTCGTTTTGTTCAGCCTTCACAAAGCTGTCCAGACTTGCTAAGCAGAGTCCTTTTCTAATTGAATATTTAAAGACTGAGTTGCAGTTAGTTATCGTATGCTTTGAACCTAGAAGGGAAATGGCTACTGCTGAGCTGTCTTATCATTGATTGCAAGAACATTCCTCCACAACTGGAAGTGTGGCGTATACTGCACCGGCACCTGCCTTCATTCCTCCGTCTGGTGTTGCACTTCACCCGGACTTGCTGTCATCTCATAGGCCTTCTAGTTCTCATCGTGCTCAAGGGGCACCCTCGTTCCTCATCATGAACTTTTTAATGGATGCAAAAGAAAACAAGCCATGAGCACGGGAGGGCACTTTTCAGGGTGCCAACCCAGCCTGAGGCAAGAAATAAGTGAGCAGTACTTATCTTCATAGTGATCACTTTTGGGTGTTGCTATAACTTCAGGCTGTGGCTCTGTACATCTGCAAAACTCTAGAGCTCTTGGTTCAGGGACTATACCTTTTATTAGACCAACTAAGAAATCGCAAAAAAAATTCTCTTTCTTTGCAGAGGTTACAGCTCTGCGCACTTTGTAGGATCATAGTCTGGAAGGGACTTCTGGGGTCTTCTAGTCCAACCCGATGCAGGAGCAGCTGTTCCTTCCTCATCGCAGGTAGATGTCCATCCAGATGTGTATGTAGTTGTTTTTTGGTAACCTACAGTGATGGAGATCCCACCACTTCTCTGGACAGCGTATTCCATTGTCCTTCTAGTCTGGCAGTAAGGAGGCCTTTTCTGAGAGCTGATCTATCTGCCTTGCTGCTGTTTAACCCACTGCCTCGTGTCCTGTCCGTTATGACTATAAGGGGCTGTTACCGTCCTCTCATTCGACCTTCAGCATTATGGTCTGGACAGAGAAATCAAGTGTGGCTTGTTACACTGCTGTTATTTGTGCTTCTCCAGCTCTTACTTTTAATGGGCTTTTTCAGGTCCAGTAACTCCGATCACCAAGTTCTATAGAGCTGCTCATTTTGGCAGCTGGTGACTAAATGTTTTGTTCCTGAGAACTGCATTAAATGCTAAATACATGTGCCTTCCCAATGTAGCTGGGAGAGGTTGCCAAGGGGCGCAGAGCTCAACTGTGGGAATTCTCGGTTGAAAACTCCCAAGGCCGAGAGTATTAAAGCCTTATTTCCGTAAGTGCTAGCCAAGCTCAGCTGCCACAAAGAGGTGGATGGCGAATGGTTTCTCTCATGGTTGACTGGCAGGAGGGCAGGGAACAGAGCGTATGAATGGGGGTGCGGGGGGAGAATAGAAAAGGGGAATGGCACAGCTCTGGCCTGTGAAAGAG
>NW_005842286.1:704493-708518 GCF_000455745.1 Alligator sinensis
GAGTGTGTATTTTTTCCAAAGAGGAGGAAAGAGAGAAACTGGTAAAAGTGTTTTAAGGAAGAAAAACCTGATGTAAATTATAGCCCAGAGAATTTTAATGTGTGTTATTACCTACACTCACCACCTTGATCTCTCAGGACTGTGTTCATTTTAGGAGCTGAAGAAGCAGGTGTTGCAGTAGATTGCTGTTGATTAGGAGCTCTTTTACATGCCAGATTGTAAGGGGTGATTCAGTGGAGCTGGCATCTTGTTGGAAGTGACCCTCCAAAGGGACCCTTATCTTCTGCTTTCCTACTCCCTTCAGTTGGAAATCTGGTGGACCCGCCACACTCCACCTGCTAATTTTGTGGGGTTTATGGTGGCAGTGGCTGACATGCCACTTAACTGACTGTTTGGGAAGGAGCAGCTGCTGATTCAGACACAAAGTTCAGTGCATTTTAAGCTCCCAAAATACTTTCACGGTATGCTACAACCCGCCCTGCGTGTTGCACAGAAGCGTGAATTGGCGCAGCTGTGCCACTAACACTTCCAGGGTGTCAAATGCCTGCTCCAGGAATAGGCAAGCAAACTGGAGGTGTATCCTCCCATTCTTTGATCACAAGCTCTCTCGCCCATGTGAATACTACAGTAACAAGAGCTCGAGGAATATCTGCTCTCCCAGGTTTTTTTTATTGTTCTAATTATTTTATCATGCTTATCAGAGCAGTAGCTAAAAGCCAGCGAGGACTGAAGGACCCCATTGGGCTGACCAGCGTACCCAGAAGGCCTGTGCCTCAGATGCTTGTAAGTTAAATAGGCAAGGCATAGGGCGGGTAAAACGGAGTGAGCAATGGGATGTTTGCAAGGATCAGGTTAAGTCTGATTTTGAGGGAGGAGAGAAGTCAAGTGGGAAAAGCGAGGGGATGGGGCAAGATGGCCACAAGACTAGAGGCTCTTCCACCCCTCTTCCTGCTTCTCAGGCTACCTATTAGGCTTGTCTAATGCTACCTCTCTAGAAGCTGCACCCTGGCCCGCAACAACCTAGGCTATTGGCATCACAATGCTTGGAGTACTGCACTCTCTATCTCTGCAACCTGCAGGTATTCAGGTTGCAGCAGTGAAGTCTCTTGAAAACAACTGCTGTCAAACTGACCTTCAGAGCGTGTTGCTTTGCCCCCACACTCCCCTTTGGCCTTTCCTTTTTCCAGCCCTGTACCAAGTTAACTCCTCTGTGCTTACCTATTCTCTTACCTCACTGCTTTTCGACTCTTAAAAATGATAGTCATTCCCAGCTTGTCTGTTCATTGCACCAGTACCTGTGCTCCCCCCCACTGCCTTCGATGCAGGGAACAAGCTCTTCAAAATGCTTCATTCAGCCCCTTTGTATCTGTTAAGCAAGCATTTAAAAATAAAATTTCAAGTGAAGAAATTGAACACTCGTTCAGAGAATGAGGATTAGTTGACCTAGCAGTATTTGCAGGATGACTGAAATGACATTGGACTCAGAAATTAAAGAGCAGCGTGCTAGGCTGCCAAGTTTCCATTCTGCAGATTCTCATTGACCCAAAAGTCTTAAAGGTACTGTCATGGACCTGTTCATTTTATATGTCACCTCTCTCCTCCCTATCAGCAGCACCTGAAAATGGCAGAACTGCCAGAACAAAGGCCAGTATCCAGTCATTGTGTGCCTGTCACCGAGATGCTTTTCACCTCGGGTTAACTGCTTGCCAGTTAACTTGAAGTGTCTAATGTGATTGCAAAGGTAGGACTGTACGGAGGTCCTCCCTGCATGTTTGTTTCAGGTTCTGGGGTTTTTTAAAGCATGAACTAATGCTCTGGATACCAGAGCATGAAACTGGCTACGTGATGATGAGCTTAAGTAGCCTGTTATTGCCATGGATAAATGGAATGGCAAAAAGGCAAACTGCAAAGTGATGAAAAGTAACTTTATACTTCTTCACGTAGAATAATCTTGCAATGCAAGCAAAGAATGAATATATCTATTTATTATTATTTATCATGTTATCATGAACATATATATATATATAGAGAGAGAGAGAGAGAGAGAGAGAGAGAGAGAATATATATATTCATTCTTTGCTTGTATTACAAGATTATTCTGTCTGAAGAAGTGTAAAGTTACTTTTCATCATATCTGATGTTTCTGAAATAGGAATTTTCACCCAAAGCCTCATTTTCTGCCTTCATATCCTGGAAACGTCCTGACTTATTGAAAAGCATCTCAAATTCTTTCGGGGGGGGAAGAAAACCAAAACAATCTATTATAGAAACTGCACATATGTTAACAACCCGCACTTTTAATTATGTCGGGAAATAAATTATGTGGAAGGCGCTCCTTCAGCCATTCCATGAGTAAATACACCACAAAACGCACTGCTTTGTCAGTATAATGCAAGAACTGCTGAACAAATACAGAAGTGACTTCAGTCTTCTGCAAAGTACAAAATGTTCCCAGCTCCCAGAATCAATGGAGACTCCAATTCAATCTGAGAAGCCGGGCTGGAAGTCTTTCCATTAGTCATTCACAGCCTGGGCAGTCAAAACATGCTTCTTTTTCTTATCCTGATAACTGCATGTTTAGTATTGCCATTTCCTCTCCAAGGAAGGAAACAGGTTTGAGTTTGACTAATGACTATTGCAGGTAGTAGATTTGAAAGGTCAAGATTATGTTAGATGAATGATTGATGTTGTAGAGCTAGGGTGTCCGACTCCCATATGGCCTTGCGGGCTGGATCTAGACCGTTGGACAACTGGACTCTGGCAGCAGCTGCTGGAGCAACCACCTTGACATGGCTCGGGAACTTAGTGGGTGAACACCACTGCTGCCAGCCCCCTCCCCTCTTACTCTGCTGCCCATTTTCACTTGCCACCAGTGATTGAAGACATCAAATTTATTGGCAAGCGCCAGGAGATGAGAGGTGGTGGAAGCCCCATCCTTGGAGGTTTTCAAAACCCAGCTAGACAAAGCTTCGGCTGGGATGATGTAGTTGGGGCTGGTCCTGCTTTGAACGGGGTCGGACTAGATGTGACCTCCTGAGGTCCCTTCCAGCCCTCATTTTCTGTGATTCTGTGGTGGTGATGTTTAACCCCTCTCCACTTCTGGAGCTTCTCCAGCAAGCCTTAAGAACCACAATTTAACCATATGCAGGCTGCAGCCTGTGGGCCACCAGTTGAACAGCCCTGTTGCAGAGGGTGAAAATACCAGTAGCTGTCTGGGATTAGGAATAAATTTTTGTGGGCTAGACTGTTTGCACTTTTTCTCTGCAGCATCTTCTGCATCAAGGTGCTGAATTAGATGGTGCTTGGGTCTGATCTGGTTAGGCTGTTCATTTTGCACCAGGAGGGAAGTCCTCTGAACACTGGCTTGAATCAACAGAGAATTGTTTTAAGGACTAAAACTTCTGTGGGCACAGCATGTAGTAAGCAGACAGGGTTGGACTTTGACAGGTTCCCTCCCCTCCCCTTCCTCCCTATCTCCTGTAATCGGGTCTCATGCTACCCTCTGGATTCCTGCCATTCCAAAATTGTAAATGATTTTTAAGACCTAAACTTCCTGTGAACAAGCACGGTTGGCCCCTAGCTCTCCAGAGAATTAGCCAGCTTGCTTTGCTGCTGTGGGGGGAGCAGGGTCAAATTTCCATGGCATGAAAGCAGAGAATAAGGGGGATTGATTTTTTTAATAAGCTGTTTTAATCACTTTCATACGCCCAGTTCTGTATCAGGAGTGCGGGCCGACACGTCTAAAAATAATCTTCCCTGATGACTGGCTCATGTGGCTCATTTGAAGTTGAGTGGCCACCTTTGGGGTTTTCTTTTTAAATAAGAATCTAAAAAAGGCTTTCACTGATCAGCATTCAAGATGTTGCCCTGTCTCTCCATGGCACTGCTTCCCTTACTGTAGCCTTGATTTCCAGCTCTGCTCTTAGCCCATCTCTCTGTTTCCATGACATACCATTAATGATTATATACTGGGGACTTGAGAGCCAGCAAATAAGGTGAGTGAAAACACTGGCTGCAGGCCCGTC
>NW_005842286.1:708528-712366 GCF_000455745.1 Alligator sinensis
AAACCTCTGCTCCTTTCATCATGCTCAGCAGAACTAACATAGGGTCAGATCGTCTGACCCTGCTGTGGCTGGCACTGGAGTGAGATTGCACCATAAAAATGCCTGAGCCCTGTCTGCACTGAAGATCTTGCTGGTTAAGCCATACCGTGGTGAAACACAGGGCTTAAAATAAGCCCAGCTCCTAGGCATTTCTTCCCTTGAAAATTATACACTGAGCTGCCTTGCTAGGAACGTGTGAATTGCATCTTTGCCGTGATCCCTTTCCTCGGCGACCTTTCCTGAAAGGAAGCCTGCAAAGGGAAAGATATATAAAGGTGATCGAAAAGGTGCTTTAAGCTTTCCTGAGCTTAATTGTTACCTCTGAGAACGCGGAGCCTTGGAGGGGTGTTTTTTGCTAGGGGCCTCCTGGGTGAAGCAGGGGAGGTGGACGTGCCAGCTTTCAGCCTTGAACTGAAGAAGCCAGATGTTGAATCTTAAGAGAGTTTTTTTTGCAGGGGGGGAGGGGGTGATGACAGTGATCAGGGTTGTAAAAGCACCGAATAAAAATCCCTTTAGTTTTCTACCAGTTTTCACTGCTATTCAGGAGATACGGCCAGCTGTCAAACCTGTATTTTTTTTTTTTCTGGAAGAATCCATGGATGTGACCTGAATTTCTAATGTTAGGTGGGGGGGAAAAAAAACTCCCAAGGCAGGAGGGACCTTCTTGCCTTCATCCATCACGAAGAGGCAAAAGCGGCACAATCCCAATTTCTTTTTTTCCTTTGCAGGTCTCTCTTAATTGTCAGCTGAACTCCCTTACCAAGTCTGCCTGGCAACAAATGACCTTCTAATCCAGCATTGGCAGGGAGATGATTTGTATGATCTAATGGGTCTTTTCCATATCTAACTCGCTGCAAGTCTCCCGAGTGACTCATTACAGCACGAAGCCGAGTGCTGCTTGTAGCACTGCCGGTAGTGGCCAACAGCATCCACTCTGCTGGTGTCGGCACAGAGGAATTGCAGAGACCTGCTATTAATCAATTTTGTTAGCGCATGACTGGCGAGATGCAGCCAGCTCTCCAGTTCGCAGAAAGATATATCTACTTTTCTCAAAGTAGATAAATGACTTCAGAGATGGATGGTACCTTCTGTCAGATCTTTTATTTTGGAATAGGGCACCTTATACCTTGACGGTGGGTTGCAGTTGAACATACCCTCTGAAGTATACGTTTTGCAGTGGTTCTCAGTTTATTATCATGCAGGGTGTTGATGAGATTGCACAGAAGCTAATCAAGCCAATCTGAAAAGGGTCCCTCTGCTTTGGATATAAAAGATCGTAGCATCCAAAAATCAAGATTCGTTTGGAGCAGGGGTGTCCAGCTCAGTTTGAACCCAGGGCCGGATCTGGACCCCAGGGCTCCTCGTGGCATTGATCCAGCCCAAGACATGCGGCGGTGGTGGTGGGGGCAGTTCATGTAGCATTGGCAGCTCTGGCATGACGCACACAGTGCAGCTCCATCTCCCGCCGCATACCCTGTGCCAGAGCTGTGGCTGCATACCCCATGCCATGGTGATGGCTCTAAGGGGCACGTGGCAGCTCCAGCAGCCAAGAAGGTAGGACTGCGGCACTGGTGACGGGGGGGAGCAGCTGGAAGGTGACCGGGGCCATGTCAACCGTCACTTGCTCTTCTGTCACCGATGACCATGTCCATTGGGGCCAAAGCAACCTGGATTCGGTGACAGGCCACTGTCCACGTTGCTCATGCTCCCCAGCTTCCAGTGGCCTGCCAGAAGTCCGGCAGCCTGGACAGGGTGGCTCCATGAGCCGGCTCCACTCTGCAAGCCATGCACGTGACACCCCTTGTTTAAAGCAGGGGGTTGGCAACCTGTACTCCACAGGTTAGATTCAGCCCCCCCTGGCAACTTCATTTGGCTCGGCTGTTTATTATTTTAATGGCAGGAGGATTCTGCAATCTTCAGTGGTTCCTGGATCACACACACTCACTGGCAGTAGTTTGGTGCCTGGAGAAGTGGTGACCAAGTTGCAAGAGCCAGTTGGACCAGGCTGTATTATTTTAACTTGCCTTTGCGAGAAGGTTGCAGATACTTGATATGGCACAATTTGTGGTGGGAAAGGGCTTGACCTTTCAGAAGTTCATAAGCACATGGGATGGGATGTTTTTGCCTGAATAGCAGGTGCGTAACAAAGCCTGGTGTGTACCTGGCTGACCCTGACATTGAATTTCATTTACAAAGGGTATTTGCATGTCTGCAGAGGCATAGAAGCACCTTGTAGGGCTCTCAAGAGGTCCCAGGTTGCCAGCAGTAGTGCTCCTATAAATTTGTAGGGTGCTGCAGATGCCTTAAAGTTGGCTTTCGGTAGGTGTCATTCTAATTTTTTGGCCTGTGTGAAACACCATTGGTGGTCTTGTCCTGGTTCCCACAGGACAAATATTCATGCTCCAAGCAGCTGCTACAATTGGTACCCAAGCTGAGGATGCTCAGAGACTGTAGATGCATCTGGACATGGGAGGCAGCTCGCTGTCTGTGCCTGCTTGGGATCTTGAAGCTTCTCAGCATCTGCTATTAAAGCCTTTAAGGAGCAGTCTCTACCAAGCATTGCCTGCTTCTTACTGGCAAAAGGCAAATGACCTGCTCCGCTTTCCTGCCAACAATTTGTTCTCCTTGGAAGAACCATTAGGAATTGGCTGCTTGGCGAGTTGGCTTCTGTAGGTGGATCAGGGAAGACACATAGTCATACCTCAAGAGTAATTGCTGGAGTTGTATATTGAATCATTCCAGGCGCGGTTTGGCTCATGCTGTTGGTTTTAGGCAGTTTGCCTCCTCTTAAACTGCTAGTACAAATATAATGCTCATCAGAAGTGCTAGACTTCCGGATCTGAAGTCACTAGATGCTGTTCCCTGTTTTCCGTCCATCCCAGCCTAACCCTGCTCTCTGCTCATTGAGTCCTTGGCATCTGCTGTAGCTGTCTGCAGAGCGGTCGTGTTTGGACAGCTATTTTCAAATCACTTCCTGGTGAGCAACAGCTCATGTCATGTATACAACCAGCCTTGACTAGCTGCTATGGATTGTGCTGCTTTTGGATCCATTTCCTGGCGGTGAAAGGTCTTGCATCGCATGTGGCATCTTGATCAGTCCTGTACTTCCTGTCCTTGCACAGCCATAAAACCTCACTGCCCGACAGAAGTTAGTCTACCTCTGTTCTCACTGATGTTTGGAGCAACTTTTTATCAGGGCATCTGTTAACCAATATGCGGCCGTGTGTTTAATAGCAAGGAAGATGGACTGCAGCGGGTCGATTTGTTCTGTATGGGAGCCACCGAGAGAGCTGGGTGTAAATTCACGTGGAGCTGCTTTTAGCTAAGAAAGGTCCCCTAAGCCAGTCTGAAAAGTATATATCCTCGGAGCCAGTTGCTTCTCAGCTGTGAGACCTCACAGTGCACTCCTTTGAGTAATAGAGTTTGAGCAAGGGTTGAGCAAAAGCCATTTGATCAGGGCTTGGTTAATGTTTTACTTGGCGTAAAACAACTTCGTGACCAACGTGGGAAAAGAAAATCTCTCCTACTGAGCCTGGGAGACTTGCTGCTTTTCAGCTTGTGGCAATATTTTATCTCGAGTGAGTTAAACAGGTTCCTGGGATCTGGGTCCTTGTCCCTCGGAAGAGAACTCCTTTTGATTTTTTTTTCTCATGTCTTGTCCCTCACTATACAGCTCAGTGTGTGATTGCTGAATCTGACCTTTTGCCCTTTTTTTAAATATGTGAAATACAGTGATCCTAAAAGCAGCAACCTTGGCTTCTGTATGACATTGCCACAGTAATGCCAAATCAAATATTTT
>NW_005842286.1:712376-716223 GCF_000455745.1 Alligator sinensis
TCCCCACCCTGGCTGAAAAATCATCCTAGCACCAGAGTTGAAGCTTTTGAGGGTTTTTTGCCTTCGCATCATCTAATTCACCATTCTGAGGCTGGTGCCGGAAAAGAGTCGACAGCTCGCTGTATTATAGCTGTGTTGGCACTGCAGTGCTGGCAGAACTAAGGGGGGGAAAAAGCAAAACAGTCAGCTGATTGTGTGTATTCAGAATTTAGTCAATAAATCCACGAAGATGCCATTTTATGTAGTTGCTCTTCTACCATACCCCGCTCCTTCCCTCCCGTGGTGTCTTGGACAGAAAGGGCGTTTGTACTCCAACTCAAATTCATATATATATTATTATTATTATTATTTTTTTTTTTTTTAAAGAAAGGCAAGACCATTTAAGCATCCAATCTAACCCATGTAACATCAGCTCTGGAACATAATCTCTCTACTTCAGTGTTAATCCAGATAACTAGTGTTTGGTTAAAGCTCTTCAAGGAGGACCACCAGTCTTGGATTTGAAGACATCAAGAGAAACTGCCTTACCGGGTAGCTTGTTCCAGTGGCTAAATTGCCTTCGCTGTCTTTATTTTTAAGAACCTTGTGCCTTCTTTCAGACCTGATTTTCAACTCTTGGATTCTGTTTAAGCTTTTCTCTGTAAAATTAGGAGTCAAAGTGCCCAGGATTTTTACTCTGTGAAAGTCCCTTCTCCACCAGAATTGTCACCTTTCAATCCCTTTGATTAAGCTAAATCGATGGAGCTCACTGAAGAACATTTTCTTTCATCCTCAAATCATTATTTTTTTTTCTCTTAAACTTTTCCAGTTTTTCTGCATCCTTTAAAAAAAAGTGGACCCCAGAACTGTCTCCATGCCAACTACAGAGGAAAAAATCATCTCCCCTACTTCTCCTTGCTACTCTCCCCTGTATACATGCCCAAGGAGCGTGTTGGCTTTGTTTTTCCCCAGCCGCATATTGTGGGCTCATGTTGAGTGTGCTCTTTTTTTTTATCTTCACAGGGACGGAGGGCCTCATTAAGATGCAGGCTCACTCTTTTGATGCTCTCTTGCGTGGCCATTTTTGAGCCTGGAGGAGACCAGAGGTTGCAATGCCGACAAGTAGTGCCGTCTTGGACATGTGGGCACATCTTAAATCATAGAAAAGGAGAGTAAGAAGGGACCTCCAGAGGTCATGTAGTCCAACCCCTGATTAGACTTCTCATGGCCTCTAACATAGTAATATATTTTATGCCCACTAAGGAATACCATGCCCCGTTTATTATTTCCTGTGGATGCTTGTCTCCCTCCAAGTACTCCCATGTGGTGGTCTCTTTGGCACAGATACTATGCTGCACCATATTGCTCCTTCTCGGGAAGCAGTGAGGCCTCATGATGCAAAGCTTTTCCTGCAGAGCTGCATGTGCTCACACTCCAAGCTTCTCTCTGATGGCAGAGCCCTCCTTTCTGTTGGCAGAGGTAATCCACCTCTGATAGGCAAGGGAGGGCTTGTACCGCTGCCTGGCAGATGCATATGGCACCATTATGCTGAGTGGAACCAGTAGAAGACCTAGGTGGATGCACACGCTGGTGGCTGCTGTCTGCTTGCCAAAATTTCTCTTGGCAGAAGCTGGTAAGGGTAGGACATAGCTTGACTCTTATCGTCCCATGTTGGCAAAGAGCTGTGGTCACTTCAGCAGGGTTTAGCCCCTTAGTTTTGTTGCCTTTGCCTCGAGCTTGGATTCCTTGGAAATGAAACAGCCCATTCTCCTTGCCCAGAAAAGAGAAGACGTATGGCAAAGCAAGCCCTTTGTTTCAGCCTCTGGAAGCAACCCGGGTGTTTGGCGTGCCTTGAGAGTGGTCCATTCCTCTGCTCCAAATGCAGATGGATGTAAAAATAGAACTGGCGTTTCTTAAGAGCTCAGCATTTTGGATCAAAAGCGAGCTGTGAACTCTGGCTCCGCAGCCTTCCTCTCAGTGCAAGGCACAGAAAGAACAATCTGCTTGTTCAGTCAGAAATAAAGCGCTCAGTGCAAGATTTGGCCCATTTTTCCTCCGTTGTATAGTGACTGCATTTACATGCGACCAAGTCCCTGCCATTAGACCAGCTCTTGTGACATTTAATTAAGGATGGGGTGATATTTGGGCCAAGAGACCATGCCTCGCCCTGCACAAAGCTGACAGAAACCACAGCAGCTCTGATCAGGTTGCCTACCTGGGGAGAAAGGAATTAACTCATTTTTTTTTTTTTTTTTACAATGTCAGTTATTACTCTAGTCTCTCGCGTGCTTTCAAGCATGGCTGTCTACACCAGGTGCTGAGAGGTGTCTCTTGCGTTTAAAACCCAACGCAGCAAAACCTGTGCTAGAAAGGGGCTGCAGGCTGTTTTTTGGTATTTGCTTCCCAAACCAATTTTATCTTGATCTGAAATTAGCCATCTGATCTCTAGACTAGAGTACTGTACTCCTAAAGGCCTTCAAATGCGGGGCCGGGGGCGTGTTGCATTATTGTATAGATCTGGTTGAGGAGGCACTTGCGGCAAGTTTCCCACGTGGATTCTTTTCCAAATCATTGCTAAAGCCTCGTAACTCTGCAGGGCAAGCTGCCGTTTTTACGTAAAATAAATCTGTGAATTTCAGAATCGCAGCCTTTTTGATTGTATTTTTTCCCCCCCTTTAATTATAGGCGGCATGGGCAGCGAATACTGTTGGTTCTAATCACTTGGCTCTCGCTTCTACCTAGATCCATCAAGTGAATTTTTCACTTAGAAAATGTGACATTTTAATATTCAGCATGGAATTAAAACTGCAAACACGCAGTATTAAGCCTAACCAGATTAGACAACTCTTGATCCATTGTGTAAAGACCCTTTGTCTCTTGGAGGGAAAGAACAGTCTTTGAACTGTAATACATTCAGATTATCAAAATGTAGGTTGAGATGGGCTTAGCTGGAGTTTAAGCAAGCTGCGGTTTCCTTTCCTGGCTGAAAAATGGAGGAAAGGTAACCTCAGTGAGTTGGGAGAGGGGGTCAGGGATGGGAATGGGCAGCGAACAATGAAAGAGTACCTTTCTGTTTGGGCTGGTGGGCTAGTATTGTCTGCAAATAGTATTTTCCAAGAGTGAGCCACATGGATGAGAGGAGGATTTCCACATGAGTCCAGGCACTGGGGGTAAAATGATCGCTGCTTTGAATGTGGAGGTTTTCAGTATCTTGATGTAATGGTTAGGATTTGCACTTGGCACAGGGACGTGCAAACCTAGCTGTGACTGGCTGCATCTGGGGGAGTTGCCTCATTGGTGTCACTGATAACTGAAATAACTCCCACGTGACCAGGCCACAGCCAGCGCCAACCATGACTGCGCAAGAAAGTTTGGGCTTGGCACATGCTCTGCCTCCTAGAAGATGGCACCACCCTTTGATCCCAGTAAGCTGTGCAGAAGGGTAGGGGTCGTCTATGCAGATCTCTTCTCCGTGGATCCCACTGACTGTCCGCAAGGTCCTGTAGGAGGCACTCCCACAAGTCAGGTTGGGCAGTCGGGACTGGCTGGAGGATCCTCTTATTCTGGCTAAGTCATCGGAAGCTCTGCTTCCTTTCCACCAACAAGTCTGAGCTGCTGCATCCTTCCCTTGACACCATCTTGCAGCAGTCACCCAGGGTCCACTTTGGCTCGAAGCTAGAGGGGACCTTGCAAAGAAGTAAATCTAAAGATTGTGGCATTAATGGACCTCAGACTGATCCCTGATCTACATTTGCTCTGCACCAAGTCTCCCTGTTCGCCGTGCATCTGCACTCTGTTTCACAGCGTTTCCAGAACAACTACGAATATGATTTGGGGCCCCCCACTGCATCCCAGATACGCTCTACCT
>NW_005842286.1:716312-740023 GCF_000455745.1 Alligator sinensis
ATGGCTGAAGGCAGCGTTTGTCAGATCCGTACAAAAAGGCAGCCTGGGGGCGTCGTGTGAAATCGGATTCTGTTTGCAGCGTGGCGCACGCTTTAAAAATTCACGTAGGAAGTCACGTCTTGACTTGAGGGGTCTGTGCCAGGAGCTGCCTGTTTGGAAGCTGGTGGCTCGGGTTTCCTGAAGGAGAGCTGGGTTAAAAGATGCAATAATAGAAATTGCTGCACCTGGGGATTGGCAAAAATGCTATGCTGGGAGGTGGGGTGGGGTCCTCAGTCATAGAGACCTGTGCTGACATGGTCAAGTTACCTGACTTTTAGCTTCTCTACAGTCTCCATTGTTTGCTGCTGCTGCTTGAGTATGGGGGTGGGAGGAGGGCATTTCTTGGCTTTTACTGAGTGCCTTAGAAGCAGAACAGCTATTCCTGGGCCCTGCTGCTCTGTGCAGATCTGACTGCCTTTGATCTGCAGTGGCACTGGATGGGCACAGCTCTTCTTCCTCCTCTTCTGTTCTCTAGCCCCCCTCCCGCCAAACTAATTGCAGGAATCACTTAAACCACCAGACTGAAATAAGGAAGGAAGCAGGGTCTCGTCTGCCTCAAATGAGTTCCTGTTTTTTCCTGATGGCTCCTTCCAGCCTGAGATGACACAGGAATGGGAAGTGGTCTGCATGATAAAGGGGGGAAAAAGCAGGGTGGAGGGGCAAGTTGTCCCAGCTTGGCCACTGAGATGGGTCACTTGAGACTGGCTTAATAACTGCCTTAGCATTCATATTTCTTGCTTGTGTCTCAGGGGAGACCTGACTTTACATCATGCTCTGAAATTGGATTAAAATGGTAGGGAAGCACAGACACTATTAAACCTAGGCTGTAACTTAGAGGTGGGCAATTATTTCTGCTGGAGTGCCACTTAATGAGTTTTTGGGCAAGCTGTTGAGGGCTTCGCACATAAAATTAATGGTGAAATCATTTTTAGAAATTGTAGATTAAAAAAACAAAAACAAATTGTATGCTAAAAATCAAACTTCTACTATAAAACACTTTAATTTTATTTCAAAAACTAATTTTTGTCCTGATTTATGTTGTTTTTATGAGTAGTGTATGTAGAGGCAAGACACTCAGCCACGGGGAGGACTTCCCCATGCCCAGCAGAGCAATGCCAACGCCCAGCCACCCCCTGCCCCAAATTGCAAGGAAGCTCCTGCTTCTGCCTGCACCCCAACATAGCCCTCAAGAGCTGCCTGCACCCCCACCCTTCCCATCCACACTTATGTTCACAAAGCCTGGGGAAGCCCAGCAGCCCCCTCCAGCCTGCTCCAGCTCCTCCCCAGGGCCATGCAGGCTATGCCTACCTGCAGCCTGGGGGGTTCCCCTTCCCCCGGGAGGAGCCCCAACCACAGCCCTGCAGTGCTGGGGGCAGCCTCACTGGGGCAGATGGGATGGGAGCCATGCTGGTTGCAGCTGGGAGGTGGCAGGTGGCTGGGCCAGCTTGCAGCACTATGGGGCAAGGCAGGAGGTGGAGCTGGGGCCAGGACTAGGGCTTTACCTGCCAGGAGGTGCTGAGAAAGCCCTGCTGCCTCTGGGCACAGGTGCGGAGCAGCTGCCACACGGTCCTAATGCCTGGGCCAGCTCATGCCAGCTGTAAGCCTCAGGCATGCAGGGCACCACTAGCCCATCCTGAGTCGGGGCACCGGTGCCGGGTGAGTGCAGCTGCTTCTGCCCAGAGTCCCCCGTGGCACCAACAAAGGCTGAAGCCAGAGCTGCTGCCCGCCCATGGGCTGAATAGAATCAATTGGCAGGCCGGATATGGTTCATGGGCAATATCTTGCCCACCCCTACTGTATCTGCATGCTTATTTTGTGCGGGTGAGATTCCAGCGCAGACAGACATACTTAAGCTACCTTACTGGTATGAATGATAGTAAGATATGGCAGCCCAGGCTTTTCTAGGCTAATGGACCCATGCCCAGTTATTTTTCTGACACAGCCACCTAGATTAAAGCTGGTTCAGGAAAACCTGCTTATGCTTCCTAGTTACCTTGCAGACCTGCCCTTCACTGTTGAATAGCCATTAACAAGGGCATGACGCAGGTTTAAGATTAGCTACACCTGCTTGTCTCAAAGTGCCGCTGTCACCAGGGTGGAACATGGGAACTGGTTTAATAGAGCACAGGTATTTATAGGCTACAAGGAGAAGTATGGACGCTGAAGCGAAGGGTGGAGTGAAGCTCAGATAATGATAAAGATCAAGATGCTATTCAGGCATCTGAGTAGATGGCATGCAGGCTCATCACCTCACCCAGCATAATCTTTCTCCTGAATGGGTACAGGTCGTGAAGATGGGTGTAGCATGATCTGTCTGAGAGCTGAAGTGACTACAGGCGACCTGTTCACATTCAAGTACGGATTTGATGGCATGAGTCTCATCGTTGAGTACTGTGGCATGAATATGCATGATATAGTTGGCTCCGTTCTCTTTGCAGCCTGGTGCGTTTTGCAATTTTTAAGTGGCTTTGTGGCAACTGGCACTTAAGCTAAGGACTTCATTAGTCTTTCATTTTTGTAGCAGGTTTTAAGAGTAAAATTGGGTAAACTGGTCCTTGATAGCTCATTTGATCTGATCCTTCACTTTAGGGAAAAACTGGCTGGTTGTAATGATTTGGCACTGCTACCTCTCCTAGCTTTCCCCTTTTTCTGGGGATACTGGGACAATGTTGGAGTCTCCTGTTCCAGTCTGGTATCTAAAATTGTTCTTTCTCTCTCTCTCTCTCTCTCTCTCTCTCTCTCTCCTAGTGGGGAAGACCTCCTTGATCACCCGGTTCATGTATGACAGCTTTGACAACACCTACCAGGTAAAATGATGCACCTTTTCTTTTGGGCTCTGATTTTGCCAAACCCCTACTTGCATGAGGATTCTCATGACCTCAGTGGGTAAAGGTTTCCATATCAAGTAGCTTTGGCTGTATTTTAAAGCTTTATACATGTGGAACTGCTCCCTCTATTTGGCATCTTTATATCATTAGAATGTGCTTTGAGGAGCTGAGCAACAGTGCATAGCCCTTCTCCAAGATTATATAAATGGGCAATTCCATCACCAAGAAACGTAGCTGACTTAATCTCTTTGGATAATTCTGCAAGTTCCTTTGATTACGTACCACCAAAACTTCATAGACCAAAACCCACCCCTTTACCAGTCACTGGGATCATAGTAATAGAGTAACCCTGAAAACTCCAGTTGTTCCTGTTGGTGCTGCCAGAGCTACCATAAGTCTGTGTGTGCGCCTGTGTGTTTTGGGGTAGGTGCTGCAAAATTCAGGGTCATGTCCTGGTGGTGATGGGATTTGGTAGCACTGAGCAACAGCAGTGGATGATTATTAGAGTGGCACTGTCCCATGCTTTGTATTTAACTCATGGCATGCTTGCTGAAAAGCCTCACCACTGCTGGTATAGGCATACCCTGACTGGTTCAAAGCAGTCTGCCCAGTCAAGGTAAACCAAAGAGCTTGCAACAACCTATAAGCCCAATATGTGGATTGTGGCAAACACCTCAGTTTAAAAGAGAAATGTCCAGCACTTCTGCCATGGCTGATAGTGATCATAAAATCATAGAGAAGTAGGGCTGTAAGGGACCTCCGGAGGTCATCTAGTTCAGCCTGAGGCGCAAGATCATCCCTATCCAAACCACCCTATAATTCTTAATCGAAATTCTTACTAAAACTGCAGTTGATTCTGACACAGTGCAACACAAAATGTCCTGACATGCCATAGGTAAAGCAGGGGGACCACGGCAGCCTATGTCCTGCTTCCATAAAAAGGTGGCTTATATACTCCCAAGAGATCCCAGGAAGAGGCCATGCCCCCTGGTACAGAGGAAAGCAAAAACCCCCACAGTGGGTGCGTCTGCATGTTCATAGATTCATAGATTGTAAGGGGCTGGAAGGGACTTTGCAAGATCATCGGGTCCAGCCCCCTGCACTAATGTTCATTAACGTGTCATAATTGCAGCACATTAATTTTAGTACCTGCAGTGACGGGTACTAACTTCATGCAACATAATCAGCGCTACTGCGCATTAGCGCAGATAAACCCTTTTTATGTGATGCTAGTGCACACTAGCATAATTCTACTGCGCATTAGCACTAATGCCAACCACGCTAATGTGCAGTAGAACTAGTCTTCTGTGCATCAAGCATCTCATGTAGACACATCTAGTCTGGACCGATCGGACCCTGGGGTAAAATTCCTTCCTGACCATGATAGGGTATGGGCTGTTGTTAGTCATGGAAGACTTTGGCCAAAGTGGATGGGGGGAGTGGTAGTAAAGGTACTTTGGAAGTGTTTTCTGTGAAGAGCTGCAGTATGAATTACACTGGTATGACTGCTAACCTGCTTCCATAACTGTTGGCGCTGCGGGCCTCAGCGGCAGCTGGATTCTCAACAGGTGGCTGAAATTCTGGTGCGAGAACTATTGCTGCTGAACGAGCGTGGGTGAACCCAACTTTCCCATCCTAGACGGCTTACGGGGTGTGCAGCCTAGACAGCCAGGTTTTGCTTGCTGACTCGGCATGCTGGCTCCAGCAGCCGTGAAACCCAAATATCACTTGCCCAGAGCTGCTTCACAGAACAAACCCATGTTTCGTGACTGACTTAGTGCAGCCGCTTCCCCATGTACTGAACGTTTTCGTAAGAGAAACAGGCCGTGCCTGGAAGAACGCCGGGTCTTTATTCAGGTTTTAAGTAACTTATTGTTTGAATAAGATTTGAATAAGAACAGTTTAGGGAAAAACGATCCATCGATTACTTCGTTCCTCTGAACGGTTGCCTTCCTGTTTCCCCAATAACTTCTCATCGCTGCTACTAGGCAAGTTGGACAGATCTAAATGTGGGTTCCCGTTAGCAGAGCTTTTGTGGTGTGTGCGTACTCCGGTCGTCCTACATCAGCTTCCCCCAGGAGCAAACATCCTGACGAGTTCTGGCCGCTGTAATTACATGGACGTGTTGAAGCAGTTCTTTTATTTAATCATCTCTCCTTTCCCACAGTACTTTTCTCGTTCAGCTCTGCTCTTTTCTCTGTGGAACACATGTCCTAGTTTTTACTTGGAGAGCTTTGACCCTCAGTGTTTTATGATAATGGAGCTGTCGCCACGGGAAGCCGGTCCGCTATGACAAACTAAATGATTGCAAAGCGAGTGAGTGGGACTGAAAACAGCAAGAGGAGTCTTAGGAGCTTATCAAATAGCTTCAATTTAACTGGCATTGGCATGCCTCATTAAGTATTGCCAGACGTTTGTATGGTACCATTCATCTAGGGACCCCAGTGTCTTGCAAACAACTGTGAGGTAGGGAACATTTTCCCCACTTCTATGGACCTGTAATGGCACTGGGTCACAGCAGGGGTAAGTGACATGCCCAAGGTCGTGTTACATATTGGTGTCAGAACCAGAAACCAGATTCCTTCATGCCCCATGCCAAGCTCTGGCTAGTATAGCCCATTCACAAGTCTAGTCCAAACTCTTGTAATCAGCGTGTTTAGTTGTAGCTGGAGAAGACTTGACTCACGGCTTGATTTTTCTGGACCTTTCCAACAAATCCTGGATACCCTGTTTCTGAATACCGCCACAGCCAGTTGCAGAAAAGCATGTCAGCATCCGTTACGACACAGGAAGTTTGGATTTGATGTTTTCTGTGGGTGTCTTATTCCTGTGCTGCAAAGTAAGAGGCAGCCTGCTATTGAGCCATGCCTTATTCATAACCTGATCTCTGGGAAAGCAGTGCTTGTGCGCGCTCGCAGTTCAGCGGAGGGTTCCCAGTGTGAATGAGCAACAAGTGACTGGAAGAGGCAGCCGTGTAGATGCACCTCACTGCTGGGGAGGGTAATGCAAGGCTAGTAGTAGCAAAGAGCTCAAAACCCCTGCAGCATCTTTAAAGGACAACTTAGTGACCGCTTCCCCTCCAGTTCTCATACGCTCTGTGTAAAGGATGCTCTTCCCCAAAGGCATGTTTTGGCTCCGCTGCCAGATACGGCCTCAATGTGGGAACTCCTGGAGGGGTATTCTGTAGCTGCTGTGCAAGAAGACTTGCCAGGTGATAGCAATGGTCCTCCCCTAAATCTGTGTAGGGATGGACAGGGCATGACCAGGGACCCTGGTTTAATTCCTTCTTTGCCACAGGCTCCCCGTATGACTCTGAGCAGATCAGTTCCCAATCTGTAAAATGGTGGGGGCACTGAAATTTCCCTGCCGCGTAGCGGTGCTGTGAGAATACATGCTTGGCCAATGCTCGCATGCTCTTGATGGGAGCAGTGTAAATCCTTACATGGATAAAGTGGAGAGGGTTTTCTCTTCCAGTTCAGTCTGGTTGTACCTTGCAATGTACCTTGTGTGGAACCAGCAGACCCATTAACTCCTTGCTATGTGAAGAGATGGTGCCTGCTCTCCCTTTACTTATCTTCATCCCCATTTATTTTCATGTCCAATAGCAACCCCTGAAGCTTTACAGCATCCTACCTTTTCCAAGTCTGCTAAACCCCACTACAGGCTTTCCCAGTCTCTCTGCAGCTGAGAATTAGCCCAGAGGTGACTTGCCTTCCTTCTGACATGAGTTTGAATGGAGGCGCAGCCTCGGTGTCTTTCGGTGGCTGTACAAGTTTTCCTGCATTAGAAGTTGAGGTTCCTGGCATGCCTGTATCCTTGTGCTCGTCCTCTGCTGTCACTTCCTTGTATCGTTCCAATATGGCCAGAGCTGTACATCTGGCCAAAGACGGCTTGCCCGCCTCTGCTCGTTATACCTCCGCAGGTTATTGTGCCGTGTTAGATGGAGTTATTTCCTATGCTCCGGGTAGGGAACGTTGCCAATGAAATGCTCAAGTCACGGGAGACTCGAAATATTTGCTGTCAGTTATAATGTTCTAATTACCCCCTTCAGAGAGAAGAGAGACCTTCACGAGTAAAAGGACAATTTCACTTAATGCCATCAGCTCCACGCTCAGCCCTTAGCATAACCCTGTGTTTACACGGTGGGATTGGAAGGGCACTAGGAGTCTCCAGGCTTAATTCCTTGTGGGTCAAGAAGTTTTGCTGAGGTGAGACTGGCATTCCCACCCAGCTGTCAAGGGCTTCGCAGCGCCGCGACCCTCAGCATTTTGGCTGTGTCTTGCTTGCCCTGCGGGGAGGCAGAATGAGATGGGGATCTGCACTGACTTCACACTGCACCCCAGGGGCCCCATCTGTTAGCCTTTGGAATCAGGGGTGGCAAAAACCTCTTAAGTCATCAAGTCCTTTCGTTAGCCAGGATGAGCTAATGACATGTTGGATGTCGTGCCTCTGGCTCCAGTGAGGTTTAAACAGACCTATTGATGTCCTCTCATTTAAACATGGGACTAATTTGAGGAATGTCCTTCAGTGCACCCCGTGACTGTGGACAAGTGGTTTGTTTAAATGAACCTTGCTGGTGCCCCGCATGTGTTTGAAAGGAGGCTTTTCAGTGGTTTCCAAGTTAAAGGCCCCATAGCATCTGGCATAGGCCTGTCTCAGCGTAGGGAAAATGTCCAGTCTTTCAGATCAGACTGTCAGGAGCTGATCTGCACACCAAGACATGATTATTAGAGAGAGCTTCTGGTTCAGCTAAACTATTATTACAACTCTTGGAAGAACAGCCCCGGCCCCCAGGCTGCCTGCACTGTTTCTCCACTGAATCGCCCTGCATCTTTTAGGAAAACGTCTTCAATGTTTGGCTTTTTAAACCTCTGTGTCCTGGAACACAAAGGAGACCTGTGGGACAGGGAAAAAGTTCCAGCTTAAACTGTTTTCCATCTTATAGGGGGAGGTTCCCAGCCTGTCTGCTTTATGCTTCCTACCATGTTTCAAACCCTCTGCTCCATGATATTTCCACCTTTATAACAGACTCAATGCACATAATTCCCCACAAGGCATGCCAGGGGCTTAGAATTTTCCTGCTTGAGCAGTTTTCCAGATTTTACAGACTTGGTCTTGGACAGGTTTCACTGCAACTGCCCCATGAACGCTCATACGGACTTGATATTATAATGGCGTGATCCTCACTCTTCTGCATTGTGTAAGGCTTTCAGGCTTTTCTCCCTTTGTATTTAATTTCAGATGGCACAAGGGAATCGATAAGATTTCAGGGAGAGGGGGGGCTTTTCCCATGGCAAGTGTTTAATATAGTTTATCAGAACTGTTTAGCAAGCGAAGCTGGGAATAGTGTTTAACTGCACCAGTCTGCTGCTCTTCCCCCCACTCCGCTGGGGAGGCTGCTTTATCTCTGTAGCTTTGGCATCCTTCACTCTTGGTGATGTAGAAAAGCTTGCAGGACCTCAGCACTGGGATTATACCCTTGTTTCTTCTTTCATACACCTTGCTCTAGTGTCCTGACACCTGCTGGCCTGCTCTAGCAAGGGAAACCCATTTCATTGTGCAGTGAGCTGCAGAGGGAAATTGGGTTGGATCATGCGGGTTTCATTTTGCAGCTATCTTCATGCACTGATGAAGGTCAGTTGATTGCATATATGCAATCCAAGATGAAGGGGGCAAGCTACTAGAAAATGTTAAATCCCATAATAAGGAACTGTTCTTGTGATACGGAAGCATCAGTAGAATTGGGATTATCGTGGTATTGTGGACCAAACTGTTGCTCCAGTGCAAGGAAGGTTACCTTTGATCTTGTTTCAGTTGGTACTCTGCTCCGGGTCTTGGCTTCACTGATGGTGTTTAATGTTGCCACCATTTTTAAAGCACAGTCCAACAAACCTTTCTCCATCAAAGTAAGTAGTAACCACTGTGTCAGGTCTTTCACACAGCTGGAATACACAAGCTTGCAACAGAGATCTCCCTATCCCCAAACTATTCAACACAGCTGTACCAAAGGGGCAGAGACTTCGGGATCAGCTTTACAAGGGCAGTTGCAGCCTGTTAAGAGCTGTTCCCCTTCCTTTGCTGAAGCTGATGGCTGGAATATTTTTAGTTAGCTTCAGTAATATCTAAGCGCACAAAGCAAGCTCTGCAAGCATACACATTTTTTTTTTTGGGGGGGGGGAGGAATAAACAGTTGAAGTGTACACACAGTGTGGTTAATATTAATTAAACACGTAACGTTTTTCATCTTGTAATCTTGCGCTGCTATGAGAATATTGCGGTAATTGACTCCTGTTGCGTATTAACTCACTTACTAAGAATCTTAAGGTTTCAAGTGGAACAAGCCCAGCACGTTTGCATGTCCAAAGACCCTACTTCCCAAACATGGCCCTAACTTCAGTTTGTCTCAGATTCTCTTCTGACATGCCTGTTTAAACACCCTTACAAAAAATGGATCTTTTCTTTTTTCCGATTGACTTTTTAAAATTCCTTTTTCTCTACAGGCAACAATTGGCATTGACTTTTTATCGAAAACCATGTACTTGGAGGATCGAACCGTGAGTAAGATTTTTATCATCCAGTTCTCTCTGGTTGGTTGGAAGGAATTCGGGGGGTGGGGTTTGTCAGAAGGGCGGCATGCCGCACAGGGCTCTGCAGTAGCTTTGAAGGTCTACAACTGGCCCAATATGCCAGTAAGCAAGAGATCAATGGCTTGGGCTTGGGTTTGGTCCCTTGCTTCTACATTTAGTAGAGGCTGACTACTATGGAAGCAATTTCTTCAACCATTCAGGTAGCGAGTACTTCATGAATCTCAAGAGGATGTAACGGTGGGTTTTTTGTATGTCGGGGCGCCCCATCTTGAATTGTCCTTGCTTTGGACAATGTGATGCAGAGTTCAGGGGCAAAGTCAGGCAAATGCTTGTCTGTTGCAGAGTTTGAAAAGTTCTCGGATCCGATGAGGGCTCCTCTTGTCTCCAGATCCTTCTGGTGCTTAACTGGGAGCTGACTACACATTGGATCGTGCCTGGAGCCCTATGTTTGCATCCGATTCCTGTTTGCTTAAGCAGGAAGAGTTTTTTGCCGCAAACATAACCCACCAGTTTATGCTTATTTACTCTGTTTAGCACAGCCCCAGTCTCTGAAATTAAATCAGCGAGCCACAGACATTAACACTGTGGTTCAAATTTAGCTCAGATCTTTAATTAAGAAATGCTGCTGCAGAGTATATATTTGTACAATGCATACATTTCTGGTATTGGATAAACCCACAGTGAATGTGACTGGATTTAAAATGATCTGACAATGAGCATGTTCGTTTTTGTTTTTTTTTTAAAGGCATTTCAGGCCTTTGAGTGTCTTTCCCATATGATCTGTATGTTGTTTATAGAGTATCTTGCATATTGTTTTTAGGAACTAGATGGTAAGAAATTTCAGCTTGCTCTGGCTGCATGTGTGATTCCCAAAGCGTTCCTTTGCATTGCTGCTAAACCTTTTTTTTTTCTTTTTTTTTTTTTTTTTCTTTTTTTGGTGGCTTAATATCGAGCATTTTTCCTCTTTGGAAAAAAAGCACATTAGCAGCTGCTCCAATGGCTTGACAGCAGCTAAAGAAAGACTCAGTTAGAAGTGGCCTTCAGTCCTATTCTTCCAACCCCCACCTGCCCTACAGGCCTCCAGAGGTGACCCCTTGTTCCCTGGTAGCAGGGAAAATAGTAGCAAACCGTGAACAGCTTCCATAGGCTAGCATCTACATCAAATTTGCCTTAGATTTTCCCACCCTGAGAAGGGAGCAATTGCATTCCCTGCCCTCTGGACCTGGCGAGGGAATCCAAGCAAAGCCAAACATCTTTCTAGATGAGAGAACCCACAAATTTAGCTATTGCTGGAGCCAGGGCACAGTGGGGGAGACAGCTTCTACCCCCAGCCCCCAAACAATCTGCTGCATGACTTTTTTATATTTTTTATTTAGCTTTTTTTTTTTTAAAAGAAAAAAGACAATAAAGTTTCTTTATTCTTTTATTTTTAGTGGCAGGTTTGGCTTTTTCTTTAATTTTCTCCCACCACCCCCCCACAGATCAGGTTGCAGCTCTGGGATACTGCGGGTCAGGAACGGTTCCGCAGCCTCATTCCCAGTTACATCCGCGACGACTCGGCTGCCGCCGTAGTAGTTTACGATATCACAAGTAGGTATATTGCACCGGGGTTGACCTTTTTTTTTCTTATGTTTCTTGCTTGTTTGACTGATTTTGTTAGGTACGGTTGCAATTTTGGGACACAGCAGGGCAAGCGCGGTTCGGGAGCTTGATTCCTAGCTACATTCGTGACTCCACTGTCGCAGTTGTTGTTTATGATATCACAAGTGAGTGGGGGGAATTCTGCATTTCTAATACTCTGCTCTTTCATCCTCTTAACCCGGCTTTGCATGCCCTGTCACAGTCATGTGCTCGTTCTTCATTCTGGCATGAGCGGTGTTTCCTATACCATAGTCTAGTTTAAACCAAGCACCTGATAACACCAATAAATTGACTGACTAATCCACCTTCGTGCAATAAGAATGTCTTAACCCTTTCCTGTCACGTATCTAAAGCCCTGAACACTGCCTGGCCTTGCCGCGCTTTACCGGCTCTTCTTGGGCTATCACCTCTATCTTTTGACGTGGTCTCAAACACCCGAAGCACCTGGCTACGCAGCTTTGAACTTTCCACGTTGGAGCTTTCACACTGCTAGCTGCAGCTTGCTTCGCTCCATTCTGCCCAAAATGCGGGCCCGGGCTGGGGAAGGATGTATGTTTTCATCTCCATTCTAATCGGTCACCTTCATGTTGCAGTTTGTAAAGCTCCATGACTAAGACTCTGCCCTTTTTTTAACAATTTGCTCTTTCATTCTTTACTAAGGTACGTACGTTTTTGAGGACTAAAATGTTACTGCTTCCTGCACCCCCAAGACTGGGTTAGAGGCCCATGGAAGCGTAATAAATTAATTTCTGAAGAGCCCTAACTTTGTTACGGGAGAAATTTAAACTTTCAGACCTTCTTTATTTTTTTTTTCACTGGGTAGTGACTGAGTGAAATGGTCTGAATCGAAACAAATGCAAAATGGGCTTATCCTTTTTATTCATAAGTACTAGAACAGTATGGCAGGAATTAAGGTTTTTTAGCTATAAACTTACTTAAATTGTCGTAAGCAAACTTAAAAAAAATTTTTTTTTTTTTTCAATTAAGCTAAAATTACAGGTTAGCTGTGAACTTTAGTATCTACTGACCTGGTGGATCCAACACTCCTAAGTACTGAAGCAAAGCTTTATGCCATTAAGGTGTTGGCCAGTGCCTGACTCTTAACTGGCAAAGACCTGCAGTATGTTCACTATACAGTTTAAGCCATTAATAAAACTACACTTGCCAAGAATTGCAACAGGGATCTCCCTGTTTAAGCATAAGAAAATCCATTGGCATCTCAGATTCCTTTGCAATAGAAACTCTTTAATGACAGCTGCCATACAATTCACCTTTCCCCTGGAACACAGTGTTACAAACAAGGTTATGGTGCATCAATAGTTAATGCTCCTAAAAATCTTGCTTTATAGCTTTAAATATTTGTTTTACCAAAGCTGCTAGAATAAAAAAAAAAAAAAAAAGGATTTTTAGCAAATATAAAGTGCCAAAGGACAGGTTAAGCTTTATTTATGTTTTTAGTGTGATACAAATGATTCTGATATTCTTTTGAGGTTGGTGTTTAAGCGAAAAGGAGTTGTTGGTAATTACCCAAACCAAATATTCCTAAAAGAACAAACGAAAAACCAGGGATTACAAAATGATTAACCAACCCAAAGTGCATAACTGCTGTTAAATGCTTGCAAAAAGCCAAGGTGCTGTAAGGATCTCCTGCTGCTGATGCTTACGTTTGATATTTAAGTCATAGAGAGCAGAACAAATGACAGTGTTTTCCGACTCCCCATTTCACACCCAAGTTCTGTGTTAAAAGGAAACGGAAACTGCTGTTAAAACTGTGGTACGGTCTTGTTAGGTTGTGCCCTCAATTAAAGGCCACACACAATTGAATTAAGTCTTGTTACAGGTGCATTTAAAGGCAAAGAGTGAAATCCTAGCCCCCTTGAAACCAGTGATAAAATTCCCACTAGGTTGGCTGGAGTCAGGATTTTCAATCAATGATCTGTCATAATTTTAACAAGCCAGTTCCAGAGAACATGAAGACTTAGGAACACATGTTAACGGTGATCTGGAAAGACTGTTTGCAGTGACACCCATCCCATTGTCCTGTTTCTTGCTAGATGTAAACTCATTCCAGCAAACCACAAAATGGATTGATGATGTCAGAACGGAACGGGGCAGCGATGTCATCATTATGCTAGTGGGAAATAAAACAGATCTAGCGGATAAGAGGTATGGTAAATAACTCACTTGTCATGTTTCTGACTTGTATGGCCAGTCTGCTGCAGTTTTCCTCAGAGAGCTGTTTTTTGTTTTTTTTTAAAGGAGCACATTTTTCATCTAAAACTTAATTTGCTTAGATTTATACCAAAGCTGAGATGAATAGAAATGGTCTTGAACTTCTTAAATTTTAATTAAAACATTAAACTTCTTTTTGACTTGATTGTGAGTGCAGAGTATTGCATTTTGCAGGAAAAAACAGAATGAGCATTGTTAGTGAAAGCCAGGGAAAGGATTGGCCCAGTTTTAAGCTAAGCAAAATACAAAAAAAATAACAAGCAGCATCAGTGATGATCAAGTACACTAGGTTATTGCTGCTCCAATGTAATAATCTGGATTGAACACCACTGATGAGTTTAAATGATCATGTACCCCATTAAACATCATGACGCTTGAAGTCCACATTTGGCTTGGGTCTTTGTTTGAAGGAGCAATTTCTCTTGAATTGAGTGACTACAGCTGTAAGTTGAGTGGAATTTTTGTCCACACTGATATAAAATGTTTTTGACTTTTGTACTGGTATTTAAACATTATTACCTGTTGTTCATGGTGTAAACAGATGTATTTCTGCTTTATTAAGACATGGCATCTTAATGGTAGTACCCTTAAGAACATACTCTTATTATATCTTTGGACTGGGCTAGAAACTAAATGTCCTGACAACAGTTTGCCCTGTACCATAATGGAATATGTTGTAAGTCTGGGCCCAGGGCAAAGCTGTCGGGTTGGATGTGTTAAGTGCCTTAGCATGTTGGTGTAGATTCCCTTTCCCCTTGAAACAAACTCTTTTGCTGTTGAGTTGACTGAGTGTGGATGTTCAAAAGTGATCTGCCAGTGCTTATAATAGCTTGAAAACCTAATATAACAGTGCTTTGCTAAACATTGCTCATTAGAGTAACCCATAGAAGAGAACAGATCAAGCCGTTTAAGTATAGTTTCCTTGCAAGGGACTTCAGCAGCCAGCAACCATCCTAACTTCGTCATCAAAGAGCTGAGAGTTGCTGTTTTGAACTGGATGTTACAAAAGCATCAGTGAAGTAGGTTGTTGCCTACAAAAAGCCTGTGCCTCTCAAAACCAGTAAGTCTCTAAGGTGCCACCCTGCCCTACTGTATGCCATTTTGAGCTAGGTGTATAGAAACCCAACTCATGTTTAAGTATAGTGCAATTCTTACAGTGGTAGCTGTCCTCAGCCAGCTCGAGTATCTGTTGGTTGCATATAGTGGATAACCGGTGTTGGGGTAGGGGTGGGTCTTTTGTCAACCTGTTTACTTGCATCTAATGCCATGTTATCTTCCCCAGGCAAGTGTCCATTGAGGAAGGAGAAAGAAAAGCCAAAGAGCTGAATGTAATGTTCATTGAAACTAGTGCAAAAGCAGGATACAATGTAAAACAGGTAAGTGACCACCGGCCAGCGTACGTTGAGCTCCAGTGCTTGTTCTCTGCGTGATGAACCAGAACATAGAGTGCTCCCTGGCCGTGGGAATAGAGTAGTCTGCTCAAGTACGCTGGGACAGATATTCTCTGTTCCATGCTCAGCAGATAAGCCTTCAGTGTGAAATAGTCATTTGCGACACAGCAGGTAGGAGGAGAAGTGGTAGATCTCACGTGTTCATCTCAGGGCAGGAGGAAGAATCTGGGCTTGAAACTGTTTGTTCCCAGAGTCTGGTTGCTCTAAGGCTAGCATTACAGTTTATGGTGGCTGGGACTTTGGGTCCTGTGACTACACTACTAGTTGGCTGTGTGACCTTGCCCAAGCCAGTCGGACTTAATGGTGTTTCCCAGTGTGGCTTAAATGTTGCACAGTTACTTGGAAGGGCCTGTAAATGTAGATGTTTCTGGAAAATTTCCCCATTTCCTGCAGCTAGATAGAGGAAAACCTACCGGAAGACCTCCCAGTTGGGCAGGCTGATGTAGCAGCTTTTGATCTGCTGCAGCAATGTTGAGTTTTTTCATGTTGCAAGATGGGATGTAGCTCATTAAAAACCAAACTGTCAAATGACGCTTTTAATGCCTGCTGTACTACTAATTAGTAGTTGGTACTACTGACAAACTAATACTTCAGCTACAAAGTGCCCCCAGTATGCCAAACGGCAGCTAGTTCTCACGTATCTTAAATAGGCAGTCAACTTGGAACATAAATCAAATTAAGCCTGGTGCTAAGTGTGAAAGGCCACAGTTCAAAAGGCCTTGTGAAGAGAAAATGCATTTAAATGAAAATCCAGGAGATAGCAAGCTGTTCTCCAGCCAGAGCTTGATTTCGTTTTCACTGTTGATGAAGAATGGTAGTGACTGCATATTTCTATACGTGACCCCTTTTTGGAGTGGGACCAGGCCAGAGTTCATCTCTAATGAAGGAGAGTTTCTGTCCAGGCTTCAAAACCCAGCTGATGCTGTTTCGAGCGTTGGCTGGAATGGTATAGGGACTGGAAGGAACCGTGAATCACAAAAAAGCAGGGCTGGCAGGGGCATCTAGTCCAACCTCCTGCTCAAGGCAGGAGCCAGCCCCAGCTAAACCATTCCAGACAACCATTCCTAAGCCTTTAAACCGAGTCCCCTGCACTGGAAAGCATTTACCCAGAGTCCTAACATTTCTCCACTCCTCACATGTATGAAGGGTCACCTAATACACAACAGCTACAAGACATCCCAGGCATTTGGCGGGGAAGGGGGCACAGCCCTTTAATTAGAGCAGCTCCGAGAACTGCTTTAAGTAAAGGACCCGGAGCGTCTTGTGTATCAGCGTCCCTGTGCTGAAAAATGACAGTGGGCACACTTTAACCTAAAGCTTGTTGAATGAGCTTTAGTTAAAGCTCCCCTGCCACCATTTTTCCAGTGCAGGGACACCAATACACATGATGCTGGAGTCTGCTGGAGTGCAGTAATTACCACGCTGCAGCAGACTTGCTTAATCAGGTTTGCTCCGACATGTTGTAATTATAGCGCATCTGAGCAGCCTCGCTGCATGTGTATAGGTGCCCTCTGTGCTAACCAACCAGACATACTACATCTCACCACAGATCCAAGCTGGGGAAACAGAGTGCCACCAATGGCCTGCTGTTCCTCTGACAAAGAAATTCTTGGATAATATATGCTCACCACACCTAGGAAGGGGACAGCTGGACAGTTACAAGCTGGGTCCTCAATGCAGACAGTAGTTTAGAGGATCAAGCTGGCAGGAGATGTCTATGGTATATCTAAGTTTCATCTTGACATAAAATGTGAGTGCTGTAGTGAATAAAACAGTGCGCTTAAACTGACCACACCACAATGATCTGATTGTACTGGAATGGTAGATCCATTTCATTTAATGTCTTAAAGACAGACTTCAGCTTCTTGTATGCTCTATCTCCATTGTTATTGAGGGGCAAGTTACTCCACTCATCACTGGTAAGAACGTGCACTCAGGCAGTTACCAGTGAGGACCTATAAATTATGCCCTTGCTAACCTTGTATTTTGTTTGTGTGCCATCCCCTAAGAGCAAAGATGCCCAGAGGGATCATTTGACAACTGGAGGATGGATTTTCCTTCGATGGGTTTTGATCAGGGACAGACTTCAATTTTTAGGATTTTTTTTTTTTTTTAAAGCTGTTTTTCCAATTCTGTGGAAGAACCTTCTTGCAATTTATGTTTTTCTCCAGTCTAATCAGTACCTGCTACCATAGTCCCCATAGAAAAAAACTCTTCAGTTAATCACCTGCTTCTCCATTTTCTGTGCTGCTTTTCTCCAAATAATCTTGGATTATTTTCCTTTGGTGCAAACAGAAATTCTTCTCTAAACAAAGTGGAGAAACTTGTGATGGGTATAAGTCCTAGGTCTGCAAAAAGCACTTTTTTTACTAAGACAACATGAATGGAGGCAGTCGAGTTTGACCTTCCTCTGACTGATAACTTCTGTTCATAATGAAGTGCTGTGTGTTGGCTCTGCAGAATAATTACTGTCAAACTTAATCTTCCTACAGGAAGGTGATTCAAGTGTCAAATTATTTTACGTTTGGTTATATAAAGTAAAATGCATTTATGTAAAAAATCCAGGTCATTTAGTGCTGAATATCAATCTTTAGAATATAGGGGACTTTTAAAATAGTAGCATATCATTCGTTTGTTCATTTTGGGATCAGAAATTCGGATTTTAGCATCTTAAATAGCATGCTGTTTTGGTGTTGCATAGTACCCATGTGCATCGATTAAGCAACGTGAAGTGATCTTTTTCCACTCAAAATGTTTCACACTGTTTGGACTCTTGTAACTTCATTGTTCCAGCTCTGGGTTTGTTGTCAAGATCTCCTTCAGAAGCCATCTAGGCAGTTGCAAAGGCCTGGCAGGCTACAGCTCTGTTTCCAGCCCACCCTTGTCAAAGAGTCATCTTCCAGTATCTGTATACTTTGCTCTGCCTTTGGAGTAGGAGAAAGTGCAGATCTCTCTGCTGGAACAGCGGGTAACCTCAGCTAGGTAGAAACTCTATTCTTGTATTATTAGATCTTTCAATCATTTGTTTTCAGCGCTCCTGACTTTTAAGGTGGCGACACTCGTACCTTATGGTACATTAGGATGATAGGAAAATAGGACTAGAAGGACTCAACGGGTTCATCTAGTCCAGCCCCCTGCTCAAGGCAGGACTGTCCCTAACTAAGCCACCCCAGCCAAGTGTCTGTCCAACCTGCTCTTGAAAGTTTCCAGGGATGGAGATACCACAACTTCTCTAGGTAGCCCCTTCCAGTGCTTGACCACCCTCAAAGTCTCTCCTAATCTTCAACCTAATTTTCTTATGTTGCAGCTTGAGGCCAGGCTCCTAGTCCTGTCCCTTACTGTTACAGAGAAAAGCCCGTCTTCATCCTCTTTCCAATTGCCCTTCAGGTATTTGAAGACTTACCAGATCCTCTCAATTGTCCTTTTCCAGACTAAGTAACCCTAGTTCTTTCTGCCTCTAGGAAGACCTTGCGGCTGGCAGATGTGCTAGCTTGGAGGTCTGGATACAAGAGACTTTCCCAGTAGCGTGGTGGTTCCATCTCAAGTCTCCTCCTTCACCCGTTGCTCTCCTGAAGGGGGGATCTCACAAATCCGCTGATGGGGCAGGTCCCCTCCTTTTAGCTGCAGGTCGGCAGGTGAGCCTGCAGCACAGATTCTTTCTCTTACGGCCAGGAGAGAAACTCGGATAAAGGCACAGCCTTCTCTGGGCATGCAGATCCTCTACGTTTGACACTCTTGCCTTGGGAAAGAGGGCTGCCAGGCCTCGTGGCTTGGAGAATGGACTTTCCAATAGCACGTGAACAGCAGGGGAACACTCACTCCTCTAAAATAATTGCATCAAAGTGAAATTATTCCTTCGTGCTGCTCTGGATGTCCTGTAAGAGCAGTTCAGCAAAGGTCCCTCAGTCTCTTTGAGAGCTCAGGTCTGAGGGGAGGAATGGTTGCAACTTTGATTTGCGGAATAGTTAATCTGTTTGTTGGCCTTAAGCAGGGCTTAGTCTTGAGACTTGCTCTTTCCTATCAGGCCTGTGGTGTTTTTTTGTTGGGTCTTAGCCTGTTTCATGCCTAGGATACATGAGAGAGGTCTCTTTAAAGCATCCACCTGGCGCATTCTGCCAATGTTCTGGAAGAACTACAGGCTGAATGTGGCATTGGTTGATGTGGCATTTAGCAAGAAGGGTTTCTCATGGCTGGGGTTCAAGGGCAGCAGCCTGGTCTTCAGAGCTGGCAGAGTCCAGCAGCTTGGCCTTTGCTACCATGCCTTCATTTCTGTTTGTTCGATGGGGAGGAATTGCCCTCTGAATCATACCACTGTGCCCGAGAAGTGGGACCGGGAAAAACCATTCTTTTCTGGTCCCTGCAACACTGAGGCAGCAGATTATCACGCAGGCTCTCAACCTGGGCACCGCCTTCCCTGCCCTTCCCATATGGCTGAATGGGCTAGAAGGGAGAGGGGATGTCACAGACAGAAAGGGTTGAGACCTCGGTCTAAAGGAAGTGCTACCTCGAGACCCCAACACTGCTTACGTTCCACCAAATCCAGCAGTGAAGCACCCCTGTGAGAATGGGGGTGAAACTCTACTGGGGGGTAAGTCGCAATATTTTTGTGCCATCTCTTCTCATCCATCGAGGTAGCTGTTTGCTAAAGGTTAATCAGCTAATACCTGCTCCCCGGTGGTAAGAGAGCAATAAGCAACTACTGGGAGCTACCCTGGGATAGCTGCCCTGTCTGTCCATTCCTAATCCAGGTAAAAAGCTCACTGGTAACAAAACCAATAGACGTTAGGTTAGGATACAGTGTACGGTAGGAGGATATGTCCATATCTTGTTAGTGACTGCTTAGCTGTCACAGGGCAGGGAGAGCAGGGGAAGCCAGGTGACTGAAGTGTCAAGGGGCTGGGGCTTCTTGCTTGGGCCAGAGAAGAGCTAGGTCGGAGCTAGGGCTGGAGGACCCAGGAAGGTAAAATGGGAGAGCAGTATTTAGTAAGAGACTTTTGTCATGCCCATTGCTCTTTTATCCCCTGGCATTTCTCTCCCCACCTTCAGAAGGGCATGGATACTCACCCCATGTATGCAGCTGCCTGTGAAATTTTTCAGTCTGGCAGTCAGTTATCTTGCTGTAGGAACAGAAGATACTGTGAGGGACTGAGGCCCCTGCGTACAACCCTGCTTTCTAGCCATCACCATCAAGTTCCCTAATTGGATTTATTCACACATGCTCCAGCTGATAAGCCCCAAGGTTAATAAAAGGGAAAGTGGATTTCCTTAGTTGCCAGTTTCCTTTTTTTATTACTCCCACTATTTAGGGGGGAAAATGGAGCGAGAGGCTTAATTTTGTTCCTGGCCATAATGTAAAGAAGGGGATTACTGCATTTTCAAATGCTTATCCCTGCTGTCAACAGCTTGGTTCAAATGCCCTAATCCAATTGGTTCCCATCAACTGATTTATTTTATTTTTTTCTTTTGAAAGAAAAAACTTAATTTTAACTGACTGTGACCTTGACGTTCAGTGTTAAGGAATGTGCTAGAGGGGCTAGTCTTGCGCTGGCAAGGGAAGCACTTCTCCTTTGCACTAATGTAACTCTTCCTTTCTTTAGGATCTCAAAGTGGTTTTCAACAGGTCAGCAGAGGACGTTTGCTCAGCCTTGTAGCAGTCTGGCAGAGCTGGCAGCGTTTGCTGGGGTTTGCCTGTAGGGCAAGGCAAAGATGAAACCTCAGTGAACCCGGCCTAAATTCCTAGGATTTAGCCTTCTTCCACTGCAGGGCAAGAGCACGTGGGGTGGGAGAGGGGGGACACCACAGAGTAGTTGTGGGGCAGATCCGTAGCTGTGTACCTCATAGTAACTGCTTTGCAGGCACATCTTTGGGCTGTTGTACATTACTTGTGTCAGGAAGTTTTTTCTGCATCCATCTTTTCCCTTCTCTCTCATTCTCTGCATCAAGGCTGTTCAGCTGCCGGCCCACACGCTGCACGTGGCCTCCAAGGGGTTAACCTGCGGCCCCTCAACTCTTGATCCCAGTCACTGCTGCTGCTCCTCCAGGCTCCCGCTCCCTCCTCTGGGTTTCAATGCCTGTCCCCACCCCTGGGTGTAGGGCAAGGCAGCACAGTCCATGGGCTGATTCTGACGCCAGGCAGCAAGGAGGGCATCTGGGAACCTCACACAGTGTGCCAGCATGGTACAGCGAGGGGGGAGCTTGGCATGCTGTGCAGCAGGGCAGGCACACAGCACAGTGTCCCATACTGTACCATGTGTCACATACAGCCCCATGCCAGCAGATGGCAAGGGCACTGCCCTGGGGCAGCATGGGACACATGGTGCTATGTGCAGGGTGAGGGGCCACTGACAAGGGTACCCACTCTGCAGTGTGAGAGGCACCCCCCGCAGCGTTTGGCCTGGGGGATGTGCAGCTTCTGGCCAGCTTCAGAAGTTCGACAGTCCTGCTCCAGATCATTGCAGAGCATCCTCTAAATGCCGGTCAAGCTGTGGATCCTTGAAGTACCCCACTATGCCCATCTGTTAGCTTGTTGAGGACAGATCTTTTCTTCATTCTTCTCTTGATCATGTTCTAATCCACCATAGACATTTACCTTTAACCTCGTAGCTTCTTAGTATCACCTTGCCTGGGATTTTGCCCAAGGCTCTTTTAAAGGTCTCTTAGTTCTTTGGAGCCTGTATCAGTTCTGGCCGACTTTCCCAGACAGGAATAAGATGAATGACAGGGTTAGCCCCACGTGCCTCAGAGGAACAGACAGGAATTGATTCTGCTGGTGTAGGAACTTGTTTAGCTTAATTCCCATGGAGGAACAGGGCTTAGATCACTTGTGGGTTACCTGGGCTCTGTCTCTATGCATAGAAGCCCATTTTGGGACTCAAGGAAGGTCTCTTCCCTAACATGAGTTGTGTCCCAGAAGCTGAAGCCAGCAGACATTTATGTCCTGTTACATGGATGGGGCAAGAGGAGGTGCAGATTGAGCGTGTCTGAGTTAAACAGTAGAGGGAGCTTTATGTGGGAGGAGAATGGGGTTCTCCATTTGGAAATCCCTTAACGGCACTGCAAGTAAAGCAGCACTATGCATGTAAAAGGATCGTTCTATTCGCATATCACTTGACACCTGTTTTTCACAATGTGAACGCCTCTGCATGGGGTGAGCTTGGCCTGGGGCCTGCCAGCTCCTCTCCCCATCACTTTGCTGCCCACTGGTCTGGTAGCTAAGTGTTGTGATTGCTGAGAAATATCTTTGTTAGCAGCTCAGCCCTTTCATTGCATTCCTCGCATGCTCTTAGCTGGTGACTTGTTGCTTTTCTATTCTGTGCCAGCATCTCCTCTCTTGACACCTCTGTCACGTCTTCTCTGAGTGGAAGGTCTTTCTGGGGCTGAGAGAGAAAATGATTGTCGTTGAGCTTCCTAACCCTGGAGCCCTGCTGATTCTTACAGTCACCATAAATGTTTCTGGTGCTTTCGAGACGGCAAGATCTCCAAAGCTGGGAAATTATCTGTGGGGAGGAGCAGTTTCTTGTCTGAAGTTTGGACTGTTCAGGCTTCTCACGTTCGCTGCATTGGAGATGGTAAAGCTAGCAGACCTGTCTTTCAGCAGAGATCTGGACCTGTAGGGCTTGTCCACACCACCCCTGCAGTGTGTTCTGGCCAGGCCAGACCTGAGTACATCGTACCTACTGAAACGCTCTGACCCTAGTTGTTGATTGCTGCGTCTGCTGTCAAGTATCCATCTCCGGCAGGCTGGCAAGCTGCTACCAGGGACTAGCAGCCTCACTGTGTACCCATGCATGGGCAAACCCATCCTAGTCAGACCACACCACAGCCACAGTGTGGACAAGCACATAGAAATGAAGGGGCCACATGTGGGTGCTACAAGGGAACAGAGGCTGCCATCTCCTCTCATGGCTGATCCAGCACCTATAAGAGACTTCAGACCCTTAAGATTGTGACCGCCAGTATTCGAACTGGATGTCACCATGACAAGGCACCAGTCCTGACCTGGGTAATTCTGTCTCGTAGTACGTTTCCATCAAATATCCAGAGGTTTGTCCCAGAGGCAGCAACGTGATGTGAGACTATGTTTAACAGGACTCCACTGAAGAAGCATATTGTGTTGAGTAGTTAAAGGTAAAAGAAACACTGGCAGGAACAAAGGCTTGGTGGAGCAGTGGATTCAAAAAGTGCCAGTAGCACGTATGACCACATGTGGCTTGTCTCAAGGTCACTGCTGAAGGAGAAGAAAGCATTGCGATTCTGGAGGAGCCAGGCACGCAGATGATACTAGACTTCTAAGACTGCTAGAGGCAGAGAAGATGGGAACCTAATTAGTTTCTTGAATCACTGTCTATAAATACTTGCACATCTTCAGAAAGATGATTGATTTTTCTTCTTTTTTTTTTTTACACTGAGTCTACTAAAAGCCTTTCGAAAAGTAAATAAATGATGGGATTGGACAAGCCACAACCCCTGAATGGCTGGGACCGGAGGGCAAAGAATATCCTGCCAGCCCTGAAGGAGAGACAAGAGACAGTTCTGGGGACTCGGAGACTTTTTCTCACCCAGACTTCATCCTTCCTAGCCAGGACAAGTGCTTGGCCAGGAAGGATGCTCACAAGAGCATTTTTGAACTAGAAGGAAAACTGAGCAGCAGATTGTTCTTTTTCTCTAGCTGAGTTCAGAAGGAAGCTCGCTAGCAGTCATGAGAGTGGTCATCTGGCTGGATGCTTTGATTCAAGGACTCCCACTTGCCAAAAACGGAGCTTTACTCTCCGCTTAACGTACGTCACTTTGGTGCTGGACAGCAAAGTCCTTCCAGCCTCCTTGCCACACTGGGGAGGAACAGTCGTTCTTTTTGGATCCCATCCCCACTGCCAGTGTTGATAGGCGGTACTTACCCTCAGAAACATTGACATGCTTTGTCCACAACTGCTCTC
>NW_005842286.1:740033-756060 GCF_000455745.1 Alligator sinensis
AACCTGCTTCTGCGTGGTTCAGGGACACGGGACACTGTTTTTACAATGCAAGCCTCCGCTTCCACTTAAATGCAGCCCACGCTGGAACAGAAGCCATCCTTGCCTGACTTGGCCTGGATGAAACAGGGTTTTTTTTTTGCAGTGAATGCACATGCACAGTGGGGATTTCAGGGGATCTAGACCAAGGACGTGCTAGTGCTTAGCGTGCAGTAGGAATGGTTTGCTGTCGTGACATCATGTGTAGCCTGTTGATCAGTACCGGAGAGTGATAACAAATGGACAGACGAGGCCAAGCCCTATGCAGTGTGTAGCCCTGTGCTGGAAAGATCACAGCCGCATGCGACTGACCCAAAGGGCTCTTCTTTCTTAACTTTGGGCTGCACATGGATAGGTGGCTGTGCCAACAAAGTCGTACTGATTTCAGTGGCCTTTCCATACAGACACTAACAGCCGGATGCACAAAGGCAGTTTAGGTGCCTGAATACGTTGCGCATCTGGGCCTAAATTCACAATGCAACCCAGATAACCCGAGCATCTGAAAGCAGCTCTCTCTGTCCTTTAGCTCCCTGTGGAAACTGGGTCACTGGAGTGCACGGCTGCAAGCTCGGTGTTATCCAGTATGTCACTCTTCTCCCTGATTTGCCTTCAAAGGGACAGTGTCTCACATGGCCAGTGTTGCAACCTAGGCTGCTCAGACATTTCTTGTCAGTTTATGTAGCAAGTCTTGCATATCTTTAGCTAATAGCTCCTGTGGCTTCTCAGCTGCAGAAAGGAGCATGTAGGGAACCTCCAGCCTTGCTGCCATGATCCAGTTGCTGCTAACAGGGGCAGTTCAGCCTGAGCTACAAGGGGGAGGGCAAAGCAAGCAGGGAATTGTCTAGTTGCCTGCTTGTACCTCCTCATCCCACACCCTATGGTCGTGTTTCATCTATGTGTGATTCCCCAGAGGCAGCAACAGCACAACACTGAGGATGGTGCTGTCCTCATCCGTCTAGCATAGTGGCTTAACAGTGACTGGGGAAAACACAGCTCAGCAAGGCACAGTGCTCCAGGAGAACAGCCAACTGCCCCAGGGGGAGGGATGGGTTTGCTAGATCAGGCATTGACTGCTGATGTAGAAAGGTAGGAAATCAATATGGACCACAAAATGGGTGGGTGACATTTGCCCATAGTGAAAGATGGCTGCCCAGACAACTGAGGAATTGCCACCCAGTGGACACTGCCCAGGCTGAGCACAATCATCATCATTGGCAATCCTTCAGTCGAGGATGATTGTCTTCCAGGATCGCCTTATCTGTGGGTTCGAAGCTGTCTGACGAGGCTGATCCAGGATCAACAGGTCCTACTGCAACTCGGGCACATGTTTCTGTGCAGGGCGGGTGGCTCCGATTTCTTGATTTGGTCACGACTCTGTTTTTGCCGCTCCTGCTTTTCCATCTCTTTTTGTTGTCATGAGGTTTCAAAGTACTGAAGTCCTTGCAGCCGACTTTGCCTCCATTTGGGGCAGTCCTGGACAAAAGTCTCCCACAAGTTGATATCAGTGTTACATTTTTTTCAAATTGGCCTTGAGGACCTCCTTGAAGTGCCTTCTCTGCCCTCCTCTTGAGCATACGCTTTGACTGAGCTGGGAGAATAAAACTTGCTTTGGGAGCCTGCAGTTGGATATTCAGATCATGTGACCAGCCCAGTGAAGTTGATGTTGGATGATCATCGCCTTGATGCTCGTGGTGTTTGCTCGCGAGAGGAAGCTAACGTCGGTGTGTCTGTCTTCTCATTGGATTTGAAGGATGTTCGGCGTCATTGATGGTACTTTTTCAGGGACTTGCAGCCTCTCCTGTATGTTGTCCATATGTCAGCTCCATACAGTACGAGAGGGATCATGACTACTTGATAAACCACGAGCTTGGTTTTGAATCTGATATCATGATCTTCTAATGCCCATTTCCTTGGACATCTGAAGGCTGCACTTGCACATTTGAAGCGATGTTGGATTTCTTCATTGATGTCAGCCTTCTGTGAGAGATGGCTTCCAAGGTACAGGAAATTCTCAGTGTGCTCCAGAGTCTCACCGTAAATCTAAATGACCAGAGCTGAGAACTGCTCATTAAGAGCTTTTTGATGGAGGACCTCAGTCTCCTGAATATTAAGCGTCAATCCCATTTTCTTGTATGCCTCAGTAAAGACATCAACAATTGCCTGAAGGTCTGCTTCCAAGTGAGCACACATTATAGCATCATCAGCATACTGGAGCTCTATGAGGAGGAAGGAACTTGAGTTCAAATATTACCTCCCTTTCCCGTACTGTGCAGGTGAATATACCTATTGCAAGAGTCTGGACAAGTCCAAATGAAGGGAGAGAAATATCCGTAAAGTAGAAAGAGCAAAGGCTGGGTCATACATCCTTCCAGATCTTCGCATTTATGTAGTGCATGGATTTCACTTTTGAGCCTGCAACCAATACTTCATTCTTGGGAGCTGGGAGGGTCTGAGTGCTTGCGTTACAGCTCTGGGAGTGTCAGTGCACTGGTGCTTCTGCTAGCACTTAAAAAAAACCAGAGGTTCCTGGAGAAGGAGGGTCTGGCTTTTCCGTTGAGGGTCAGATCAATGCTAGATTTGGGTCAGGAAGGAATTTTACCCCTAGGTCAGATTGGCAAGGACTGTTGGGCATTTGCCTTGTGAAGCATGGAACATAACACCCCCTGGGTTGTTTCTCTTGGGATCCTCTACTCGTACGTTAACCAGTTACTTCCCTGTTCTTTGTAGTACTGGGGCTTTGGCTATGCCCCCGTCTCTCCTGCTTTTCCCATGGCATGTCTATAGGGTAATGGTGGTGTTACAGATGATCCTTGTAGTTGTGTGTGAGGGTTTGAAGTACAGATTCTGGGGATTCCCTTGGTTCATGATCACCTGCAGATGCAGGAGATTGGACTTCCTGGGCCACCGAGTCTCTTATGTCAGAGGTGAAATGACTTGCCTAAGGTCAGTCAGCAAGGCTGTGGCTGAGCAAAGATTAGGGGACTGGCTCCCAGACAGAACTTGTTGTGTACAGGGTAGGGGAGACATGATAAAAACTTTCAGATATTGCTGGGCTGCTGTGTTCTCCATTGTCACCAAGGACAGGACCTGTGGTAGTGCCTTCAAACTGCAGTAAAGCACATTCAGATCAAATCTGAGGAAAAGCTTCCTGTCCATCAGAGAGGACCATGGAACAGGCTGCTCGGGGAAGTGATGGAGCCTCCATCACTGGAGTGCTTCACATTCCTAGAAACAGCTGGGTAGGATGGGCACCCATCTGGGGTGGGTTATGCATAGCAACTTCTGTGTATAGGGTTGAACCAGGTGACCTTTGAGGTCCCTCCCACCCCCGGGCTTCTAGCCTTTAAATGACTTGTTTAGCTGTCACGGTACAGGTAGGGCATTTGAACATGTCTACCCACATGCTACCAATAATGTGCCCTTCCCAGAGTCCTGGCACTAAAAGCCACGCTTGGGCGGAGTCGGGGTGTGTTGCTGGAACCAGTGCTCATGTAGCTGGTACAGAAAGCACCTGAGCTGGTTTGGTCTGTCCTGCAGAAGCTGGAACTTGTTCTTTGCATGCAGTGACATTTCTAACTTCTCCCTCTCTCTGTTTTGCAGCTTTTCCGACGTGTGGCAGCTGCCTTGCCTGGAATGGAAAGCACACAGGACAAAAGCAGAGAAGACAGTATCCTTTTTGTGTTCCTGTTGTCATTGGGTTATGGAAACTCATGACTGGGCACTGTGAGCACGGGGAGGACGCAGCCCCTGAGCAGCGGAGGCCGGTGTGCGGGAGAGGAATAACATCTGCCCTGTAGACCCTCAGCCTAGCTATTGTTAGTTGGCTGATTTCCTGTGGGCTTCCTACAGAAATAAGCCATGAGGAGAAGGATAGGAGCCCGTGTACTTGAGTTCAGTAAGCATGGGCCATGCTTTTAAGCAGTGCTGGGGAAGAAATTACCTGGCCAACTATAGAACAGCTGGAGGGTGCTGAGCCTGGGGCTTGTGGTGGAGTGGAAGGACTGAGGTCTGCTGTACAGTGAGTGGAGAGGTAGGAACGGTCATGCTGTTGAGATATCTAGAAGTGAAAGCAAGTATCCCGCTGCAGGACAGGGGAGAGCAGTGGGGAGATGAAGAGATTGGTGTGGTCAGCTGGATAGGTGAGGGAGAACTAGTGAGTGTGAACAGCTGGGATGTGGGGGCCCAGCAAGGCCGAGCCTACATCAATACTGGTTGTAGACGAAAAGGTGCTCGCCTGTGGGTTGCAGCCACTACAACACACTGTGGTGTGTTGGGGAATCAAGAGCTTTGCTCCCACTGCAGGCCACCGACTGCTTGATCCAGGCTGATTTTATTAACAGAAAGGCCGGTGCTAGAATCACAGTCCTCCCATGGACCTTCCTGATGACTCTGCCTCCACAGGGGAGTCGAATGATCCCTCTCCAAAGGGGGAGAGCAGCAAGCTGGCTTCCAACAGGGGCTTTGTGCAGAGCGCAGATAGCAAGGCAGCTCGCAGCTCATTGCATTCTCTTGTAAAAACAGGTCAGCATCAGTGGTGGAGGGACAGTTTTCCATGGGCTCCTGTTAGCAGCACGCTGTCAGTTCAGGGACCCCAAAGCTGTGCAGTTTCATGTCCACAGCTCATCTGCGTGCTGGTGGCAGAGCTGTGGATTTAAGTATCTTCATTAAGCAGCTCTCTCTTAATACAGTGGGGAATTTAGAGACACTAAAACTGCACAGCATCTGTAAGCAACTCCTCTTCAGTTCTGTGCTTCCCACTAACCTCCCCTTCTTATTTGTTTGCCTCCATCCCTTGCAAGGGGGAAGGTGCAGTCCCAGGAATAGATAAGCAATGCTGGCTTCCACTAGCGGTTTGCTGCTATGGGCTCGCTGATAAGGGAAGTATTTGAGGCTTGCGCTGAGCTGACAGCTGCCGTCCTGCTCAGAGGTCGGCATTCAGAACTGCTGATCTGAAGGCTGCAGGCTGGAGCCCCACACATTGTGACCGCAGTGCATCGTGCTTTGGGGATCAGCAGGGCAACAAAGAGAACAGCTTATCAGTTGCTTCTTGTTATCAAGCAACAAAGAGAACTGCTTTTGAGTGGAAGATGGGAGCAGTCTTGTGCCGCAATTGGATATCAGCTGTTGTTGCAAGGCATAGGGAGATGGTGGGGTGGGGGGAGAGCAGTCTGGTTGCAGGAGGGGTTACTGGTTACTTACCCCAAAGACAATGAACGCAGCTTATCCAAGCACATTGGATGGGAACAGTGCAGGGGGTGTAAGGGCTGCAGGAGCATTTGGAGGGGTGTAGTGGGAGAAGAGATGGGAATAAGCCCCTGGTGGGGGGGACACAAAAGAATTGAGTAGACGGTTAGCAGTGGATGGTGCTTTGCTGTCCATGCTGGGAGCAGGGCCGTGGATACTCTGGCCAGAGGTATCTGCTTTGTGGGACTGAGTGGATCTTCCTGGCCCAGAGCCAGGCATGGGGAAGGGGAACCATAGGAGCTGCTCCCTAGTGGGGTAGTGTGTGATGATGAGCGGAGAAAATAACGACACTGGCTGTCCTTCTCTCATTTGCCCGGCTCCTAGCCATTGCCAGGCCTTGCTGCTCATTCAGCCAGCCAGTCGCTAGTCATCGTGGAAAGCAGAAGCTGAATGTAGCATTTGTTCCTACCCTACCTGTTTGAGATGTCTGTCTCCTGTGCTGCTGTCAGTCCCTCACTTGATCTCCCGCTCTACTGATCCCTCAGGCAGGAAGGGGGTTCGGAGATGCTAAAGCCGTGACACCTGCTTAAGAGGTTGCCAGGGCAGGCCCGGCTGCCAGAAGCGCATCCTCACACAGCTCAGAGGTCCACGTGGGCCTAGCAGCGCATCAGGGTAGTGTGGCTGAGCCAGGCTGATTCCTGCAGCCAGTCGCAGTGGAGGGAGGGACATGCCTAGTATCGGGCCCAGCTGCCTATGACTTCCTCCCACCCACTTCAGAATAACCAGGTGTCGTTTACAACTGGGTTAGCTGGTTCGCTTCGACGCAAACCCACGGTGAGGCTCAAATTGCACCCTGTGGAGCTGTAGTGGGACATTTTGGCTGCTCTGCCCTCGTCCATGCATACCAACCCGTTCCAGAGCACTGGGGACTGCTGGGAATCGCTGGCGTTCTGATATCCTTGAGGTTTGGGGGTTTCCAAAGGTATAAGGGTCGTGAATCCCAAGGGAATTGGCGGCTGAGCTGCTCGAGGCGCTCTGAACACCCCACCTAGAAATAGGGCAGAAAAGCCTGGTAGGAGAGGGGCTGGCTTGTGACCCCACCGCGGTAACTCTCAGACTTCTCGCCCTTTGCCTTAACTCCTTTCCAGTGATCGACATAAAACTGGAAAAGCCTCAAGAGCAGCCCGTCAGTGAAGGAGGCTGCTCCTGCTAATACCGTGCGGCTTGTCCCATCTTCTCCAGAACATCACTGCTTCCCCCTCCCCTTGACTCTCCATTGACTGCAGTGTGAATATTGGCTTGAACCTCCCCCCTTTCGGTAATAACGTATCGCAGTTCATCATGGCTGGCTGTCTCGTGGAGATGATCTCTTTGCTTCCCAAGCGCGCACACACGCACACCCATGCAAGAAAATGTCGGTGTCTTCATTATTTATAAGAAAAAAAAACAAAAAATAAAAGCCAAAATATTCCAGTATATTCCAGTTATAACTGTAAAAAACAAAAAACAAAAAAGCAAACAACCCCCCCCCCCCCCCCCAAAAAAAAAAAAAAAGATAGGTACAATTTCTTAATCTTTGTTCCTTATTTTTTTTTAACATTATGATCTTGCACTTTGAGATGATGGAACATGGAGTTAAGTTTCTTTTTTGGATTGGACGTGGTTGAGAGAGACATGCAGAATTATAACCCTTTGCATAGCTCACCTGTTGGACTTCTCTAACAAAGCTGGAAATGGCTAGAGCACAGGCAGAGATGATGGTTGGAGGGACAGAGGCTGTCCAAAAAAAAAAAGAGCGAACCCCCCAAAAGAAATGAATTCTCACTCTCTCTAGGAGGGAGATGCCCTGACCTGTTTTCAACCCGCCTGCCCAGGCATTAGCAGGGCATTGCAGCTTGAAAGACGGCTGGCTCTCTAGTTGAGTCACGGCTGCATTTCCCACGGGATACGTGGCATTGGAGGGGAGGGGAACCCACCCGCATTACCGAAACATGCAGGACACGAGGAACCCAGATGTTTTGGCTGCATAATGAGTTTTAAGCTTTTTGTCCCCTCCCCTCCCTTTTATGTAGAACTCCAATAAAGTAAATTATTACTTGAGAGACTGGGACACGGCGTTTCAGTCGTGGGCAGAAAACGGTGTTTTTAAAGATAGGGGAGATTTGAAGTCAGTGCGGCGCTGGCGCTACTATTCGCTGGGGTGGATCAGAGTCTCTACATTGAGCTGAAACATGGACCAGCCTTTGGTTTAACTAATAGATATACAATAATGTACAGTGTATGGATGGGGAGGCGAGGAGATGGATGAAGGAGTGGCATCTGCTTTTCCTCGTCGTGGTCCTAGGTAATGGCTTGGTGGGGGGAAACGGTTTATTCGTAGGAACAGACACGAGAGAGACGCTGGGGAGAAGGAAGGGCATTGCATAGGATGGAAACAAACACACAACGATGCAGATTTTATGCCTTTCTATTGTTTAGTGTTTTTTTTTATGTTGGGTCTTCCAAACTGGTTTAGTGGGTTGTTTTTTTTTTTCTCCACTCGCTCTGTATAGTTTGGTTAAAAACTAGTAATTTAGTTTTATATTTAACTAAGCTCCAACTAACCATTCTTCTTTGGTGATATTTATTTCTATGCTTTTACTTTATTTTTTTTTTTTTATTACTATTTTCAGTGTTTTTTGTTTTTGGCCGAGGAGTCTGTTTAGAGCTTTGCCAACGTTGCAAGTTGTAGCTACCTGAGAAACACTGAGGAACAAACACGCTAGGAGTTGCACCCTTTTAATCTTGACTAGTCATTGTGAAATTGCTGTGTAAGTTAATAAACACACTTGTAAATACATTGTTTGCAGGGTGAGTGTTGCTGAGTTACAGTGCAGGAAAGATTGCTCAAGTCCCCGCTGTGAGCATTACTTAATGAACAAAACCTAATTACAACACATTCAGACTCCTCCCTCACTTGCCTGCCACCCCCTGCCTAAGATCACCTGTGAAGGGGAGGGGGAGAAGCAGGCAGGTGTCCTCTCGCCTGGAAATAGGTAGATGACATCTGCATTCAGGAGCTGAATATCAAACCGCAGCCTGAGCTGGGTTTCGAATAACTCTGCATACCAATAACTTACCGTTAAAGGCAGGCTGAGATGTAAAGTGCTTTTATAATGCAATATTAAAGGCAATTTTTTTTTGACGTGGCATGTCTTGAAATAAACATCAATGATATGTGACGAAGGATCGTTCTTTCTTTAAAAGAAATGGATGTTGCGGGGAGGGGAGCCGGGCTGGTTTCCCCCTCCCCCATTGTGCTATTCTGGACTGCGCAAAAATGATTTGGCTCAGTAACTCTTCCTGTTCCGTCGTCTTTGGCTCGAACACTTAAAGCAGCTCATTTTGTTCATGGTTAGGATTCTTTTTTTAAAACCAGCAAATTTATTTATTTCTTTTTGGCTCCCAATAAAATGTAATTAAACGCTAAAACAAGATGCTTTGGCCAAATCTCTTTTCCCTGTAGTTCCAGGCTGGAGAAGTTTTGACTTTGCAGTGTCCTGGCTTGTCCAGTGGTTGCTCAAACAAGTCGACCTTACTCTGAGTAGATCTGTTACGTGTGATGGGGACTCAGCTGCTCCCCTAAATAACTGTTTTTGGAGATCGGCCCAGTAGGGCTTTTGTCTTTTCTAGAAAATTTAGAACAGGATCTTGCATTGCGGATAGCAGGACAAGTCACGATGATGGCGTCTCTCCATGACGCATTGAACGTGTGGCTCCACATAGGCAGGACAAGCCAGTCTCATGCTTCATACAGTTGGGTTCTGCAGCTGGGTCCTGGTCTAACGCTCCCCACTTCTGCAGTGACGCACGCTGAAGCAGGACGTTTGGTCTCGGTAATAATTCCTCATTCCCACTCGCTAACTTTGTTTGCTCCCCTCACGCTGCCCGTCGAACAATGGTAAGACCCGTTTCTTAACTACGGTTTTAAAACTATTTTCCTCTGTTTCTTTTTCTCCTCACCACTTGGGCTTGATTGGTTTGCAAGAAATGCTGCAACTGTCTATCCTGATGCAATTTATTCAGCTTTGTAAGGGGGGGTCCTTCTTTTCTTCATATCACCAGGACCTCAGTTCTGTTTGATAATACCAACCAACAAAAACTCCTTAGTGCTTGAACTAAATAAATACCTGTCTCATTGGGAAGCCTTGGTGGGCCATGTCTCAGCACGTCCTTTGGTTAATGTATCGTGTGAGGGTGGAGGGTATGAATGACTCATGCCTCATTTCTTCCATGAGAGGTCTGTCATTTGTCTTCCAGGGTTCAGTCATTGTAGGGGGCTTAGATGTACATCCCTCTTGTTTCAAGAGTGGAAATCCTGTGTGGCACAGTGGGAGGGAGAACGAACAAGCTCCTGTGCCCTGCTTCCTAGCTTTTAGATCTACAGGGCATCACTCAGCGTCTATAGGACATGTGAGATTCGCTCGGAGCAGCGCTTTCCACCTTGGCCACACACAGGAGCCAGGGGTTTTCTTGTCCTTCCTTCCCTTGCAGCCAGCGACCACCTCCCTCTTGGAGCCAGTAATCGCTGCCCCAGTCTGCTTTACCACCCTTGTGAAGGACGTTCACTTGTACAAATAGGTACGTTGGTGTCCAGGCTCTGGGGTGAATCTCAGCACGTTCCCACTGTCCGGTTCCTCATCAGTTTTTCACTCCATGCACATCCCAGAACGTGCAGCAAGTCTGGGCTTGGAACTGAACCTCACTCTCTGGTGAGAGCTGGTGCATCAAGAGAAATGGAGGCAAAGCAATTGTTAAATAGGTTAGCTTTGTCATCTCACCAGACGACAAAGCTAACCTATTTAACAATTTCTTTGCCTCCATTTTTCTGAGCAGGGACCAGATCATCCCGCACACTGGGATCCCCAATGGTCCCAGGGGAGGCACAGCCAGGCCCAACGTCAGTGTGGACCTAGTCAGGGAACTTCTGGGGGGGACTGGACATATTTAAATCAGCAGGTCCTGACGATCTCCACCCCAGAGTGCTGAGGGAATTAGCAGAGGTCATTGTGGGACCCCGGCACGGCTTTACGAGCACTCGTGGTGATCTGGTGTGGTGCCAGAGGACTGGAAAAGGGCCAATGCGGTCCCCCTTTTCAAAAAAGGGAGGAAGGAGGACCCAGGGAATTATAGGCCTGTTGGTCGTACCTTGGTCCTGGGGAAGCTCTTTGAGAAAATTATCCAGGAGCACGTCTGCGAGAGACCAGCAGGGGAGATCATGCTTAGGGGCAACCAACATGGGTTCATTCAAGGCAGGTCCTGTCAGACCAACCTGGTGGCCTTCTACGACCAGGTCACAAAATCCGTGGACGCAGGTGACACGGTAGACATAGTCTTTCTGGACTTTAGGAAGGCCTTTGACACTGTCCCTCACCCCATTCTTGTTAAAAAATTAGGAGATTGTGGTGTCGATGCCTACACAGTCAGATGGGTCACCAATTGGCTGGTGGGCCTCACCCAGAGAGTGGTGGTGGATGGGTCATTTTCTACCTGGAGGGATGTGGGCAGTGGGGTCCCCCAGGCCTTGGTCCTTGGGCCTGCACTGTTCAACATCTTCATCTGCGACTTGGATGAGGGGGTGAAAAGCACCCTGTTCAAATCTGCAGATGACACTAAGATGTGGGGGGAAGTGGGCACGCTAGAAGGGAGGAATAGGCTGCAATTGGATCTGGACAGGTTACAGGGGTGGGCGGATGAGAACAGGATGGGTTTCAACACTGACAAGTGCAAGGTACTGCACCTGGGGAGGAAGACCCAGCAGCAAACCTACAGGCTGGGGAACTCCCTTCTCGTCAGTGCAGAGGCAGAAAAGGATCTTGGAGTCAGTATTGATGCCAAGATGAACATGGGCCACCAAGATGAACATGGGCCGCCAATGTGAGGAGGCAATCAGTAAGGCTAACTGCATCTTGTCATGCATCCACAGATGCATCTTGACCAGGTCCAAGGAGGTGATCTTCCCCCTCTATGCGGCACTGCTCAGGCCCCAGTTGGAGTACTGCGTCCAGTTCTGGGCGCCGCACTTCAGGAGGGATGTGGACAGCATGGAGAGGGTCCAGAGGAGGCCACCCACATGGTCAGGAGGCAGCAGGGCAGGTCCTACGAGGAGAGGCTATGGGATCTGAACCTGTTCAGCCTCCACAAGAGAAGGCTGAGAGGGGATCTGGTGGCTGTCTAAAACTGGCCAAGGGGGACCAGCAGGCATTGTGGGAGCCCCTGTTCCCCCGAGCACTACTGGGCGTAACAAGGAACATCGGTCATAAGCCGGCAGAGGGTAGATTCAGACTAGACATCAGGAGGCGCTATGTCACAGTCAGGGCAGCTAGGATCTGGAACCAACTTCCAAGTGAAGTGGTGCTGGCTCCTACCCTGGGGTCTTTAAGAGGAGGCTGGATGAGCACCTTGCCGGTGTCGTTTGACCCCAGCATCCTTTCCTGCCCATGGCAGGGGGTCGGACTTGATGATCTGCTCAGGTCCATTCTGACCCGACCAACTATGAAACTATGAAGAGAAGAGCAGTGGCTGCACGCCAAGACCCAGCTGGCCAGCCCCATCTTAGCCAGGCAGTGTGGGGAGAAGGTCCCGTGTGAGAACTGTGGCCAGAGGAGCCAGGCATCAGGTCCAGGAGATTTGTCTGGGGTTCAACATCTGTTCACTGGGGGAAAACACCATGGAATTAGTGGCAGCTCGCACAACAGGTCAGCAAGCTTTCCTGTTCATGGGGAAAGGGTGAGACACTGAGTTGGCATCTTAGAGGGGCTTGGATATCCCAGGTGGAGGGAGCCAGCCCTGAAAAATGGGACTTGCGGCATGTTCTTAAGGCTGATTGCATGGAGGCACCTCCCATTTTGAACTAGTCGCACGTTGCCCAACATGAATGCATTGGCAGTATTGATTTAACAGGAAATGTCTCTGTGTTCCCTAAGGCAGGCCCAGGCCGTTTCCAGCCCCTATCTTGCTGTGGCCACCACATCTAACCGGCAGCATATGAAAAGGCAAGGTGCATGCTGGCCCTGTGGGCTGGTTTCATCTTCAGTCATACTGAAGATGACTTGTGCAGCTCAGTCCCTTGTTCGCTGCCCACCAGGATTTCAGCTGGGGAAGTTGGGATGTCCAGGTGGCAGCAGGAGGGAGAACCCAGGTGCCAGTCCCTTGACTTGGGGCTTTGCAGCCCTCTTGGCTAACTCCTGCTAGCTTCTGCTCATGGGTTGGGACACAGCTGTGTGGTCACATGGAAATTGCTCTTCCCACCAGCCAGTATCAATGGGAGCAACACCTTTGCCAGATGTTTGTCATAGGACTATAGAGACATCCTGAGCCATCCTGCCCAGCCACAGGCAACCGCATCCCTGATTCTTTGCATGGCTTCTGATAGACTCTGATTATTTTGTGGCTGCCCTTGTGCTATGATTTCTTCCCTAGGTTAACAGGTAAGACCTTGGGCATGGACTCCTATTGAAAAGATACTGAGGAAAGGTAGGAGATGGCACAAGAATGGAGACCTCTATTGTAATCAGAAGATGCACTTCAAATTGAGTTTGTAAAGCTTTCCTTGACTGACTGGAAGCAACAGTTACGGTCTAGAGGTGTGCGCAGGGCCTGGCACATGAAAGCCCTAGTTAGTCCTCGTCTGGATTTATATATGATCATCTGGACTAATATATATTAGTCCCTCCTATATATGTTAGTCCAGATTAGTCCTCACCTGGATGTATACATAATAATCTGGACAAATATATATAGAAGGGGCTAATCTATATTTCTCCAGATTATCATATAGAAAGCCCTAGTCCTCATCTGAACTTCGTGTGCCAGATAGAAAACAGCTTCACTATATATTTTTATCTGTAGTGCCGATGCTGTTGCCAGGGAAACTGATGCATTGTTTTTAAAAGCTTTTGAGGAGCGGAGCGGTTTGCATGGTAATCCTTGCTCACTGCTGAAATGATGCCTAAATAGCTTTTGGATCCAAATCTCTGGGCCTGGCCTGCGGTACACACAACCTTAGCTGTGCAGAGGCTTGAATTGATGCCAAGTTTTAACACAGAGTCCTAAGTTTTAACTGGGGAGTCCTAAGTCTCAGCCGTCAGAGTAAGGCTCAAGTCTGTGCTGATTTGATAGCAGCTTGGGACTCCTGGTGGCTCAGTGGTCTCCAAAATGTCCACTTGGAGGTATGGTGAAAGACCGCTCTGTTCTGATGCAGATAATATAGCTGGCAGTAAGTTCAGCCTGCCCCTACATCTCCATCACCCCTGCTGGGCGGGCTCAGCAGACCCAATCACTTAAAGGCCCATGGAGAGTGAACATCTGCTTGTCCTCCCATACCCTGGCCACTCCGCCAAACGCTTGAGTTTTAGCCCTTACACAGCTGCTGCCAAATTGCAGCATAGCTGGCAACTACTGCTAATTCAGCAGTGTCTGAGAGGGTTAAAACCTGCTCTGATGCTGAAGAGTAGACTCTACCCCTGCTGCATGCTGGCGGGGAAGAGTAGCACCCTGCCCGGCCGCTGTTCCAGCATCTCCGTGCTTCCACTCGGACGCTACGGACATCTGCTTCCTTGCTGAAGACGCACCCCAATTTGGGGGAGTTTTGAGAAATGTTAGGGTTGTTTTTTGGAAAAGAAACGTGCAAGTGATATGCAAGCAAATACAGTAAGTACCATGGTGTGAAGTACATGCACAGCCACAGGTATCTGAGGACAATCGAGTCCCACCCTGCTGTCATTGGCCCATCTCCCCCTTGTTGAGGGCGGACTGGTTCACGGGCAAGCCTCATGCTTCTGCTGCTGCGACGTGTGTTGTCATCCAGGACGGAGACTGGGGAGGTTTGGCTCTGCCGACTTCCCAGTGCCACCTGCTGGCTGTTTGTCATTTCTGCCGACGCTGGCTCTGTAGCCAAGACCAGCATGAGACTGCCCGCTTGAGGGTAGGTCTAGAAATGAAACCTTTTCCGGGCTGGGGCTGCTGCTTTCTCTAACGCTAATCACTCGGCTCCCGTTCTCTGCAGTCACACGTTTTAAAGTGCAGGTTCTGGCTTGTTGCTCTCAGATAGAAAGAAACGTCCCCTTGCATCAGATGTGAAGGTCTGTTTTTCTCCTTATCCATCCCCCAGTCTCTGTCAGCCCATATGGAGCGTTCCCTGCAGCAGGAGCTAATGAAAATTGGATGCAGCTGGGTTTAAAAAAAAAAAGAAAAAAGAGGCTGGCTGATTTTTACATCCAACAGCCACGTTTACGGCGATGAAGGTTAAAAGCTAAGGAGCAATCAAATCCTTGGAAGATGGTGGGGAAGTACAATCCAGGGATAATCGGACTGTCACGGCAGTCTCAGTGCTGGTTTCCTTGGGCAGTGCAGTGTTGCTCCATGCTAAACAAGTCAGCGGTGGGGCCTAATGCCATTTTGATACGGTGATGGTGTCAGTTCTGGATTTTCAGCCTCTTTCCCCATATAACGCATCCAGCGCCCATAAGCAATGCCAAAGGAGACTCCTCAGACTCACCATCTCTTTCCTGGGCTTTGGATAGAGTCATTTAAAACACTCCTGTATCAGGCACCAAGGAAGATGGGCAGGAACAGAAGCAGCTGCTGCCTTGTGTCAACCACTTGATTAAAGTCACTGCTAATTAAAGCACCTAAATCTCCTCGCCTTTCTCCAGGCCCAATGCCTAGGAAGTGAGGAGGTGGTGCAGGGCTACTGGAGCTGCAGTGTATTCAAGCAATGACCTGGTGCTTAGAGCAATCAAGCAAGCGGCGGACAGGCCCATTCTGACCTCTCCGGCATTGATCTGAGCTAACGAGCTGGGTTGGATGGAAACGAGAGCTTTAATAGCGGCATTTCACCAAGTGCAGCTGAGGCGGCTGCTTTGTTTTTTCAGTTCAGGAGCCTTTGATCAGTCCCGGAGTGTAAATCAGCTGCCGGCTATTCTAACTCTCTAGTCCTTGAACGTCAGGGCAGTCTCACAGTGCTGGTTTGAGATGCTCTGATAGTAGCCACCTGGGGCCTGCCGCGGCTTTATCAGATCCAGCTGCATTTCATCCTTCCTCCATGGGGGCATAAAAGGGTTGAGCAGGGCAATGGCAAGGGCTTGCTCATGTCTCCTTCAGGCCTGCTGAGACTTGGCCTTGTTCAGTCCCATGTTGAGAGCGTCATCGGATTCGTCCCGTGGGGAGGAATTGATCAGCGGAGTCGGGTGTTAGGGGCAAAATTTTCTGTGAACGCCGACTGCCAAAGGCAGGGGTAGGAGGAGGTGTTCTCCCCTCGGCTGTTGGCCTGGATGGGCAGGTTTTGTCTTCCTCTGCAGTCTGCGCTGCCATCCTCTTCCTGGGCTTTGTGAGCACAGTGGCTTCCCCATCGCTGCAGTGCCAGGGCCCTCCTTCCCCCTGGGCCGTGCTAGAGGATTGCCGTGGTGTTTTTGGGGCTGAGGCTCGTGGGCAACCACTGAAGGCTTGAAGTAGCAATGCCATGGGATCTGCAGGTGAACAGGGCCTGCAAATACAGCGGACTGGGCTCAATGACCAGGGAAGCCTGTTCTTCCTACCAATGGGCAGCCAGCAGTTTCCTGCCCCGTGCTCCTCATGCCTTTTTTCCTGCTCTACCTCCACTGTGTCCTATTGGAAGGAGACAGGCCAAGGCTGCACCCGTAAAACCCCCTGCACCCGCATGGTCACATCTCTTCCTCCATGCAGCCCTTGAGCAAGGGAAGTGCTTGCTTGCGTCTACTTCAGGCCTGCCGAGGCCTGGTTTCATCTCCGTTTCCTGCCTGCTGAA
>NW_005842286.1:756070-763454 GCF_000455745.1 Alligator sinensis
TCCCTCTGCCCTCTTGGACTCGGGCTTGGCTCGGTGGTCCCTGAGCTCTGCTGCTGCTTCAGATTTTGGCACCTGGGTACCAAAGGGGCCAAGAGTCAGGGGCAGAAGAGGATGCAGCTCTGTGGTCTAGTTCAGGCTCGGGGGACAGGAGGGGACTCGTGGGCTCAGGCTCCTGTCCAAAGGTGTGTCCTAGTCCAGGTCATTGTCCCCTCACCCGGGCATGGATTACCATCTGTTGCTGCCCAGATCTGCAAGCTTTTTAGGGGCACAGAGATACAGGGTTCAGTCTGGTGTGAGGCAGCTGTCTGGCACCCCCTGCACCCCTCTGCTCCAACAGCTGGAGATAATGCCACAATCAGGACTGCTAATAAACCCTGGTGGGACAAGGTTTTGACTGCAAGTCAATGCAGCTTCGCTTGGGGCCTGGGCTCTCACCTGGCCACAGCGGATCACTTCTCAGCCAAGCCCATGCATGGTGCAGGATGTGATGAAGGAGTGGGGCCAGGATCACCCCTCTTACAGCTGCTCTCGTGCACCCAACAGAGAGATGGCAACATCTGCTTATGTGGCACAGCCTGCATGCACATCGCACGGTCTGTCCTCTTGGCCTGTGAGCTCTCCCGGGCAGAAGTGACTTCTGTTCACATTACCTGCCAGCCTTGTTCAGGCTTAAATGCCAGCTGAGACATGGTGCCAAGCAAATCAAGACCATAAGCAAAGTCAGACTGGGAGGCTGTGTCTAGTCCAAGCCCGTGCTCAAGGCAGGAGCATCCCCCTCTAGGCCATCCCGGCCGTGTCCGTCTGGCCTGTTCCAAACAGGGATGTATGAGCAACCCCCTTGCTAACTGTGCCCTCGGACATCATGAACAACCACAAGTTAAGCAAGGGGATAAGAGCACTGCCAAGATCCTGCCACTGCCAAGTCAGGAAGTTGTTTGTTTGAGCATGCTTGAGAGATGCAAGGAAGAGGAGCACACTCCTGTTGGCAGAGGCAGGCAAACCCCCCCGTCCTTGCCCATCTGACCACAGGATCCAATTCGTTTGCCATCATCCTCCAGCTCCTGCTCCACCTCCCAGGTGGGGAGACTTCACCATGTCTAATGCCAGCAGATGTGAGCAGGGGCCTGGGGCTAGCAGCTGGGTGGAGGAGGTAGAGAGCCATAAAGGCCTGATGTAGCCTTGTCCCCCCGCTTCTGAGGCTGTACTGCCCTGCCAAGGCCTGGGCTAGACCCATTCTGCAAGTAAGGAAAAGTTTCGCTTCCCGGGCTGGTAACAGGTCATCTTTCCCCACCAGCCAGGCCTGTGTCTGCACTGTTGTGGCACAGGACAGGGTGAGTGGCAGCAGCCCTAGGTGGGCATTTTAGGTTTGCTTTTTGGAAAATAAATGTGCAAGTGATATGAAAGCAAATACAGTAAGTACCATGGTGGGAAGTATGCACACTGGGCTGATGGGTCTAACTCACTGGGCAGACGTGCAAACCTGCTCGGGCTCCTTACTGTCCTGAGTCCCACCAGGATTCAGGACATTGCCTGTATTTGAATGGCCTCCCTTACTGGCTGAAATGGCCCGTTATAGCCCCTGTGCAATCTGCACCTTCCTGCTTTTCCAGGCCCAGGTTTTGGGTCCTTGCCCCTGGCTGTCTTACAGCCCTGACCTGCCCTATTTTTCAGCCACTGTTTTCTTTCCCCACCCTTTTGACCCAAGAATTTCAGGGCATCTCAAGAATTTGAGAGCTGTACAAATAAGTGGCGGGGACGGGGCGCTAACGAGGCAATAGAGGGATGTGGACCAAGCACAAGGAAACCATGCAACAGTTGGTCAGCGCTCTGGGAAACAGCTGAATGATGCTCTCGGTCCTAGCAGGGTACCATATTTACTGGTGTACCACACACCTCTTCTTCCCTCTCCCCTGAAACAAAGATCAGCCCTTCAAAATGGGCATCCGTGTCCTAAGCAGATGATTTTTTTTTGCCAAGGAGCTGTAATGGCTGCTGGGAGCTGTACTTCTCTCCTTAGCCGCAGAGGTGAGCAAGCTGCTCCGTGTAGTCGGCTTCAGCTCTGAGAAAAGCCAAAAAAAAATGTATTTTTTTTCTTTATTCTGTCAGTCCAAGCAGGGTGCGTGTCTTCACTTTATGGGGGGAGGGGGGGAAATATAGTACACCTGGAACAATGCTGTCGCTATCTAGGTGCTTAGCGTGGCCTTGCCCAGGTGCAGCTACCAGCAGAAGCTGCTCCCCTGGAGCGCACGTTCCCCCAGAGGAAGGGGAGGGAGGCGGCAGGTTTCTGCACAGCCCTTGGCTTGCAGGGAGATCCAGGGAAAGGACCCTGAAGAATCGCCAGAGTCGGTTCTCCGGGAAGGGCGCCGGCCTCGTCGGACAGGCCCCAGCTGCTCTGCAAGCAGCGGCCCCTTCAGTGGCAGCAGGGGAGGGCTGGGAAAGTGCAAAGGCAGAGACACGGGCCCAGGGAAAGAAAGCAATGCTGTGTAGTTGCATCTTGCAGGAGGTTGATGTCAGCTGTTTAAACCAGCACGCGTCCTTGTAATGCCTGTGCACGGTGCTCGGTGCCCAACCCCACACCCCATGGACTAGCATCTTTGGAGGCCTAGAGCTTTTGGCATTACAGTGGTGGAAGCTGTGAGAGCCGCAGAGCTGTAGTTTGCCATTCTTGCATCTTAGCTCGAACCATCAGCTTCTCCTTGCTGCTTCCGCTTTATTTGGGGACTGGGGAGCATTGATCTGTCCTGAAGACAAGGCTCCTTCTGGCCTCGGTAGCAGGGTGGCTGGGTGCCTGGGAGGGTAAGTCTCTTGCACTGAAGTGAGTCGAGCAGTGAGGCTACCTTGGCCAGTGGCTCGGAAAGATCCCAGCCCTGCACCGAGGGATTTTCAGGATCCTGTGGGGTTGAAAGGAAATGCCTGTTGCCATGGCCAGCTCTGAGCTGGGGCCTGGGAAGGAGCAGAGGGGAAATGTAACGCATGCAATGGAAAAAATGGTCCGGTGCCATGCAGAGAACTGGGATGCAAGCCAGATGCCCTGGACCTGTGAGCCCACGGCATCAGCATGGATCAAGGTACAGATTTGAAAGCAGTGTTTTGAAAAGGGAGAGAAATGGCTTCTCAGCCAGACGCGTTCCTCTCAACAGCTCAGCTTGCCTTGTCCTTTTTAGTCCAGCTCTCTTGCACTGCAGCAGAGAAGGAATAATTGCAGGTGGCCAGGAAAGAGCGGCCTCAAGAGCATGTGTTTGTGTCCGTGTCTGCATACAGGCGTGGATCATGCATGTCACTGAGCAGAGACGTGCAGAGATAGGGGAGTATGTAAATGAGCGAGCAAATCAGATTCTGGCCTTGGGACAGGAAACAATAGGGATCTGAGAAATGATGTATGAGAATTTGGGTGGAGGAGAGTCCCTTCCTTGGGTGTTTTTGTTAGGGCTTGTGGAAGGCATGGATGGGAGACGGGGTGCATCCGGGGGTGCACTGGTGCAATTGTGTGTGCGTGCGTGCGCACGCGCACACACACACACACACACACACACACACACACACACACACACACACACACACACACACACACACACACACACACACCCCCCTTTGATTCCTGCTCCACACACAGCTTAACACTGCCTGGCAGTGGCAGCAGCATTTCTATTCAGGCAGTGCCAAGGGAGTCCCTTGGCTTCATGGCTCATTCTAGTCTACCCGTTTCCTTCTATGCTCTTCATTGCACAGGTGTTAACGACCCTCTTTTCTTTTTGACGGTTTTGATGTTTCACCCATCCAGCCCGCCTTTGTTCTGCCATTCTGCTGTCCCTTAGCTGCTCCTGGTCATGAAGCTCCTATTTCACAGCCCTGCAAATTGTTTTCAACTCATTCCCGGGAAGTGCTAGTTATCGTTTCAGTCTTAAACTGAAGAATGCAGCCAGAGGCCCTGAGCGTATCAGTAAAGCTTCTAGTTCATTTTTAACTGGAGAAGTTTGTGTTATACGGGGTGATGCCCCTCGCCATCTGCGCCCCCGTCCAAAATTCTACATGTGCCCACGTGATGTTTGCAAAGATGTGGAGAGAATTGCAACTGCCCACTAGAGCGCACACCCTGGCATGGCTTGGGGGTCAGATCATAAAAGGACCATCTCGGCTTTTCTTAGAAACAAACTAGTTGCAGTCACAGAGGGAACTTGAGCGTGCCCCACAGGCCCAGAAACACGTGAAGCAAATCAACAGGAACAACAACCAGCCGCTGCTCTGTGAACCTGCACACTGATTCTTTTTTTTCCCCCCAAAGTCATCAACAGCTGTGGGGGCCTTGCGGTGAATTCCCTGTGTCTGGGGTTGGCCATTCAGTGATTTGCACAGCGGCAGCAAATCTGCCTTCTTGCATCGGCTCTTGGCTGGTTTGTTCCCAAACGGGGAAGGCCAGTATTTACCCCAGCAAAGTTATAGGTCAGACCTTCACAGCAGGACTTTCCTGTGATGGGGCATTAAATCGCTGGGAGCACGGGAGTGCTCCTGAGGGAACGAGCCCCTATCATCCGTGCCCACGCTGCACCCCTCAACCTGGCAGGTGACAGCAGGGATCCTGCTTTTCTCTGATTTAAAAAAAAAAAAAAAATCCCCAATTTTTGGTTAAAAAAAAAAAAAAAATGAGTAACCCCAAATCTACACGTGTATATATGTGTGTGTGTGTATATAGGTGTGTGTGTGTATAGTGGTGTTTCATTTTAATCATGAAAACGTGGATTTGGGGTTACTTTTTTTTAAACTGAAAATTGTGGATTTATTTTTTTTTTTAATCAGAGAAAACCCGGTTCCCTAGTGATGAGGAAGGAATTGGACCTCATGGTCAGATGGACAGGGCCGGGGAGTTGCCTGCCTCTGCCAAAAGGAGTGTGCTCCTCTTCCTTGGAGCTCTCAAGCATGCTTGATCAAACTACTTCCAGCAGTGGCAGGATCTTGGCAGTGCCCTTGTCCCCTTGCTTAATTTGGGGCAACTGAGGATGTTGTTGATGTCCGAGGGCACAGTTAGCGAAGGGTTTGCTCGTACATTCCTGTTTGGAACAAGTCGGACAGGCGCGGCCGGGAGGGGGCTGCTCCTGCCTTGCGCAGGGGCTTGGACTAGACGCAGCCTCCCCTGGTTTCTTCTAGCCCAGCTTTGCTTATGCTCTTTATTCGCTTGGCGCGGTGACTGAGCTCCCTGCTGCTGCAGCTCAGGCATCCCCTGATGATCGGAGGAGTGGCTGCTGGTGTTTAAGCCTGAATGAGGCTGGCAGGTAATGCAGAGAGAGGAATAGTTTCTGCCCAGAGCTCACAGACTGTGCGCTGTGGATGCAGGCTGCACCCTGTAAGCAGAGCACCCAGGAGCTGGTGCCATCTCTCTGTTGGCTGTATGAGAGTAGCTGTAAGAGGGGTGACCCTGGCCCTGCTCCTCCACCCCAGCCTGCCCCATGCATGGACTTGTCTGAGAAGTGATCTGCTTTGGCTGGGTCACCGCCCAGGCCCAAGAGGAGCTGCACTAACTTGCAGTTACCTGCTACCCTTGGAGCAGAGCCCTTCTGCACCCCGCCCGCAGTTGTGGGGGTGCCAGACAGCTGACCCCTGTATCTCTGTGCCTCCAAAGAGTTTGCAGAGCTGGACAGAGGTAGACGGTTATCCATGCCAGGAGCCTCAGGACACATGGGCAGGTGGGGCTTGAACCCCTAAGGCAGAAGGGTGCCAGAAGGGAATGAGGGGTGCCTCACCCTCCTGTCACCTGCCCCTTCCTTGCAGTGGGTCGATCTCTGGCAGCAAAGCTAAGCCCCTGGAGCTTCATAGGAGCCTGGAGATATGTCATGGCTGAAAACTGGTGCCACTTTTCTGCCCTCCTTGCTGCTGGAGCTGGAGGGGAGCAGGGCAAGCGGCCAGGGGACTGCCCATGGCGCAGTAGTGTTGCACCTCTGATCTGCGCGCTAAAGCTGCCTTGTGTTTGTGGTTTGGTGACTTCCCTCATGCCATCGTAGAGGAGTTGGGCTGGAAGGGACCTCCAGAGGTCATCCAAAATCTATAGTCTACCCTCTTAGTAAGACTGAGCCTTGACAGCACCAGGCATCACACCTGGTGCAGCCACAGGGAAAGCAGGGGACCACGGCAGGCAATGTCCTGCTGCTGTACAAGGGTGTACGCTTCCCTAGATTTTGCACAGGGTGTTTTCCTCGATCCTCCCCGTTTCGGGTTATGGGCTGAAGAGGGAGAGGAGGATCGAGGTAGTCAACCAGAGACTGCGGTGCTGGTGTCATCGGGAAGGCTTCGACTTCCACGATCACAGTCGCTCTTTGGAGAGAGAGGCAGCGAGCTGCTGGGAAGGGACGGCCTCCCCCTCTCTCCACTGGGGAGGGCCCTCCTCTCAGTCAGAGTGGCTGACCTGCTCCACCGGGCTTTAAACTAAGCCCGCCAGGGGACGGGGGGACTACCGCCACTGCAAGCCCACTGGGCAATCTTTGCAAATCCAGCAGGCCAAGGCAGTCAAGGGAGCCCACCCCTGCCCCAACCCCAGAACGATGTGCAGGAGGACTAGGGCCTCCAGTGGGACACTTGCGTGCCTCTACATCAATGCCAAGAGCTTGGGGAATAAACAGGAGGAACTGGTCCTCCTGCTAAACAAGAAAGACTACGATCTCATAGGGGTAATGGAGACCTGGTGGGACTCCACCCATGACTGGGCCACAGGTATAGACGGCTCTACCCTGTACAGGAGCGATCGTGCAGACAAAAGGGGTGGGGGCGTAGCTCTCTGTCAAGGACAGCTAAACATCCCTGCAAGCCGACCTGGTACTGGCAACCAGGGGATGATCTAGTCAGCGACCTAGTGATTGAAGGGAAGCTGGGTGACAGCGACCACGAGCTGATCACCTTCACCACCCACCGCAAAGCTGGCAAGTCAGTCAGCAATGCAGAAGTCCTCACCTTCAGGAAAGCTGACTTGGACAAGCTCAGGACGCGTGTCGGTGAGGCCCTAAGGGACCACGACTTGAAGGGGAGGGCAGTTCAGGACAAGTGGTTGCTCCTCAAGGGAGCGACCCTGGAAGCACAAGCAATGTCTATTCCATCTCGGAGGAAAGGCAGCAAAGGGGCACAGCAGCCCCCTTGGCTCTGCAGGGAACTTGTGGACCTCCTGCATCTAAAAAGAAAGACCTATAAAGGATGGAGGACTGGATCCACCCCAAAGGAGGAGTACTCTGCACTGGTCCAGACCTGTAGGGAGCGAACCAGGAAAGCCACAGCTGCGACCGAACTCCAACCGGCTACACGTATCAAAGACAATCAAAAGTCCTTTTTTAGATATGTGGGGAGCTGGAGGAAAAGCCAGGGTAACGTTGGACCCCTGCTGAACCAAACGCAACTAGATCCTCCC
>NW_005842286.1:764012-802674 GCF_000455745.1 Alligator sinensis
ACATCTTCATTAATGATGTGGACATTGGTGTCAGAAGCGGACTGGCCAAGTTCACCGATGACACCAAACTTTGGGGTAGAGCGTCCACACCTGAAGACAGGAGGGTGATCCAGGCTGACCTCGCCGGCTCAGAAAATGGGTGGACGAAAACCTGATGGTGCTCAGCACCAAAAAATGCAAGGTACTCCACCTTGGGGGAGGGGGAAAACCCCGCAGCACGCTTATAGGCTTGGCAGTGCTACGCTTGCTAGCACCATGGTCGAAAGGGACTTGGGGGTCATGACTGACCACAAGATGAACACGAGCCACCAATGCGATGTCGCAGCTGGCAGTGAGCAAAACGCTGGCTTGCATCCAGAGATGCTTCTCAAGCAAATCCCAGGATGTCGTCCTCCTGTTGTATTCGGCCGTGGTGAGGCTGCAGCTGGAGTACTGCGTCCAGGTCTGGGCTCCACAATTTAAAAAGGATGTGGAGAAGCTCGAGAGAGTGCAGAGGAGAGCCACACGCATGATCAGAGGGCAGGAGAACTGGGCCTATGATGAGAGGCTGAGAGAGATGGGACTCTTCAGCCTGGAGAAGCGCAGGCTCAGGGGGGACCTGGTGGTCACCTGTAAGTATATAAGGGGTGTGCATCAGGATCTGGGGGAACGTCTGTTCACCAGAGCGCCCCAAGGGATGACAAGGGCAAACAGTCACAAACTCCTCCAAGACCATTTCAGGCTGGACATAAGGAAAACCTTCTTTACCGTCTGAGCTCCCAAGGCCTGGAACAGACTGCCGCCGGAGGTGGTGCAAGGACCTACTCTGGACTACTTTAAGAGACATTTGGACATTTATCTTGCTGGGATCCTTTGACCCCAGCTGACTTCCTGGCCCTGGGGCAGAGGGGCTGGACTCGATGGCCTCCCGAGGTCCCTTCCAGCCCTAATGTCTATGAAATTGTCCTGCCTCTTCCCTGCCCTGTCGCATGACTGGCAGTAGGTAGCTGGTCCCCGCTGACTGAGCTGCATTGCTTGGGCTTGCTTGAATCCATGCATCCCACAGGCAGCTTATTCCTCTCCACACCGACTACGGAGGAGGTTGCTGTGCCCCTTGTGAGTAAGATGCGCTCGGGACCAAGCAGCTGGTCAGGGGATGGTGACAAGCTGCAGGACAGGGCCGTGGCTGGGGCAGATGCCAGCTCCTCATCAATGCTCAGGGCTTTTCTGGAGCTGGCGTTGTCTGCAAATCCTCCCATCGTATTTCTTCATGGCATCAGCCATGGGGAACTGTTACGGTGGGTCTCCATTCAGTCATGTCCACAGCTGGTGCCTCTCTTCAAAGGGGTCCAGGCCAGGGTAGGCCGAGGGTTCAGCTCCCTATGATGTCCCGGGAGGACATGGGCAGGGGATTTGCAAGGCTTGTCTGGAGGCTGGTCCTGGGGTTGGTTCTTACAACCCTGCAGTATCTCGGCGCCTCCCGCTAAGCGCATGGCTGCACCTCTGTCAGGTGAAGCTGGTTCTCTCTTTCAACCTCTGCTCCCAGGGGGCAATTTCCAAAATCCCGGATCTACCCATGGGTCTGCACCCGAGGTCACAATTGCTCCTTAAGTTCAAGTGCCAGGCATCTATGCTTGGTTGATGGTTCAGGCACTGGTGGCAGCCCAGGTGCAGGAGCCTTCAAGGCAGGGGTTGTGGAGTTTGTTCTCCCACTTCTGCTTTGGGAGCTGGTTGTTTTGCAAACTATTTAGATTATGGATTGCCTGGGATGGTTTGGAGAAGGATGATCCTGCCTCAGGCAGGGGGTTGGACTCGATGACCTCTGGGAGTCCCCCTTCAGCCCCACTTCTCTACGACGGTCTGGCTCTGATTCTGTCAGCACAAGGTTGGTTCACTTATGCGGTGAGAAAACCGTCCTTGAACTCCGAATTTCGCGGGTTCCACCAGAAGCAACAGCAAAACACGAGTATTGCCCATGGTCTTTGATTGGCAGTGCTATTGGCATTGGCAGGGGCCTTCTTTACAACCTGTGTGCATTCACACATGTGCATGTAATGAGCATCTGCCAAATCTCCCAGCAGGGCCATGGGCTCAGCTCACAAAGGGTGTGCAAGGCTTGGTCACAAATACCCCATCCTCCAGGAGCTTCTCTGTTCTCTTCTCATTGGCTTTCCCAGAGCCACTGGCTCCCATCCAGGGCAGTGCTAGGCACATGCCCAGCACTGCTGTTGAGCTGCTGGCTCTCAGGAGGCCTCTGGTACAACTTGAATAGTTGTGATGCAGGCATGGCCAGGGTTGAGGTAGACAAGAAGAGACAGGAGATCCTCTCTTAGCCAGAGTGTTTATTGAGAGACAATGCAATGCATTATCAAGCAGTGGGTTAGTAATAGCTACCTTGCTAAGCGGTTGTTTTATCCCAGTAGTGTTGATTGGAGTCCCCTAAGGCCCACAGGATGGCGTATCACCTCCACAGTCTTGAAGGCATACACCCTTAGGATAATGTTCAAGGATAATTTCCCTATACCTATTGGCTTAAAACTCTCTCTTGACCCTCCCACTTACACTCCACTCCTGCCCATACAGGATGATGTTTGCTACATCTTTCTCCTCCAAAACAGGAGTGCACATTTTAGTTTAACCTTAGTTATCACCATGTTTTTAACCAGGCCTGGAGAACCAGAGCAAATGGCGAAAGCCGGGCTGGAAGGGACCTCATGGGGTCATCTAGTCCAGCCCCCTGCTCAAAGCAGGGTCATCCTTGCCTGAACTCTCCCAGCCATGTGTGTCTAACCCTTTTGTGAAATTCCCAGGGATGCAGATTCCACTTCTCTCGGTCACCCGTCGCAATGTTTGACCAGCCTCATGTTCCTCCTAATCTCCAACCTCAGTCTGGGACCTGTTGCTGCAGGCAGAGAGAGCGAAAGTGCTTGGGACTTGTAGCTCTCCACCCATAGGCCTCCCCGAGGGCATTAGCACACCCAGAATGAGGCAATTCCCACATCAGCTGTCCCTGCCATTGCTGGCAAGCAGCGATGTCCTGTGGGATGTTCAATGCTTCCCTTCATATACCCCAGGGGAAGGTCTGAGCCAGCTGCCAGTGAGAATGGGATCTGAACTTTAGAGCTGACCCATTCGCTACTGGAGGCCAAAGCAAATGCCTGCCTGCCTGGCCGTGGCCCGGAGGGTAGGGCTGCAGCTCGGGTCTCTGATCTGGGCAGGGTGGCTCTCACACCAGCACAAGCCTCAGGCCCATTCAGAGCCATGCAGGTGACTATACATGCCCAGAGGTGACCGTCACTTACTGCTGAGTGGGGCATGAGCCCCCCCCCACCCAAAAAAAAATAAAATAGCTGAGGCTTCTTTTTACAGAGGCAGTAGCCCAGGGCTAGCACATGGGTGGGGTAGCAAGCCCAGAAGGCTGTGAAAGGCAATTCAAGGGGTGAAGGCATCAAATGTCACTATAAATAAATGCAGACACCCGTGCTCTCACCCCTCGCCCTCCCTGCAGCGTTCCAGGAACACGCAGCACAAACCAGTTCGACTTGGCACTAAAATAGAGCCCGGTCCGGTCGGTCCCCGCATCTCCAAATGGATAGCGAAGAGCTAGAGAAGGGCCAGAGATGGGCAGCAAGGATGATGAGCAGCACGGAGGGGCTTCCCTAGGAGGAGATGAAACCAGGCCTGCGCAGTTGAGACAGGAGATGCTTGGTGGGGGGACATGACAAGGGTTTATAAAACACTAAATGCAAAGAGAAAGTCGATAGGGATTTATTATTGACTGTCTGTCACCCGACAAGAACTAGGGGTCACAGCATGAAACGAGTAGGCAGGCAGCTTAAAACTAACAGGTTTTTTTGCACCTAGTTCTTTTGCACCTAGCATGTCATTAAAGCTGAGTTTAGCCAGGTTCACCAAGGGATTGGACACGCTCTTGGAGGAAAAAGGCATCAGCAGCTATTGAGCGTGCAGGCGAGGGGCACGGCCTCTGCATCAGAACGTCCTGGACCTTAAATGCTAGAGGCTGCAAGGAGGAGAGGAACGGTGGGAAAAACCCTGGTCGTGTCCTGTTCACTCGTGTCTCTGCTCTCTGTCTCCAAGTGATACAGGAGCCTGGGCAAGATGGACCTAGGCTCTGACCCAGGACATAGCAGTTCTTGCGTTATGATACTTTTTGCTCCTCCAGTAGACATCAGGACTTGCTCCCATTTCTGATGCTCAAGTGGGGTTTGCAGGTCTCAGCTGGGGACAGCTGACAGCTTTGTAAGCCACCGTGGCATCTGAGGTTTCACACTGACATGGTATAGGCCTGGGCTGTGCCAACCGGGTGCCCTGTGCCTTTCTCCAGTTCACCCCCCTCGCTGCCCTCTCTCGGGGGCAGTCAGACCCTATCTCTTCTGACCCTGCACCCCTCATCCTCTGTCTGGGTAAAGCTGATACACCGACTGCATTTGTCTGTATTTGAGGTGGCTGCTGTGAGTCGAGCACAGGGACCCCAGAGCTGCCCTCGCTTTGGAGACTTGGCAGTCCATCCAACTGCCCCGATGGGCTTTCAAGAGAGACTTCCCTGGCTGGCATCGCAGTGACATGGGAATAGCCCAGAGCTGATGGGGATGGGCACAGCACAGAGGTGTAGCAGGGGCCTTGTGTTTGGCACAAGCGTTTGAGACAGTGGTTTGTTTGGTTTTTTTGCAATATAGATATACAGATATAAAACTTTACCTCCAACACTGCCAAGCAGCCTTTGTGGTTCACTTGGCAGATCAAAGCACACTAAAATCCAGTTCCAGAGTGACGCTGGTACACAGCTGTTAGCTAGATGGGTGCAAATCTGCCCCGGCTTCTGCCTTCCAGAGGACCATTCAGGTGAGCGGGATACGGCCCAAAGTGGGCACAGGACTCTGGGAGGGGTCTGCGGTGATGTGTGACACTGAAATGACTCGGGAGCCCCTTGGGAAGCCAGCTTCTTGGGAATCCCTTTGGGGAGAGGGGAGGAGTGACGGCACGCGCTTTCGTGGCAGCATCACGTGTCCACACCACGTGCAGAGCAGGGTTTAAAGGGCTCCGCTAACGAAGCTCTGGTAGGGCCAGAAGCTAATTCTGCACCTGTTGCCTGCAGGTGGCTGCCCCCGTCTCCAGGGCAGGTGCAAGGGAAGCATTTCTGCACCCTGAGGATGGGGAGCTGCTCTGCTTTGGAGACACCTGGGATCCCAGGAGAGGAAGGTTGGCTTCTGGGTAGGTCATAAGCCATTCACATCAGCTGGGTCTCTTCCTGCCTCTGCTTTAGGCTTGGGAAGAACGATACCCTGTGCCTCAGTTTCCCTCATATGTGAGAGGATTCTGAAGTGGTGGCTGCAGTAAAGGGGCACGAGAGAGAGCAGGAAGGGCCGGGCACTGCAGAGAAACAGCCCAGGGAGAGGGGAGCACATGGAGCAGAGTGGAGAAGGGGGACGCGCCGGGGTGAGCTGTGCCACAGAAGGCAGATGGACCAGGGGGCACCCCGTCTAGATCAGCGCTTGCAGCCGAGGTCCTGGTCACCCTCCCCTAGTTATGTTGCTGGCCAGTGTTTGCCAGGTGGAGCCCAGGCCACCCTGGGGCAGTGGGTTGATCTAGATGACCTCTTGAGGTCCTTTCTGTAGCGATCCTCAGGCTCAGTAAAGACCATCGGGTGTGAAGAAGAAGAACTAAACAACAACTTCTATTGTGGAGCAGTCAGCGAGTCTCTGCAGACCCTTTGTCTCTCTCTAACTCGCTCACTGAGGAACCATCTCTCAATTCCTAACTTCTTCCACCTTCTAAGTTAGGGAACATCTGTAAACTATAGCACCGCACCTTCCAGCCATGTTCCCTGTGCCTCGCTCTGTTCTGTGCGACGGGTCAGCGAGTGGGCCGAGCTCTGAGCAGGAGAAGGCGGAGGGAGAGACGGCGTTGGTGTTTAGTTCTGATAGAGATGGCATATCCTTCCCGGAGGAGGTTCCTATGGATCCCTCTCCCATCTCCTGCTACCCCGCATCGGTCCAGTGCGACACCGCTGTCGTGCTGCATTAAGGGAGTAAAGTCAGGGCGGGCTCTCAGGGCTTTGAGTGGCAGGGCCAAAGACTCCCACTGCTTCTGCTAGGAGCCAGTGAAGGGCAGAGCCTGCGAGGGACGTGGTCCTGGTGGCTGGGGGATGCACCAGCATGCATCTAACAGTGCACAGGGATGTGGTCCCCAACCACACACGGGATCAGCGGGGTTGCTGACTGGTTCTGAGCATGAAGAAAGGGGAGCTGTGCAGGGGGACAGGGAGCATGGCATAGACCGTGAGCAAAGGCTCCCCTCTGCTAACCTTGTGACTGTCCCGTGGGCAATGCCCCTTTGCGTGTCACCTCCACCTTCCACCCTTGCTTGGTGTCAGCAGTTACCAGAGTCTCCTTCTCTTTAAACATCGGGGGGAAAGAGGATCTGGGGAAGTGAAAAGCACTTTGATGCTGGGAAAGAGAGTAGCACAACTGATTAGGCAACTGGTTTATAAGCACCTTGAGGATAGCAAGGTGATAACGAGCAGCCCCCATGGATTTATCAAGTGCAAAGCCATCTAATTTCCTTCCCTGCCAGGATAAATTGCCAACTGGGTAACGGAGGAAGCAGCTGGTGCAATTTGTCCCCTGTGCCAGGCTCATAAGCAAGTGAGGGACATAAAATCTTGAAGCTATTCGCCATAAGCTGAGTGCCTGGCTGCAATGCTGTGCTCAGCGAGTCGCCGGCAGGGTTTTGTGGCCGAAACGGGAGGGCAGTTCAAACTGGGCCTTGCAGGCAGCTGTCCTGAGCCCGGGTCTACTACTGTATTTACATACATATTACACTCGCCTTCCCCCCAAAAATCAACCCTCCAAAACTGGAGTTTCTGAAGCAGGAAAACTGATTTTTTTTTCTCGTTTGCTGGAATAGAAGCAGGGAGACACTGTTGCAAGATGGCTACCAGCTTGTCTCAGGCAGCAGGAGGAGGGGTAGAGTCCAGCATTTACCTTTCACAGCCACTCTCAAATTGGCAGTTTTTGGCAGCCAAAACCTCTTGCCCATTTGAGAGCGGCTGCAACATGATTAGCGCTGGGCTCCATCCTTCCCGCTTGCTGTTGTCAAAAGATGTTGGCAGCCCCCTTGCAGCATTGCTTCCCTACGAAGAAGCCAGCTCTGGGCCACGACGCTGGAAAAATCTGGGTTTCCTACCTTCTGCCTTTCGCAGGCAAGGCCTGTGTTTTATTTGACGGGGGGAAATGCGGTCGTCTGTTCCCAAATGACTTGGAGGATGGAGCAGAGATTACGCCTCTAAAATTCGGGAGTGACACTGGGTTAGGAGGGATGGTAAGCCCTCGAGAGGCCGGCGTTATAACCCAGAGCAGTGCTCCGCAGGAAATGCAATCGGATGAACCCCACGGAGAAAACGCTGCAGAGAAAGGGGGAGATCCCCCTGAACGAGCAGGGGCTAAGGGGACAGGTCGAAGGCTTTGGGGGTGTTTAGGGGAGGCAAGAGAAGGCAGGGAAGCGGGACGTGTCAGTAAGGAAAAATGCAGCAATCACTTGTGTGCTGCAGATCTGAAACTCTGTGCCTCAGTTTCCCCACCTACCCAAAAAGGGGGCTTTGCAGGCTGTCGCTGAAATGCCCCATGCAAGAGCTCTGCGGTGGTCACCATTTTCTTCTCAGTTACTCTCTTTGCCTTCCCGCTGGGCCTGGCCCAGCTTGGGGAGCGCTGGCTGGAGGGCAGAGAAAGGCACTGGGTGTCAGGGACCTGAGCTGTGCGTGCCCGGCTCCACCGCTGGCTCGTCCTGTCCTGGGGCAGGTGGTCTGGGCCCATTCACAAGGGGCCTGGTGAGGCACCCAGAGAAATCAAGGCAGCCCAGGTTGCTGTATCGGTCCCAGTGCAGCCATAAATAAAATGGCTCGAGCTACAGGTGTGGGCAAGAGTGCTGCCATGCTGCCCGGCGGCAAATATATTTTGAACCTAAAGTAAAGCTAGGAGGTAGCTGCCATCAAGCAAGCAAAAGTGAATCTTAGAAGCTCATGCACACAGTCAATTCATGCATTCAAATTGCTCGTTCAAGCAGCGGCTGACTGGAAAGCCCAGGCCTCATCTCTGTGCCTCAGTTTCCCAGCCTGGAAGTAGGGAGGCATCACCGCCTCCATCTCCCAGTGGCGCTGGGAGGTTTGCTTGATGTCTGCTGTGTGCCAGGAGCCTGAGGAAAGGCTCCCACCCTGGAGGACTGGCTCTGCCTTGTAATGATGGACTCCTGCCCTGACCTCAGTGGAGCCGCTCCAGTGACACCAGTGGAACAGAATTTGGCCCTTGATCCACAGGGATCGGTTCCCTTGCGCGGCTGTTATTGCTGCTACGCCTGCAAGGAGAAGCAGGGTCGTTGCTTCTCGAGGAAAGTCGGGGAGCCCAAATGCTTGGTTGTTCTGCGTGAGGAGTTGGGGGCAAAGCGGGGGCCGCATGGCTGAGCTTGTGATGCTGATCCTGCTCGTGCCTCCCCGGGAGAGGATGCAGGGGAGGAGAGCGTCACCGGGAGCTTTTTGGCGCCGTGGTCTGGGTCGCCCCATTCTCCGCAGCCCCTCTCTCTCCTCCAGCTCTGCAGCAGGGTCCCTTAGCCTCACTCATGCCTCTAATTCCTTCTCCGTGTCTTTACCAGCTCTTGGGGAGAGGGAGCGGGGAGACACGTGCTGCCTCTCAGTGCCCCTTCATGCTGCGTGAGGATGGGCAGTGGGAGGAATGGGAGACAGGCTGTCAGGGGGGTTTGGCCGGGCTCGGGAAGCCCGCAGCATCTCCTGCTCCACGCAGAGTCTGCGGCGTGCATGCTTTTGTAAGAGGCAGCAGCGAGTTTCACCATCATCCCCAGTCACAACACACAAGCCCCTGGCTGCATGGCCTGGCCCCTGCGTGTTGCACACCCACCGCACGGGGACACGTTGGGTGTGAAAGCACTGCAGAAGACACCCTATCCCTCTTCCCCATCCCCTCTGGCCTCGTCGTGGACCCCCGGACTTCCTCAGGGGTTGGAGAGGAGTGGAAGCAGCAGGAACCGGTGGGCCCCCACTATCCGTGACCGTGTCCTTCATGTCCCCTGCATCATCTGCCAGGGGCATGGCACCCTGCCCCTGGAAGGGGGTGCGGAGAGGGGTGCACCGGGGTGCTGGCTCTTTTCCAACCCTGGCTGCTGGGAGCTGAGCGTTCGGCCTGGTTCCTCGTTCGTGGGATGCCATCTAGTGGCACGTCGCTTCCTGGACACAGCAGAGAAGCCACGGGAGGTTCAGGCAGCCACAACACTGCCTGGGAGAGCAGTGACATGGGGTTGTCGTCCCAGCCACCCCCATCCCTGCCGGGCTTGGTGTACGGCAGCTCGCTCGCATCAGCTCAGCCACGTGCCGAGCCACTGGCCGTGGCAAAAGGGTGCGTACTGCCCCGTTGGCCTCCAAGGGCGGTGGGGGTGAGGGCAGGCCAGGGCACCCACCGAGACCCTTGGGGAGGCGAGGCTGGTCCTGAGCACACAGGGTTGGGCCCGGATGCAGCAGCGAGGCTGGAAGGCAGTGGCCAGGTTTCCCCGTGGGAGCCTTGCTTCTTTGCGCTGGGATCAGCATTGGCTGGGGTGATGCTTTCTTGTGCTCAGCACCATTGGGGGTCGGGGATTCAACCCAGCTGCCCCGCACCAAACGGGCAACTTCTGCCCCGGTCGGCAGGCATCCTCGGGGCTCGTTCTGTCACATCCCTCACAAGGGGAGGCCCCAAAACCCTTCTCCCCAAGGACTTGGGGTGGAGGGCTGAGGCTGTACCCACTCGAAACAGCAACTCAGGTCACCTCCGGCCGGGAGGAGCCAGCCAGCTCCAAGAACATTGTAAAAGCCTATTTTTTATTTGAAAATATCAAACAAGCCCCTTGGACTCGTGGTAGAGGACATATCCTTTATTAGACCAACTAGATTTTTGCAAAAAAAAAAAAAAAAGTCTTTAATTGCAAGCTACCACCACCCCAGTTGTCTTTCCTGCCTGGTGCAGGGGGCTGGACCCTACGATCTTCCAAGGTCCCTTCCGGCCTCGCAATCTAGGAATCAGTCTGGGAATCGACGAGTCCCAATTGCTTTTTCCTCCAGACCAATACGGCTGCACCCTGGGTACCTGAAACAAGCCCCTTTTCATTCAAGACATATCAGCCAGCTCTAGCCCGTGCCAACACAGGTTTGGCCATCAAGGAATCGTCTCCTTCAACACTTTCTTATTCAGGTTGTGTGCGCCTTTTTACCCAGGATGGCTTGGGGTGGGGGGGTGACCCTTTAAATCTGGCAGAAGCGAATGGCTTTAAGTGGTCATTTCACAAGGACCGGCTGGTGGGAACATGCCTTTATTTCCTGGCGGGTGAGGACTTGCTCTGTTTCCTTCTCATCTCTCGCTGAGGCCTGTGGCTGCCGTGGGCAGGTATCGAGTTGCTGTCTGTCTGCATGGATGCGGAGGGGAGGTGTTAAGGTTTTTCTGGGTTATTGCGGGGGAGCTTTGCTTTTAATCAGTTTGGCCTTAACAGAGCTGGCTTCTCTTTCCTTGCTCTGCCTCTCTCAAGGGTGCTGAGTCTCGTGTTTGGTTGCAATCTTGGTCTCAACTCGATGGCTCCTGTCCACCCGGGTCCGTACAAGTGCCTGCAGCTTTGCTGTCTGTTTTCCTCGCTGTTTCCCTTTCCTATGTTTTTCTCCCACTCCTTGCAAGCGGGTGATGATGATGTTGTCAAATGGCCTCTTGACCTATAACCAAGGACCGCTGGTGAGGCTTTCTCAGGAAGGGTCTGGGGCTGTTGGAGGCCAGCCCGGCTCTCCTCCAAAATAGCCCAGATCGGCTGGTGTTCAAGGACTGTTGAAAAGTCCAACTCATTTCACTTGGTTTGGGGCACGTGGGGAATTAATTGTGCATCCCCGAGTACCGCGTCACTGCCTCTGGCCCTTTCTTGCCCCAGCCTTTAAATTGTAAGCTCCGTTGCTTAGTCCCGTGCCCAGCTCTGATTGATCTCAAGACTTATCTAGACTGGGGAGCTGCCCTGGTGTCATCCATGGCTGGCAACAGAGCTGTAACCCACCCTCATGCAGCGCAGCCTGGCTTGCCGCCTGGTTTCCTAACTTGTGGGTAGGTTTGCCCTCTGTCCAGACCAGGCCTTCATGACCCCGGCCCCCTGGCTCTCCCACTGGCCTGTTGTGGCCACCAGCACTTCCAGGCTATGAAATGGGGGCTCTTCCTCTCCCTCCTGCACCCTCTGTCCTCTCCTTGGTTTGGAAAGGAAGCAATCCATCCTCCTTCCTGCCCCTGGGCTCCAAGCTGGCATCTCTGATGAAGCCAAACTTGCCAGGAAGCCCGGTGGTGACTTCCCTGAACTTCCTCAGAAATGAGGCGTCAGGCTTATCCAGGGCAGCCAGGAGGATTTCCATCTGCACCCGGTAGCTCCGATCCTGCCACCAGCCCAAATGTGTCTGATGGTTGTTACGGGGCCCAGAGGAGGCAACCGCTGGACTGACACTGGCAGGTGTAGGTCCTGTCTAGTGCCCAACGAGTCTGTGCTCCTGGGGTCTCCCCACCAACAGGCTTCTTGGGTGACCCTGCACAGTGGCTTGCTCTGTCCATGCCTTGGTTTTGCTAGTGCAGTTGCACTTAGGAACATGGGCAAGTTGGGCTGGAAGGGACCTCATGAGCAAGGTCATCGAGTCCAGCCCCCTGCTCCGGGCAGGATCATCCTTGACTATAAACCATCCCAGCCAAGCGTCTGTCTAACCTGCTCTTGAAAGTTTCCAGGGATGGAGACTCCAGAGTCCAGTGCTGGTCCAGGCCTTGATCACCCTCGTAGTCAGAAAGTTCCTCATCTCCCACCTAAATTTCCTCTGCTGCAGGTTGAGGCCATCGCACCTAGTCCTGTCTCCTACAGCCACAGAATAAAGGCCTTGCAATATGAATTGCACTTTTATTTTTCTGTCGTCAAAAAACAAGTGAGATCTGGCATTTTCTAGGGGGTCCTTGAGGCTGGAAAGGTGGAGACCCACTGCCCTAGGGCTGAGGAGCGCACTTGAAAGGTGTGTTGAGTTTTTCTTACCTTCTAAGCCTACTCTCTGATACCCTGATTGAGCAATGTGGGAAAGTCCAGGGGGATCACAACCTTTGCCCCTTGTTCATGACCCTGGGTTGAGAGCCTCTGACTTATTTGCCCTCACCCTTCAGCTGATGGGTGAGCAAGCGGAGCAAGGTGGCAGGCTCTTCTGTTCATGTGGATAACCGGAGCTCTTGCAACAGCTAGCAGAGTTAGTCATTGACCACTAGAGTTAGTCATTTGGTCACTAGGGTGGCCAAAATTTGGAACGGGCTCCCAAGGGAGGTGGTGCTCTCCCCTACCTTGGGGGGCTTCAAGAGAAGGCTGGGTAGGCATCTGGCTGGGGGCATCTAGACCCAGCACTCTTTCATGCCCAGGCAGGGGGTCGGACTCGATCTGTTGAGGTCCCTTCCCACCCTACATCTATGAATCAGTCACTTCACCTGCAATATAAGGGCAGGATTGGGGTAGGGCTGCCTAGACAGGATTGAGGATACAGCAGGTCCTGGACGGAAGCTAGGGGCAGCGAAGCGGAGCTCTGTTGCAGTCATGAATTGCAGATGGTGCCGTCTCTGGGGAGGGAAGCTGGACACTCATTGAAGCACCATGCTGTGCTCAGGACAGGTAGGGATTTGGCCCGTTCACCACAAGCGGGTATCGGTGGGTCTCTAAGGAGGCAGCTGTGTGTTTCCTCCTCTCCAGAGTCTTGGAGGAGTCTTCAAAGCGCTCTACCAGTAGCTTCAACCCCTTCCACCCCACAGAACGGCGTCCTTTATCAGCTCATCCTGAGCAGCTGGACTCAGGCCGTGCCATTACCCTGCTCCCTACAGAGCTTCCAACGTCTGTTTGCATCGGTAACTAGTTGGTGGAAATAGCGCCCAAGAAGGTCGAGTCTGAGAGGCTCAAGGCAATAAGCAACTCCATTAACCTGGTGTTCAGCTAAGAATCACGCTGCGGCGGGGAAGAAGCGCGTCCCAAGATCTCCTTGCCTAGACGACGAGTCTATCTTGAATCTAATCTTGAATTCACACTACTCGCTGGAAACTCCCAATGGTGCCGTGCTCACTCCGACCCGACGCAGGAAAAAGAAGCCACACGCTCCACAACACATAGCGAAGAGTCACCTTTTATTAGATTTTTTTTTTTTTTAAATAGCCTTTGTTCTCCAAAATATACACAAATTTAGTGAATTTACAGCGACGGCAATGCAGCAGAACTCTGCCCTGGGAGACACACATGCACACACACACAAAAGAAAAAAAAAAAGAGAAAAGGACGTGGCAAGAAAACACCAGTATCTTGGCATTAAGGATGCTACGATCTCCTATTAAGGAAAGCGACTGTACCCATGAGAACTGAACCGAAGTGGGTCAAGATACAGCTGGACAGAAAGGCTGGCTAAATTTCCTAGCAACAGCAAACGGAAAGGTGGGAGAGAGCAAGCAAAACTCCTGTTTCAGTCGGTCCGAGTCGCTGGTAGGTGTCCCCCACAATCTGTAGCTCTCCCAGAGTCAAACTGACTTGAAGAGGCCGTGGTCTATATGTTTTAGGGCCTTTGTGCCTCTTGAGGGTGGGGTACGGAGCTTGAGACGCCCCCAGAGGCTCGGGAGCATCGGCCTTGCTCAGGGTCGAGGCAGGCAGGGCGTTGCTGCACCGGGGCTCATTTTACGTGATGTTCACAGATACCGGCTGCTCCCTCCTCAGCCCCTGATGCCACGTCCATGGTGGGGTCCTTGGCCCTGACCATGCCCCAGCCAGCCAGCCTCTGGGAGCCCAGAGATCTTGGGGTGCCGATGTCGGCTCCCCCCGGACCCTGGTCTGGAGGAGAAGGGGAAAGTCTGTCCTCCTTTTCCTCCCCTCCCAAACTGCGCAGGTCGCAGTAGAAATGAACCTTGTCCTTTGCTCTACCAACCCCCTGTGGGCAGGCACGCCTTCAATCATCTAGGCCAGGGGTGGGCAAAATGCAGCCCGGGGGCCGGATGCGGCTTGCCAGGCTTTCTATCTGGCCCACGGGGCCCCTAAAAAATTTAGAAAATTAGTATTTATCTGTCCCTGGCTGCCTGTCATGTGGCCCTCAATGGCTTGCCAAAACTCAGTAAGCGGCCCTCCACCCAAAATAATTGCCCGCCCCTGATCTAGGCTCTTAGCCACAGACAAGGAGGTGTGATGTCCACTTAAGTCCATAACGCTGCCGGCGTTCCTGCGCCACCGTGGTACGTGCCTCTGTCTCTCCTAAAATGAGCTTGCAACGGCTAAGACTGCTTCTCCTCACTCTAACCGTGTCTGCTGGTGTAGGCTTACCTGCCTGACTTGCACATAAGGAAATCACTTGCTGGACCGTGTAAACTGTGCCGTCCATCCTCTTTTGGGAAAAGATCTACCACCAGTTGAATGCTACAGTGTGTTGCTGCTGGGAGATGCCTCTTTCCCCCACAGAGAGAGAGAAGGTCTTGCAAACCCAGAGGGGCTGCTCTGAAGTCCCCGGAGCTGCTACTGGGGTGACAGACTGGATATCCAGCCCAGGTGTCTTTTCACCGGGGTGGCAGACATCCAGCCCAGATGATCCCTGATAGCCTTGTAGGAGCTGACAAAAGAAATAACTCCAAGGGGGGCTGGGCCCGTGTTAATAAGCACCCTTGGGGCGATGCCCAGAACCAGGGTGTATTAGCCCCGATGGAGCGGGAGATCACGTGAGGTGCAATTGTAGGAGGGATCATTAGTGGCTGGGATTAAGGTCTGGAGCTCTAGAGAAACAGCATCAGAGCCCCGGCGGTGCCGGAGACACAAGCAGAAGGCAGTTGCGATGCAGCGCTGTACAATGCACCAGAGGATCTTGGGGCAAAGGCTTGCTACTGGATTGCAGCGGGGTCCTGGAAAACCCGAGGGGTGTAACCACCTCCTCTTCCTGCCCGCAGAGGGGGTAAGAGATGGAGGAAAGTACGTGGTGTCAGGCCTTCTAGCCCCCACCTCTGCCATTGTGCAGCGCGCACCTGCCTCTTGAAATGCAAAGTGGTGGCGGGTGAGCTGCGGTCCCTCCCTGGGTGCCCCCTCCTCCAGGCTGGGGGCACAGGGAAGGCATCCTGCCAGCCCCCCCTACTCACTCTGTGCCCTCTTCCTCCTCCGCTCCTCCCACGCACCGAGGGTCTGCATCAGGCCCTTGGCTCTGCAGAGTTGAGCGCTACAGCGTGGAAGTGCTCATCTGCTCAGGCAGCAAAAGGGGAGAAGCCAGGTAACAGGAGAAGCAGAGCAAGCCCCCTTCCCCCTCCACCCCCCATTAGGAAGCCTGACCCCTTCCATTATAATCGTTTTGGGTCACGCTTGGGGATGCTCATGCTCTTCTGGGGCTGCATTTGGGAGTCTACTTGGAATAAGAAGTTTGCAAAAGACATGGGCTCCTCATGTAAAACAGAAACAAAATCCTGCCGCCACTGAACCTGAACGTCCTCACGTCTGGGTGGAAAAGGTGCAGTGGGGCAGATGTGCTGGCGGAGAAAGGCTTTGAGGGGCCTGAGGCTTGGGCAGATGCCAGCGTGAGGTGCAATGAAGGTGTTGCTGGTGAGGCAGGCGGAAGCCAAGGACAGCGGGAAGATGAGCGGCAAGAAGCTGTGATGGAGGGGGCGCAGGATGGGGAGCAGCAGCGGAGGAGACTGGGACCGAGTGGGTGAAGAGTGGGCTGGGAGCAGCTGGCGAGGGAAGAAGAGCTTGGGGAAATGTGGGAGGCCGAGGGAAAGCAGCGGGGGCGAGGAGTGGAGAGTGGGCAGTCTTCTTGCGCTGTCCTCGAGAACCACGGAAAATGCAGCTTTGTCAGAGCACACGGAAAGTAAAGGAGTGCCGGACACCGAGTCAGTCTGGCCTGGCTTTGCCCTCTTTAAACACTTTGTCTTTTTAACCTTGGGAAATCCTCAACAAAAAGCCGCAGCAGAAAACTGTTCAGGAGAAGCACAGGAGCGACCAAGTCCAGGTGGCCTTACGGCCTTTGCTGTGCCCTCTTTGCCCATGCATGGAGTGGGTGTTTCTACATGGTCAGATACCCTTCCTCAAGCACACCATGCCCCTTTTGTGCTGCCTTTGGCCCGGATGCCAAGACCTCTATCACGCGAGCTATACTGCCGACTGTCCAAAAACGATGATATTGTGCTGATTAAACAGTCTGTGATCTCTCTCTCTCTCTCTCACAGTTGTCTCTATACACACATGCACACACCAATCTGTGATGTCTCACACTCGCTCTCACGCCCCTGCTCTACTGCGGGGTAGCGTTCTTCTGCCCTGGGGTCCTCTTATACCCATGGGCGATCCTCATGAAGGAGCTGACATGAGGTCCCCTCTTACTGCAAGGCCACCCAAGTGCACGGGTGGAGGAGGCACGGGCAACCTTGACTGCCGCCTGCTCCCTGCTGCCACCTCAACGTCCTTCAACCCCCATTTCCATCAAAGAAGCTGATGCCTGCAAGCCGCCCTCACCCAAGTAGTGGCCCTGATTGTAACAGGCGGCTCCTCTAAGGAAGGGCCACAGTGGGACAAAGCCTTGGTGGCACCTGAATAGGGGTCACTGGCCTGTGAAGCTGCAGAGCAGCAGGAGCCTGCGCCTTTCCCTAGTCTTCCTCCTTGCAAGGACCTTGCTGCTGGCAGAGAAGGGGCCTGGATGGGAAGAGTCCCCTTCCAGCCCTCCGGGGTCTACCACAAGGCAGGACAGCATTTGCTATCCCCAGATGCTCAGGGAGCACCTGATGAGGCTTGGGAGTCCTGTAGGGAGTCCTGTGCTGTAAGGGCTGAAGGCTAACCAGCAGGCCAAGCCCTGGGCTTCAGCACCGAGGAAGGACAGGGGGGCCTCCGTCCTACTGCAGGTCACTTTTTTTTTTTTAAATAGGTTTGATGCAAGGGGCGTGCGATACATGTCGCACACGCGTCCCTGGAAATGTGAGGCACAGAAGGATTTGGCTGCGTTGCGTGTTACGTGACACACGCCAAAGGCTTCTGCTCTCCGCTCTCTGTCAACCAGACTAGCTAGAGGCACAGTGCCTACAACCAGGCACCCGGCACCCCCCGCCTGGTGAGACGGGACCCGTGTTGCATCCACAAGCGAAGGCTCAAGCTCTGGGCATGGAGCCGTGGCTTCCTACTCAGACTGATGCAGGGCGTTGCTTGCATCCGATCCAGAGGGAGCGCTTGCTACTTTGTGAGTGCCGGCATGTAATGCAGAGGTCTGGGACCCCAATGGGCTAAGCAAGGCTGGACCCTCGGGCGCTGCCCCACTGCCTCCCACAGAGCTGACCTGCTGAAGATGCAACCCCATCTCTGCTTCAATCCCCTCGGGGGCAGGAGGGGAAAGCCCAAGGTCTGAAGAATGGAGGAGAGGCAGGGGCTGGGAAGCACAAGAGACCACGCTACTTCCCTGGGAGAAGAGTATGGATGGGAAGAGCCTGCCTTGGTCAGCCTGGGCTGGGGACACCTGGACTCTGCCGTGTCATGTGTGCTGGGGGAATGAAACGATTGCTGGCCTGGGAGGCAAAGAACAATTTATGTTGCCAACGTGCCTAGTCGGGAACGGCAAGCAAAGTGCAGCAGAGTTACTCGGGGGGAGAGGGGAGCCTTACAGGGATCTACGTTACAGGCAGCGCCCCGCCGGCCTCCTGGAGAGAGCCCCGGTCCCGCGCAGAAGGTGGGAGAGCCTCCGCTCAGAACCAGCACGGCATCCACATGAAGGAGCCCAGGGCAGCCCCCGTGGCAGCCCCGGCCAGCAGCCCCAAAGCCATGTGGTCTCCCGACACGCGGTAGGGGTCCTCGCGGACGATCACGTGAGTCACGCCGGGCGCTGAGGGGCATAAACACAGAGATGCAGGATGAGCAGGGAGGACAGTGGCCTGGGGAAGATCCCTCCTTCACCTCCAGCCTGGGAGCGGAGGGAGCCCCCAGCCCATCCCAGGGGGAGCTCTGCCTCTGAACGGCCCGGGGTCCCTCCAGCTCTCAGTTCCTGGGAGAGGTGCTTGGGCAGAGCGGGCAACTTGGCTTCTCTGCTAGACAGTGGCTTTCTGGGGGCTCCTATGAAGACCCCTGTCTGACTAGTGACCTTCTTGACCTACTCTTGGATGGTGGCTTTTTTGAGGCTTGGTTGGTCAACTGCTTCCAGGAGCTGGCAACCTGGGAGCAAGCGGGTCCAGAAAGGATCTGCACTGGATCCCTGTATTGGGGGCTGGGAACTCCTCCTGGGGCACTGCGCGCTTGACTGTTGCTGTGTGCGGTACTCAGGGCTGTTAGGCAGCACCGCGCTGGTCCCAAAAAAGCAGTGGTGGTGAGGCTTTGTCTCTCCTTCGGCTTTGTGGCCATATAGCGAGTGCAACAAACCCCTTAGAGCAGGGAGGTTCCTGCCCAGAGGACCGGCAGGATCACCCCTATCCAAACCATCCTAGAGGCATCCATAATCTATCTTCTTAGTAAACGTACTATCAACCCTAGCATAACACAAGACATCGCACCCAAACCTGCCACAGGTAAAACTGGGGAAATACAGTTGCCGACATCCTGCTTGTGCAAAAGGTTGATACTATAAACTTAAGATATCCCAGGAAGAAGGCATGGTCCCTGCTACAGAGGAAGGCACCCCCCCGGTCTGCATCAATCTGACCATGCTTTTCTGGACAAACCCATTGAGTGGTTCAGTAATGACTGCATCCAGTGTGCCCTACGCCGTGTAACTGGTGTTGTACGGGACAGCAAGGGAAATCATCCATGCCGGTGAGAGCGCTCTTGGCTGGTCGCACTGTTCCATGCCGGGGCTTTTGTCCGCGCTGCTGTGCTGGTAGATGACTGGAGCGGGGCGCATTGACATCACCCTGCGGTGACGTAACAATGCGCTACATCACCGTATGGCATGCTACGGCAACGCAGACACATAGCAATGCAGACATAGGGCAATGCAGGCACGTCACCCGAGAGGCACACTCCCTGGGTACAGTGCACCACTATGGCGATGTAGCAGCAAAATCTACCCATTTGCCACGTGCACGGAGCAGGACGGGCAGCTACATGAAAGCATGCAACTAAAGCATGACGATATATAGACGTGTCTGCACAGACCAGACCTGGGCAGGCAGGTACACAGCCATCTCCCCCACGTGGTGTTAGGACACATTTGTTCTATGCGGGGGGCCTGTCTCTGTGATACCTTTTTTAAGACTAGAAGGGATCTAGTGTGATCTGGTCTGATGGGTACAGAAACGCAAAGTGACTTTACCAAGGTTGGCCACGGTTGAATGGTAAACCAGGATTATAACCCAGGTCCAGGCTCTAGCTACATCGTGGCCTCTCCAGGCTAGGCCGAGGGGAAGCTTTGGCTCTCTAGGAGCCGAAGCCACGGTGCTCTGGCTGTAGGAACATTTATAAGCAGGCTAACAGGAGGGAAGAGACACTTATGTCTCTCCCTCAGGATACATTGCCCTGCCTGGCTTTTGCGAAAATGGCTTTGTGCGTGCAGGTTAATAACGGGGAATCTGGGGCCTTCTTCCAAAGTGCCTCAATAGGGCCCATTAGCCAAGAAGAATTCAGCTCTGCTGAGCCAGGCCTTGGGCCCAACCGCCTGTGAAATCGCACAAAGGCGCCGTGTACCCGAGCCGCGGGTGCAGGGGGAACCAGAGCTCTCGGCAATGAGCTTGCACAGCCTCATGCGAGGCAAAGCCGGTGAGCTCTGGGCTTGAAGTTGTAGCAAAGGAAGTGCAGGTTGGATACCTGGCAATACTTCTTCGCTGCAAGACTAGGGAGGCAGTGGAATAGACGTCTAGGGAGGGTGCGGGCTCTCCATCGCTGGGGGTGCTCAAGAAGAGGTTGGACAGACACTAGGCGTAGAGATGCCCATGTTTTACTATGGGGATTGGGCCATGCCCAGGGCTTTGCTGGTTGCTCCCATCCCCTTGTCTGCCGCATGTTAGGATGCTTTTAAACCTTCCTTGGAGGCACTGGGTGTTGGCTGCAGGCAGGCCAGGCTGTGCCAATGCTCCTGCTGGGACCAAACCCGGAGGTTCCTGGCTAGAGGGTCTTGCCCCTCCGCTCAGGGTCAGACCGACGCCACATTTGGGGTCAGGAATGAATGTTCCCCTATTGTCATGTTGGTACAGACTGTGGGGGTTTTTGCCTTCCTCTGTAGTGGGGGCACGGCCTTTACCTGGGAGCTCTTGAGCGTATATTAATAATATTGCATAGAAGCAGGATGTTGGCTGCCGTGGTCCCCCTGCCTTACCAGTGGCAGGTTCAGGTGTTAGGTCTGTGTTGCATCAGGGCTGATGGTGTCTTATGCAGAGTTTAGATGATGGATTACATGGGGTGGCTTGCACGGGACTGACCCTGCCTCAGGCAGGGGGTTGCACTAGATGTGGCCCCTTAAGGTCCCTTCCAGCCCCACTTCTCTGAGATTCTTGTATCACCGCTGGGGACCCCGCTCCCCCAAAATGCAAGCAAACCTGGAAATAGCCAGCTCGGGTCAGGCTCCCTGAGAGCATGAAGGTTTAAGGCTGAGATCTGGACTCGTTAGGGGGGTGTCAGATGAAAGGGGCTGGAGACCCAACGTCCCAAATTGGGACGACCCTTCAATCAGCCCCCTTTCCCATTTTCTCCCCCACCTCTGCAGTGTCCCAGTGCAGACCCTGCCTCCTACTCCATCCCACAGGGATGCAAGAGCCATGTTTGCACATGTGCTGACCCCCAACAAGCGCCGGGGCAGGTTGGGATGGATTTGGCCATGCACAGGCCGAATCGCCACAGCCTGGCACTGAGTTGCCATCAGCTGCAGTTCCGAAACGGTGCCGCCAGATGTCACCCCACCATTGGGGATGCGACCAGCTGAGCTGAGCACAGAGCACCAAGGGGCTTTGGCTCGTTAGACGCCCGGCAAGGCTGGACCAGGACAGGGAGACGCCGCCTCCCATCCCTGGCCTCTGGTTGCTAGCCACAGACTCCTCTCACGACCTCGGTTCCTAAGCTCCTGGTCACTCAGCTGCTTGCCCATCCAGTGGCCTGTATGCAGCGAGTTGGCTGGGTCTCAGCCCAGCCTCAACCAGGCATCTGTCTGCATTGCAAAGCAGCGCCTCTGCAGGCACCTGCTAAGAGCTGGTCAGATTATGTGGAGCAAATGCCTCTTCCCTTCCTTCTAGGCCAGGGGATGGGTTAGCGAGGGGTAACCCTGCACTCTTACTACCTCTTATGGCACGAAGAACCAGTTTTGGGCTTGACAGCTGTCGGTCTCTCTAGGTTCACTGTTAATATTTTGGCACCTCGCCACATATTAGATGCCTTAATCTGCAGAGAAGGCATATAAAGGCCATATAAAAAATCATGAATAAAGTGGCATTAACACCACGAGGGGCCATCTGGTTGCCCGTCTCCCATAATTCCAGTCCAGGACGTGTCAACACAGCAACCATCCAATTCCATAAAAGGCCCCAAGCCCTTACAATGCAGGAACAGGTGAAAAGGGAATATTATGCTTTTCAAATGACTTGTGCAGGTAAATACCGCCAGAAAGTGCCAGAGGGCTGCAGCAGTGACATGCACTTGGGAGCAACGCTCTTGCTGATTTCTCGCTTTTCTCCAAATAAGAGGGATGTGGATTCTGTATAACCTAATCCTTTTTATCATGGTATCTGCAAGGGTACCACATAACAACGGGATCTTTTCTCTTTTCCTGGGTAAGCTTAGTCGGGGACTGAATTCAACCTTGTTGCAAAAATCAAGTCCCCTTCACTCCAGAGTGAATTGAGCGTCCTCTCGGCTCCGGGAAAAGTGAGCAAAATCATCCCTCAATTGAGGATGTACGGGGTGGGCAACACTGCCTTCTAGAGATGGGAATTGGATCATGTAGCAGACGGACAGCAAGGGTGTCTGGGATCTGTTCCACATCCTCCATGTAAACTCCAACTTCTTAAGTCTAGCCCAGTAGCCAAAGCCCGTCCCCCCACAAAATCTGGACCCCTAATGATCAAAGCCAGGGGGAGAAAGCTGTGCTGAAGCATACATACCGCCGTACTGGTGGCCGTAGTACCCAGATCTGATGTACATCGCCTGGTGGGAATCCAGGGGCACCGTCTGGTAATAGTCATCATAAGGGTCGTAGACATGGACCTAGGAGGGAAGGACAGCACCGACATTGGGAATGACACCAAAGTCACTTCTTCTCCCAGCGCTCTGCCTTGGTTGGGCTGCCAGGGAGCCTTGATGCCTTTCCTGACGTGCCATTGCAGCAGGTTACATTAACTTAGGGTAACCAGTGACTCTAAGGTCCTTTCTTAGACCAGGCCTTGTGTGTGCAGCGCGTGTGCCCATGCGTGCATGCACACCCACCCCCCAGCACACAGCATCTGCCCGCACAGAGACTGCAGCCAAGGCCAAGGCTGGGACTATAACCATGTTGAGAGAGCTCCATGTCCTACACCTGGCCTCAGACAGTGTCACGGGCCTCTGTGGCCTGCATGTTAAGCAAAAGGCTAGAAGAAGCTCGGAGGAGCTCCATTAGTGCAATGAGTTTAGAGGACTCAGGGAGCAGGTGCAGTTGGGTCTCAGAGGGTGCAAAACATGACGAGCTGTGAAGATGTTGAACCCATCTGGGCAGATAAAAGCCACCCCCTTCTGACCACATGCCCCTGTTAGAGCTGTGATGGGAGATCGGCACAGACCTCTAGTCCTGTCCTGGTTTTGCATCCTTGGCACGAGTGGGTGTCTGTGCAGACTGCCAGCTCCGCTCCAACCCATTGCAGCTCTAGCTAAGCCACCTCGCTGAGCCAAGGGAGCAATTCTAGCAAGTGCAGCCCAGAAAGGGACCGTGCCAGCATCAGAGACAGGCTAGCACCCCGACCAGTCCATAGACAGGGCAAGGGTCCCATCAGTGCTTTATTCCATGGGTGCACCAGGCTGGGGGCTGAGTGCCCTGGCACAGTGGGAAACAGCCATAATGTTATGCTCTGTCCCAGCCCCCTCGCTCCACTCCTCATTCCTTCGGGCCCAACATCTGTCCAGCTCAGACTGACGCTCCTTCCCCGACCCCAGCCACCGAGCAGACGGGGCACGGAGACACCCCAGTGAGCCCAGCCAGAATCGAACCCAGGCGTCCCGATTCCCACCGCTCATACCCGGCACATTGAACACGTGGATTAGCTGCCTTATGGTGCCGGCTTTGCCGCAGCTTGGAAACAGAGAGCGCGGCTGTTCCCTTGCACCTGCAGTTGTAACCTAGCAAGGACCCCTCTGGCTGCTGTTTTTTGGGTGATGCCTTCATCCATTCGCTGCTTTGGGATCCGATCTTACCCCCAGTAAATCTAACAGGGAATTGTGCCATAGGTTTCAATGGAAATAGGACCAGATCCAGAAGCCCTTTTTTGGAGGGACACCTGCGCATTAGTGCAATAAAGGACAGAAATGTTTCCAGGGGCAGGAAACCCATTTCAAATTGGTGTAAGATCTCGGATCATTAAGAAGCTTCCTGAGCAGACTTAAAAATGACAGATAAAGACATGTTAATAGGAGGGGCAGAGCAGGGAGTTGCTCAAAAGCCAGTCCCACGCTCTCCAGAGGCCTCACCCCAGAAACAAGCAGCTCGGTAAAGAAATGGAATCAAATTCCCAGGACAGGCTGTGCACGAGAACGTAGGAAATAAGTGCTTCACGGCTGCCGTTAACACAGGCTGGCTAATTGGGGTGGGAGTGAAACTGCACCCAGCTGAGGAGTCCAGCGATGCAGATGCTGTGTGCTGGGGGGTGGGTGTGCATGCCACCTGTGCCAGATGAGTAATGGCAGGCTGGTCCACAGGCCAGATCCCATTCCTGGGCCTGATATGGTGCATGGAAATTTGGTGGCGGGGGAGCAGTGACAGTGCTAATTGCCGCTGCTCTCCTGCCACCAAATTCCCAAATCTGCGGGAAGCCCGGTGGGCTGGAGGATATGGCTCCCTGGGTTGGAGCTGGCCCACAGGCTAGGGCTCGAGCACCCCTGCTATACAGGAACATCCTACGCGTGCTGAACAAATGCACATCCTATGCGGACCCCAGCACAGGGCTTGCTGGGATGTGCTGGCAATGGGGTAGGGCTAAAGCCTTTTGGGCTCCAGGCACTCTGGGCCAGCAGAACAACTCACAGGGGCCTGCTGAAACCCACCTCAACTTACAGCAGCCCCAAGGCTGCTCTACTTTGTGCTGAGGACCGGGCAGGGGCAGAACTGGGTTTGGAATAAGGGAGGGATAAACTGTGGTTTAAAAGCATTTGGGGGCCTTGCCCTCCTTGGTGCACATCTCTGAGTCGGGACCTTCGAATTCAGCCTGGCTTGGGAACGCTATGGCAGGCAGCCCCCCGAGTGCAGTTCGACTGCCAGCATTTTGCTCCTGGCAGGGAGCTGCTGGTGGGGAATCAGACCCCCTTGCGGTGGAGACTGGGTCAAAAGTGAACCTGGGAAAACAGGCATGAGCAAAAGCTCTGTCCTTCCCCCCCCAGCCTTGGCAGGACCTTAATGATGGGTGTCAGGGGCTCGGCCACCTGCTTGTCGGACTGTAAGGACATGCGTTTCCCCCAGAACAACACATCTGCATGCTGCCGTACCTAGCGTGTTTTACACATGCGCTCTCAGGGGAACGCAAGACTCCTGCACCGCACAGCTCGGCGCTCTGCTCCAGGCTGGCCAGGCAAACAGACTCCATATCCACAGCTAAAAAAGCCTGGACGCCGGGCCCCAGTCCTATCAGGCTTTCAACCTCCCAGATGAGAGGTGCATCCAACGCTTCATTATCTTGCCCGGCTGGAGGGAAACCAAATCACTTCACTCAGCCCAGCAGGACAGGGCCTAATTAGCTGCTTCGCATGTTAACGGGGCAGCTGAAAACTCGGCCTCTTGCTTGGCGCTAACTCGAAGAGGTCAGGGTGGACAAAGAGAGGCCGGAGGACGGGACGACGATTCAAACGGCTTGCATTTCTGCCCCCCACCTCCTCCTCTCCACAAGACGAGCGGGCAGGAGCCAGAGGCACTGGGATGCCAGACAGGCTCTGACACGGAGTGGGAAGGGGCAAGGGCCAGCAGGAGAGAAGCGGAGGTTGGACTTTTCATCTCCGTGCTGCCTGCTGACCGTGCTGCATAAAGAGTCTCCAGCCCCGGCTGCTTTCTTTCTTTGCTTTGTACAGAGGCACGGCTGAGATGCACCCTCCAGCAGCCACAAAGCAAAGGACAGCTTACGACCTTCCTAGAGACGAGGGCACCTTCTCCAACTGGGCAGAGAATCCCCTCTCAGCGGGCTCCCCGGCCCCAATCCAGATCCCGAACCGGCTTCCCTCTCACAAGGCAGCGTGCGTGCAGGCCTGACCTTGAGAGCGCCGGAGAGGACTGCAAGGGCAGGGCTGGAGCGGCCACGCGAGGACAGTCTTTGCTTGCCGTCTGCCTCGCAGTCCCTTGCGCAGCATCAATCAAAATGCTTATCAACCTCCCAGCCCGCGCTGACTCCTTGCCCCAGTCGCCTGCGTGTCGTAATCTCCTTCTCCCACTCCGCTCGCTCGATAGACAATTAGCGCTCCGGCGGCTCGGGGTCCAGGGCTGGCTCTCCATGCACAGCAAGAAGGGGAGAGGGTAGGCAAATCCAAGGTTATCTGCCTCTCGTTCTTATTCACTTTAGATTTGCACCGCTCTTGCCTTCAACTTATCGCCGTCGCCCCGGCTCTGACATGCTCCGGCTTCCTTCTGGCTGGGTTTTGCACATGAGGCTGTCTCCCTTCCCGAGGGCAAGCCTGGGCATGGGCATAGCGAGGTGGGCTAGGGAGTAGGGAGCTCCTTGAGGAAGGGTGAGACCTCCAGGATGTGGTCAGGTTGGCTCAGATCCTTTTGGGTATTTGGGTGGCATCAGTGGGAGCTGGGCACACTGCTGTGTTTGCAGGAGATCCTGTGTGGGGCTGTCTTCCTGCCCTCATCTGCACATCTCAGTGGGTTTCACTGGGTGGCATCCAGTGACTCCCTAGGTGCCTCTGTGGAGCAGGAGGTGCCAGCTGGAGCCCTCTACTTGGTGTCTTCCCTTGGTTTTTAGCCTGTATCCTTCACTCTGGTTCCTGCTCTGTTGTTCGTTGTCCCAAGAAATCTCTTGCACACTTAGTAGCTTCCCTCCAGCTGTTGAGGGGCCTTGCAGCTCCTGGGGAGCCTCGGCCTGCTGTCACAGCACAGCAGAGAGGCCAGGCTGTGTCTGCAGACCCGGCCTGGCGCCCCTCTGCCTCGGCGCTGCAGCACAGGAAGAAGCGGTGGAGCTTATTGGGGCGATGAGAAACGCTACGGCAGATGGCTTGAGGCTTGTGTGCGGGTGTGGGTGCGGAGCAGGGAGTTTCCTGCCAATGACTTGCCGTGCAGCCTTGGTCCAGTCACTTAATCCTCTCTATGCCTCATCTGTGAAGCAGAGAGCCCCGGTGGAGGTCCTGGTGAGGCGGGATTCGCCTGGCTGGGAAGGAGGCTGCGGAGATGTGCAGGAGAGCGGGTCTCTCTCTGCTGCTTCCTTGCCGTTGGGTGCGGTCGGGAGCATCTTCCTCCTCAGGAGACAACAGGAGACGAAGGGCCTGGCCTCCTCTGACAGCTCAGTACTGGCCGTGATCTGATGTGCTTGCCGGCATGCCCGGCTCCTACTAGTAAGGTATAAGGAAGGAGGAATGCACAGCCCCAAGAAACGCGCTGTTGTCTCCTCCTAACCCCCGATCGCACTGCCCTGGGGCCGTAGGACAGAGCCAGGAGCCGGAGGCGCTGTGGCAGTAACGAGTGTCCCTAGGCAGCACGCTCTCCTTCCCACGGTAGAGTTTGTCCTCCACTGCACAACAGGGGAAACTGAGCCACAGATGTGTGATGCCACGGGCAAAACCAGGACAAAGCACGTGGTTCCTAATTCCTGGCCTCTTGCTCTGAACTCCCTCCTTCATTTCAGGTCTCCTGCCTCCTACCACCCTGCTCCCATCGCAGATATCAAGGGGTCCGCCTTCCTTGTGGACTTCAGACTCCTGCTCTTCCCAAAACTACCCCCTACTCCAGGCGCATGGACCCCTGCAGCATCCAGTTCCTCCTCCCCTGCCCGTTGTCAGAGCACAAACCTTTCCGCAATCCTCAGATGTGGTGTGACCCAGGGTCTCTTCTCCCCTCTTCCATTAACCTCTAAGATGCTATATCATGCACGTGGCATCTTCAGAAAGCCCCACCGGCACTACTGCTCGCAGCTTCCATGAGAGACGGCACCCCTATTTTATGAAGGGGAAACTGAGCTATGGGAGGGAAAGGGTCTGTCCAAGGTCCCAGAGCAAATATAAGGCAGAGGAAAGAGAAAAATTCAAGCATTCCTACTTAAGTCCCCTTTGGGCTGGGGGCTGGACTCGATGATCTTCCGAGGTCCCTTCCAGCTCCAATGTCTATGAAATCTATGAAATCTATGAAGTCCTTGCAGGATCGGGGCCCCACGACCATCCGTGGCCCCTTTGATGCCCACGGTAAAGCTCCCATTTCCTGCCTAGTGCAGGGGGGCTGGACCCGATGAGCTTGCGAGGTCCCTTCCAGCCCCCTACAATCTGTGAATCTATGAGAGCTCCCCTTCACAGATGAGCAGCAGGCAGCAGAGATCAAATCCTGGCTCCACGGTTCTGTGCCAAATACTTGCTCAATTTTTCTTCAGGCAAGGTGCACTGAGAGGACCCCAGGACATGGCCCATGGCCTTTTTCTCAGGTTAAAGAACCAGTTACGCTAGTTGCCAGGATCACACGACTTCCTTTTGCAAAGCCGGCACTTAGACTTGCTTTCGCCAGCCCCTCGTGGCTTCGCAAAATCTACTGACAGCAGTGCGGCGCGTTCCCTGAACACCTCGGCCGAGTCCAGAGGAAGTGCATCCTATTTGCGTGTGTTTGCTCTTCCCCCGAACTCCCTTAGCTTTAGCTAGTGATTTGATTTTTTTGCAAAGCAGTTGTACAATAGGAGAAAGCAAGCAGAGCCCAGGAGGGTCCCCCGCACTCTGCCGCATGCACTACAGAGCCCCCGCGGGAGGCAGGACGCGCAGGCACCAGCCCCCGCGTTCACAAAGGACCTTCTCCAATTTATTCTCCGGCACAACAAGGAGGAGGCTGCCGCCGCTTCTTCGAGAGAAATCCATTTAGCGGGTTCATTTGGAGAGGTCAGCTCCAAAAGCCACTGCTAATTCCATCCCCAATTAGCAGCTTTCGCTCCTCGGAGAAACGTGCCTTTCTGAACGGCTGTCAGGCCAGCGTTGCGAGAGCACGCACGCTCTCCGTGCGCTCTTCACGGTGCTACTCTCCCCCAGCAGTACCAGGCAGTTTGATTTTCCACTGGCACTTGACAAAGCAGAGGGCTGGAGCCACCAAGCTTAACCGTGCCCCCCCACCCCACACATCTTTTCTCTTCCTAAAACTCGCCACAAACCACCAGCTGAAGGGATGCAGCCTTGGCTTGCCTAATACTGCTGTAGCCTTTCCTGAGGCCCCCAGCAGCCTTCTCAGGTCACATCCTCCCTCCAGCTCCAGGCTTCGATCTGTTGAATTACTTCTCAGGCCAGCTCCCCACCAGACATTTTTGCTGGTGGAGCAGGGCGCGACGCTGCTAAAAGCTCCAGGGCATAGGCTTTCTATGCTGCTAAAAGCTCAACTGCATAGATTCAAATTGTGGACAAAGTGCTTTTGCCATAGAGCTTATTTCTGGCTCTGAATCTGCCTGAACTGTACCAGAAAAAAGCCTTTTCCCTCCCCGCAGTATCAGCTGTATCTGCCTAAGGTCTGGCAGCATAGCTAGAGCAGTGGAGGTGAAGCCCCAGCTGTCTCAGCCAGTGGTATTCAAACTGGGGCTACGTGGTGTTTTCCCTGCATTTTAATGAGGTGGTGGAGCTGATCGGTCAATGCGCAGTGAGCAATGGCAGATTTTGGTGAATGTGCAGAGATGCGCAGGTAAAAGGGTGCGTGGCCCCAAAAGCTTGAAAGCTGCTGCAATAGCTGCTGCCTTGCAGATGGTGGTCTTCAGTGAAAGAGTCCGCAGGAGTGAGATCAGGCGTCCAGTGCCAGCAGCCCCCGAACTCAAGGGGAAATTCTTGTGCCCAGAAAAGCAGCAGCCCCCGTTGAGTCTCTTTGTGGTGGTAGTGGCAGAGAAAGCAACATCAGGGAACCACAGCAGCTAATGAAGCCATCGCTTGCCCTCTGCTGTTAGCACACACGGCTGGCAGGGCTCTGTGCCCCAGATTTCAGCAGTGGACCCCATCTCTTAAACCCCCAAACCCTCTACAAGCCCTGCAGGCCACACAACACTGCTCCATGGCCTGGATCTGGCCATAAGTTTGACGCTCCTGGCAGCAGAGAGCCCAATCATGATGCTGAGGTACTAGGTGCTAGCCCCACCATGTGTGCCAATCCCAAAATGAGGTGGTGAGGGGCGTCCCTGGCACTGTGCTCACGACCCAGGTTTCCAGCACGCTCAAGAGGTTTCCCCAAGGGCAGTGAGACTGAGCATCCTACTGGCACAGTGAAGACAGGTCTTAAGCCGTGATTGCCGCTCATGCAGTTAGCTCGGGTACCAATACCAGAGTAACTGCAGCATCATAAAGCACCAAGCAGGGTGCAAACCCACCCAGGAGCCCCTGCTTAAATACCCGGGCAGCCAGACAGCACTGAGCTCCACGCTGGTAGCAGTATCTGGGCTCCTTCATTTTAAAGCTAGCTCAGGTATGTGTATGCACACCCAGCAGTCACATTTCAGACCACACCAAAGTCAGACCCTGGGACTTCATTGCTTCCCCCACCAGTACTCCTAGTTAACAAATAATCAACTTCCCCTCCATGGAGATGAACACCCTTGGGGTCATCTCAGACTGACATGCCCCTTTAGTCAGCTATTCAAGTGGCAGTGTGGGGTAGTGGGAAGGGCACAGTCAGGAAAGACCTGGGTTCTCTTTCTGACCGTGTCCATGAACAAGTTGTTCCCTCCACACTTTGGCTATTTAGGTTGTAAACTGTTTGGGGAAGGGCCTGTCTCTTATTGTGCAATGTAACGGTGAGCTATAGTGCATTTGCTATTCAGGGCCTGCTTTCAAGCCCACCTTGGAGATTCGTGTTGCCCGCAGTGGGCTGTAGATCAAGCCATCAACTGCCTCTGAATCCCATCATCTCTGCGGCTCTCCTTGAAAGGTCATCTCATTGCCCAGCATCTCTGTAGGACTGAGGGGTCTGGAGTGAAACAGAGGTTGCCCCCCACTCCTGGTGTGATTACAACCTCTAGCCATATTCTGGGGCTGTGTGATGCCTTTTCCATGCAGCCCGCGACTGTGCATCTCTATGGAGCGCCTCTGCAGAGGGTGTGCGGGAGGCAGGGTGTGGGCAGCGGTGGGATGTGTCTATTTACAACATATAAAAAAGCAAAAGCCACGTGAAATGGAAGTAGGACCGACTCACCGGGGTGGCCTTCGCCTCCAGCACCGCCATCTTCCAAGCGCTGTAAATAAAACAAAAAAAGGACAAGAATTTGTAAGGGAAAAAAGTGGCTTTAAAACCACCCAGAGCCAAAGCACCTTCTCAGGTCATCCCTCTGGTCTGTCTGCGAGGAGATTTGCTTAGTGAGCACTACAGCAACCAGGCTCTTTCTTGGGCAAAGGGGCAAGAACTTCCCACGGGCCACCGAAGTCCCCCGGGACCTGGGAGGAGACCCGGTGATCTTCGGAAAAGGTCCCGAGGTTGTGAGTCGGCCTCTGGCTCCTGCTTAAAGTGACGTGGTGGAAACTTCGGAGTTGGTCCCTGTGGGTCAAACCAGGACCCAGTTTCCCAAACAAGAGTTTTGCTAATGGATGGTCCCGCAAACACCATTCAGAAGCTGGAAACCCAGCTGGGTTTTTTACACCCCAGACCCCTTGCCCATGATGATCTGCTAATGGCATCGGGCTGCTTTTGGTTGCTGAGATGAGGGCGGAAAACCAGACCCCAGCTTGGCCGCCAAGCTATGCCAGCTCTTCTGAGCTGAAAGGACTCAAGGACTCTTGTGCTAATAAGATCAGGAGGTAAGAGCTGTGCAGACAGGGAGCACGGCTCTTCAGGAAGGAGGTGCCACTTTTACTTCGCCGCGTGTCTGATCCTACCTGCCCTCCGAGGAGAGTGTTTGATCTCTGATACGAGTCCCAGCTAACAGAGCATCCCAGGATCTCCGCAGACAGGCTGAACTGAACGCAAAGCTGTGGCTTTCGAAAGCGATGGTCCTGGCTGCTAGACTGCACAAGATGGTCCCTAATGCTCCTGTTATGAATCAGGGTCTGAACCACCTCTTAAACCAGGTCGCACCGTGATCTCTGATCACCACGGGGCATACTTGGAGTAGAGGGCAACCTATGTCCCGAATTAGGGAAATAATAAGGGAGATCGATAGCCTGCTCATATGGATTAAGTGAGTACGACCTTGCTCCCACTTTATGGAGTTCACTTCCTGCTTTGGGAGCTCATTTTAAGTTGGCCAAGTTCCCTGCGGGAGGTCAAACTAAATGGCTTTTCCAGCGGACCCATAGCTCTCTCTACAGGATTTATATGGCCCCATTTCTGCAGTCTCCGAGTGCCATAATCTCCAACATGAGAAAAGTCATATAACATCCCTATGAAGCAGGGTGCTATTATAGGCAAGGAAACAATGTGCAGAAAGGCTGAGCAATTTACCCGAGGCTTCACAGGATGGCCACGAGCCACCAATGCAATGCAAGTGCAAAAAGCAAACGTGATTTTCGGGTATATTAGGTGGTCATGTCGCTCCTATTTCACAGCCCTGTAGACAGTTTTTAACTCATTCCACAAGTTATATTTATTTTTGCTTCAATCTTAAATCGAATAATACAGCCCTAGGTCCCCAGCATATTAGCAAAGCTTCTAGTTTGTACTTACCTGGAGAAAAATGTGTTGTGTTATATGTGACGATGCACCTCACCTTGTGCAGCCCCCTTTTCAAAATCCTAGATCTGCCCGGGGTGGTGACAAGGCAGGACTAAGACTATTGTGCGAGGCATCGGGAAGACCCCATATAGCACACGACATGCAGGTCAAGTCACCAATGTTCAAAAAAACCCACCAATGTTCAAAAAAAAAAAAAAAAAAGGATGAATTTAAACCATACCAAGTTCAAAGAAGGGCCACTAAGAATGGAGACGTTTTTTTCAAGATGAAAGGAGCTTGGCTTGTTTAGTTTAGCAAAACAGTCTGATAGGGAACCTGATCCCTCGTGATCCTACCATATGTAGGGTAACCATTAGGGAAGGTGAAAAAAGACACCCCTGGCACAAGGCCAAATAGCTACAAACTAGCTATGGATCACGGTATGTTCTCGAATCTAGGATGACCCCAAATTTAAGACGACCTCCCTCAATAATTAGATTGCATACATGGAAAATGTATCAATTTGTTAACTGTACAACACGAAAAAGAAAGAAGCCAGACTCAACAGCGACATATATTTTCTAAGCCTTTGCAAGAAACACAGCTTCATTCCCCGAGGACTAAACATCTACAATCCCCTGACTACTACACACAACTCCAAATATGCTTTGCAGCTGTGCAGAAGAACTTCAGAGAAAATTAGAAATCATCTACTTCACCTAATCTACTCCAAAAGAGACCAACTCAGGAAGGAAATCGTCATACACTGCGACAACTTAAAAGATAGAAATCCATGCATGTTCCCTGACAATATACAGCGGATACAAAGAGACTACGAAAAACTTTCTACAGCATTCATCCTACACAAAAAGAAGAAATGGAACAAATTGCTCCAAGAACAAGCGCCCCAGCCACAAAACAACCATCAGAGGAACAACACCAACACCGTACAACCTTCCAACCTCAGACTCGATGAAACTGCAAGCAGCAACCAACCCACAAATATTATCAATCTCTCCACACACACGCTTACCAAAACTGAAAAATCTGTCCTTTCTAAAGGCCTAAATTTCTGTCCGACATATTCAGATCCCTGAAGGACATTGAAAGAAACACTACATACTCTGACCTCTGACTCATAACAACCTCTCTCTACCAGAGAAAAAGGCCATAGAATCTCTAAGATCTAACCACCAAATAGTAATAAAACCAGCAGATAAAGGAGGAGCCATAGTCATCCTAAACCGTGAGGATTACATAAAGGAAGCCAACAGACAGCTCTCTGACACCACCTACTACAAAGAACTACAAGAAGATCCTACTCCCCTTTTCACCAAAAAACTCAACAATACCATCAAATCATTTCCACCAAGATTACAAGAAAAACTACAGACCTTGATCCCCCCGCTACCTAACCCAGGGACTTTTTACATGCTCCCTAAAATCCACAAACAAGGGAACCCTGGCAGACCTATCATATCCAACCATGGGACCCTAACTGAGGAAATATCAGGTTTTGTTGAATCCATCCTAAAACCGCTTGTCACCCACAGAGCAAGTTTTGTCCAAGACACCACAGACTTGCTACGGAAACTTAAAAACATAGACCACCTTCCCAGGAACACACTCCTAGCCACCATGGACGTTACCAGCCTATACACCAACATCCCACACCAGGATGGCATCCATGCCTGCCTTACATATCTACAGGAACAAGATTACAACCCAGAATACAGACCCAAAGATATCACTGAGCTTATACACTTCATCCTCACACACAACAATTTCACTTTTAATAATCAACACTTCCTCCAGATGATGGGAACAGCTATGGGCACTAAAATGGCCCCACAGTATGCCAACCTTTTTATGAGCCACCTGGAAGAAGACTTCCTCAAGAACTGCACCATCAAACCCTTGCTGTACTTACGATATATCGATGACATCTTCATCATTTGGAGTGAGAACCTGGAATCTCTACTTGAGTTCCACCAGAAATTCAACAGTCACCATCCCTCCATCCGACTTTCTTTAGAATACTCCAACACCAACATCCCCTTTTTAGACACAAGGATCAGTATCCAGAAGGGTAAAATACAGACCACAGTATACAAGAAACCCACAGACCAACATACATATCTGCACAGAACCAGCAATCACCCGAAACACACCAAAAAAGCAGTGATATACAGCCAAGCCCTCAGATACCACCGCATCTGTACTGAAGAGAACACCCGGGATTGCCACCTCACCAATCTTAAAAAGGCTTTCACCCAGCAAGGACACTCCTCCAGAGAGGTAGATCGCACGTTTGAAAGAGCCACCTGGATACCACGTGAAGAACTGCTGCAGTACAGAAGAAAAACACCCACAAATCGCACACCGCTGGTTATGACCTATCACCCATCCCTTGAACCTGTACGGAAAATCCTCAAAAAATTGCAACCCATATTAGAAAAAGACCCTATTCTTAAAAAGATCTTCCCAGAGCCACCCATCCTAGCCTTCAGACAAGCACCGAACCTCGCCAACCTCATCACCAGAAGCAAACTTCCTCAAGCCCAGAACACACCAAAAGGATCCAGACCGTGCCATGACAAGAAATGCAAAACCTGCCCCCACATCTCCACCACCCCCACTATTACTACACCCCACAACAGAGCCATCAGCATCCCAGGATCTTACAGCTGCACCTCCAGGAATGTAGTATACCTCATCCAATGCACCAAGTGCCCTGATGGAAGATATGTAGGAGAGACCAGACAACAACTGCGCACCAGAATGAATGCACACCGGAAATCCATCAAAGACAGAAACACCCAATTACCGGTGGGGGCACATTTCTCACAGGAGGGCCACTCTCTCTCCAATCTCTCAGTCCTGATCCTCAAGGGAAACTTACACAGCACTTCCCAGAGACGAGCCTATGAGCTCCACTTCATCAACCTGCTGGATACTAGAGATCAGGGACTAAACATAGACATTGGATTTTTCATACATTATAATCTGCCTGGCAACTGACTCCCCAGCCCAGCCCCTGGCTTCTTTACTTTTCACCCCATCCAGGAAGAGCACACACCAACTGCTGCAGCTTCCTGAGCCCGACGAAGGGTTTTTGAACTCGAAAGCTTGCTTAATAACTATTCCCCAACTATTTGGGTTGGTCTAATAAAAGATATCAAATTCACCCAAGGAGCCTTGTCTGCCTCAATTTGTTAACGTTTTCCATGAACAGACTCTAATGATTGGAGGGTTGTCTTCAGTCCATACCCCCGCACCGCTGCAGGGGGGCAGGTGGCATGGGGAGGTCAAGCAGGTTGTCTCCTGCTTATGCCTGCCCCCTGCCCCCTCTGCCCCCCACTCTCCACTGTTTCTGCAGGGTGCAGAATCAGTGGGAGGATGGATGGGGAGAGGCAGGCAGCAGCTGCAACTGTGGCTCCAGCCGCCTGCCCTCCCCTATTGCCCTCATACTTGATTCTAAGACTAGGAGCTCCCTCCATGTTAAATGGTGGGGGGGGAGACCTCATCTTAGAATCGAGTAAATATTGTAATTTAAAAATAAATTCTTCAGATGTCTAAACTTATCTGAGAGGTAATGTTTTGGACTGATCTTCCAAACAAAGCTATAGGGCCAGGAACCGGCATCGCTTTGAGACTGAAATGGAGACGCTTGTGGCAAGGGTGGTCGACCAGAGCAGGGGGGTTGGGCGCACCTCTCGGTGGCAGTGATGTGGAAGCAGGCGCTTGCAGTCTGCAGGCTAGGTGCAAAGCTAGTTCTTGCAGAGGAGAAAGCGACTGGTATTCCCCTCCCTCGTGGCTTTTGCTGGTTACCAGCTGGGGCCAGGAAGGATGCTTTCCCCCCTCACAAATGCAAATGGCTTTGGGAAAGGAGAATTGGGTTTTGGCCATGGCAAAGGCTGGGAGGTATTGATTGGGATGCACCGATGCTCCTGCCGGTACCAGAAAACTCACAGGTTCCTGGCTGTAGGGTTTGCTCTTCTATTGGGGTCATACCGCTCTCCAAATCTGGAGTCGGGAAGAAAACCAGCCTGTGGCAGAGTTGGGGGATCCATTCTGCATCTCCCACCTCCCATGGTAACCCCTGGTCCATCCTTCCTCTTGACACAGTGGAATTGGGGATTTGTAATGCTCCTGAAGTTATGGAGCCTCCTTTTCCTAGGCTTTCAGGACAGAAGGAGGCATCAGATCAGGCAGCCGGACATCTCCACATTGCAGGCCATTACATTGCACTCAGTTACCACTCTGCTGAGTCCAATTCATTGAGTCACATTAAAGGCTAAACGGTTGGGTGCCACCAGCAGAAGACAGGGGAGCCCCTTCCTTCCAGGCCCCAGGGATGACAATCCGCTGGACGAGGAGCGGGGGAAGACACAGCCACCAGGCCTCTAAGAAAGTGGCTTCTCTGTGCCACCTCTGGGCACTGCTCCACCCTCTCCTGCTATGATCCATGCTTCAGAGGAAGGTCGTGTCCTCCTAAATGCACGGGGCCAATTGCAGGCAGTGCGGGGGTAAATTCCTTCCTGACCCCTGGAGGAGCACGGCTGAAGCCCAGAAGCATGAGATTTAATTGGTACTGACTGGGTGCATCTAGACGTGCAATTAATGCAAATGAATAAACTCCAGTGTAGTTTGTGCCACAGTGTATTGCTCCCGGGTACCACGTTTGTACATGTGCCTGCGAACGCAGTACATTGAGCCAGGTCAGAGCAGCCCTGGTTGGCAGAGGGCCTGGGGGCCAGCCTGCCAGCATGGAGCTGCTCCAGCCTAGCTCAGTGTGTTGCGGAGGGGTTGGCTGCGGCACAAGGACAGCTGGGGCAGTGTCTACACATGCAACGCAGTGGAGTAAATAACTTGCCGTACTTGTGTCTGGCAGTACTATCCTACGGCGGAGTTAATTAGCTTACTCCGGCCTAACAGTACCACACACGTAGACAGTGACACTTTACTAAAGAGCTAATTAGTCAGCTCCACAGTAAACATCTCATGTACAGTATTGCCAACTTGCATGATTTTGGCCGTTGGTCTGTGTTTCAGGAATGTGAAAACCATAGCTCTTTCTTTTATATAAGTATATATAAGAAAGAGCTATGGTTTTCATATTCCCAAAATGTAGACTTTAAGAGCAATGCCAAAAATTGTGAAAGTTGGCAATACTGCATGTAGACACGCTCGCTGAAACTAGCTTTTAGTCATCTGATGCCAAAGGACAAGACCCGTGGACAGCTACAACCATACCCTTCTGTGATGGCTTCAGAGTCAGGAAATAGTTTTGGCCAAAATGTTAGCCAGCAAAAGCCATGTGTAGGGACCCAAGCAAATTTAGCAGGAGCTGCCACTGCCCCACACCACTTAAATCAGGCTGCTCTGAGGTCTAAATGTGGGTTTAGGGGGCCACACTTTCAGGACCCAAGTCCTTTTTTAGCTTCCTCTGTAGGTATGCACCACCGGGCTGGCAAATGTTAGTGCTCACAGGAAAGGCAATGAAGCTGGGGTTGCCCTGACCTATCTCCAGACCCCAGCACCCAGCAGTGTTCCCCCTGCCCTTTGCTTGCTGGGATGGATTGATGCAGGTGCAAGCCAGGGTTACATTGCCATCACACTACTGGCTGTTGGCTGCATGACCCGAGCCAGGTGTTTGCCATCCCTCCCTGCAAGTCGAATGCTCCCTGGCAGCCCCCGCTAAGCTCTATTTAATTCCTTGCTAGCACACCCTTGGGAGCCGCGTTGCAGTGAGTGACGTCTTCTGCTCATGTCTTGTCCATGATTATCCCCTTTAAGAGGATGTAAATCTCTTCCCTTCTTACCTAGAAAAAAGGAAGGGGGAAAATGCATGCCGGAGGGGTCAGTTGCAGAGAGGGCGTAATTCAGCTGCAACACATGGGTGGCGTGGACCCGAGATGAATTTGGCCTCAGTGTATTTTAAATGGACATCAGCTATGTGAGCAGCATTATGCAGCGATGGGTAATAAGGCAGGAGCCAAGACATAGATGTGGCCCTAGAACGAATCCAACGGGATGCTCTTCACTGCGACTCACAGCTCAAGTTCACCAAACTACGACATTGCCCTCTCCCGGGAAGAAAGCTTGAATTGCTTCTTGTGACTTGAGATCTGGTAAAAGATCCTTCCCCCCTTGACGTTTGGCTCGTAGCAGGGCCGAGAGGAAAACCAGGGTCCATTTTTTGTGGTGGGGAACGGACAAACTGACTTTTTCATTTAATCTGCACGTTCGTTTTCTTGACAAAACTAACTTTGGGTTTTAAATTTGGAGGGGCATTCTCCCCAGTGTAGGGTTTGGTTTTTTTATTTTTCCTTCTTTTCGGAGGAGACAAGTAAAAGTGTGGGGAAAGTAAAGAGGAAAGGCAAGCAATAAAACCTCTTCATGAGTAAAAAGAAACCCAAACAGAATTTGTCATCTGAATTTTTCCATTAAGACCCCTTTCAGCCCAACACAAATCTTTCTGCCAACTTGTGTATATTGGTTAAACAGTAGGGTTTTGATCTGCCTTTCAGAAGACCTTTCATTCTACTTTCATGCTTTAAGTGGCTCCTTCCTGCTCTAAATTACTTTAATTAAAACCCCAAATGGCCAGTAAGATTTTCCATCTCTCTCGGTGCCTTTGCTCCCAAAGTATTTTACAAATGACATTTCTGAACCAACAGCGATCTGCAGGGAGGAGGGTATGGGCCTGCATGGTAGCAGGAA
>NW_005842286.1:802705-804181 GCF_000455745.1 Alligator sinensis
AAAGGGAGAAAAGAAAAAATTGATTGAAAAAAAGATACTGAAGTGTACAAATCTTAGCACACAATCCCTGCTTGTATTGAGCCCCTCGAAAAGTCCACTTTGAAAGGCAGTCCTTCAGGCGAGGAGGACACCGGGTCCCACAATCTGGAGGAGAGGATTGTCACAACCCAAAGGTGTGATTTTGTTTTGTGCGTGCTTTGGCACCACTGAATTATTTTCCCGCCCATTTGTAGCTTTCTTTGCAGGGTGCATTTCTTCTTTGCAGCACAGAAATGCACGGTGCAAAGAGTTCCCACCATTTGTATTATAATTCGAGCCCCATTATTGGCTTGCGTGAAATTATTCACGTGTGGCGGCTAGTGATTGGCTTGCTAGCCGTATAAAAGGCTTGAGTGGTTTCCGCCCAAGTTGGAGGACTCCACAAACACCAGGAGGACGAGACTTCACGCTGTGTGAAGATCTCTAAGCGCTGCGGAGCCTATCGGACCCAGCGTGAATATCAAGAAGGCAACAGGGGTCTGATCAGCCTCTAGCCTCTCTTCGAGTACTTTCTTTGGTTGGCGCGACGGGCTCGCGGTTTAGAGCCTCCAACCGGTTGGGCTAGAAGAATGTTCACGGGAAGGAACTCTAGTCCGCCTCTCTTCTTTTCTATCTGTAACCGCAACTCAAACAAGTTTTCCTGCCTGCACCGCGACCATCTTCGGTGTAAGTAAATAATCTTAAATCAACCATTACGCGTCTGTGCCTAATTCTAGCGTGTCGCCTGTTTTCTCCGACCCAGCGTGCCCGGGCTGCTGGCCACAGCCCGCGCGGCGCGAAAAAGGGCCCGGATCGCTCCCGGCCCGCACAAGGATAACAAGATAACGAGGACAGCTGCGTGCACTGCCTTCCAGCTGAAAGGATGATCTTGCGGCTAAGTGACTTGACTGAGGCCGTGAACCAAGCGTTCATTTTTGTCACTGTTGGTTTCTGGGAAATTAGCAGCAGTCGAAATCTGCCCAAGAGAGGGACTGTCCAGGTGTCCCAGCCTGCAGATACCTGCTCTCTCCTGCTCCCCATGCCTTCCCCAGGCTGGAGTCAACCAGGTCTGGAGAAAGGTGGGAGAGCAGCAAGGCACACCTGAAACCTAGGTTTTGGCACATGCCAAGCATTGGCAGCTTGGCATGTATCAAAACCTAGGGTTCAGCTTGCAGTCTTGCAGCAGCTGGTACCTGAATAGCAGCACACCTGAACAGACTCGAGGCATCCCTTGGCGAATGCCAGCTCTTATTCTTCTGTAGTCAAAAAAGTAGTGAAAACTACTACAGCAGTTTTTCTGTTGCAAAGAACTCAGAAACCTCAGAGCTATGGGCTTCCATTTGAAAAAGCTGGATTTATCTTGTGAAACATGTTTGCACGCCTCCCGCAGCACTCTTGAAAGGATCTCAAGGCACCCCAGGGTGCTGTGGCACCCTGGTTGAAGATCACTTTCCTGCA
>NW_005842286.1:804193-804984 GCF_000455745.1 Alligator sinensis
GCTGCAGGAAGCTGTGTCTGCAATCTCGTCTCTCTAAATGCCAGGCCAGGTCCCCTTTCTCTGTGTATCAAACCAAGGATCTCCTCCGGCGGGCTTTAAACTAGGCTCGTCGTGGGGAGGGGAAGATGAGGGCGGGGGAAGCTGTGGACCACCAAACCATGTGGCACCCACAAGGACAGCCCAGCCTGAAGAAAGAGAGCATTGGGAACCTGAAAGCCATGGGGAGGCCAGCACTACGGCACAGGTAAGAAACGAGAAGGTAAGAATCAAAGGGCCCCTTGGGACTCGGAGCGGGGGCGCAGCAAAGGCACCAGTCGCAGGGCTCCAGTGCCTATATACTAATGCTAGGAGCATGGGGAGCAAGCAGGATGAACTAGCGCTCCTGCTTGCGCTAAACACCTATGACTTAGTGGGGCTAACGGAAACCTGGTGGGATTCATCCCACGACTGGGCAGTACATATTGAGGGCTATAGATTGTACAGAAAGGACAGGGTGGGGAAAAAAGGGGGAGGGGTTGCGCTCTATGTCAATGAGCAATATACAGTGACCCTTATCAAGACGGAATCCAAGGATGAGGAAGTAGAACGATTGTGGGTTAGGCTACACGGGGGGCAAGGAGAAAGGGATTTGGTGGTAGGAGTCTGCTACAGACCCCCACATCAAGGGGAAGAAAGAGATTCGGGGCTCCTGAGGCAACTATCGGAGACCATAAAAGCTAAAGAGGCGGTAGTCATGGGGGACCTAAACTACCCGGACATCTGCTGGGAGTCACAGACAGCAAAGTCCCACC
>NW_005842286.1:807176-851689 GCF_000455745.1 Alligator sinensis
TCTTTCCTGCTTATGCAGGGGGTCGGACTCGATGATCTATTGAGGTCCCTTCCGACCCTAACATCTATGAAGGTCTGGCTGTCAGACCGGGGCACGCGCCTTGCTCTGTGTTTATAGCGAGCTCCATTAAAACAACGCATGACTCCTATCCCCGGGGACCCTAATGGAAACGTGCTGTCTCTTTTGGGAGATGGAGTCTGTTGTAATATTTCAGTGGTGTTTATGCCTTTGGTAGGTTTTAGTTCCCTGGTCGTGAAACAGAGTTAAAACACCCAGGAGAAAGAGGAGGTGAGAGACGGGGCACCCCTGCTGCCCACGCAGCACCCACGGTCACTCACACAGCGTCGTCCTCGCTCTCGGCGCACAGGGTCACTTTGGAGCCATCTCGCAGCATGATGACCATCAGGCAGTCGCGGCTCTTCCCTTCGGGGGGCTGCACGTCTGGAAGCCAAAGCACCAGCAGGTTAGAGGGGCAGCCAGCAATGTGGAGAGATGCAACAAAGCAAGCCTTAGCCCACCCGCTCCCCACTCCTCCTGGAGCCTACCAGTGACACAGGCCCCCTGCGTGGTACGAGGGACTTGCTCTGTGCAGCACGGCCGTGGCCACCTGTACACAAGTCTTATGCTTGAAGGTTTGTCCTTTCTCCTCTTTGGGCTATCAGGGTCCCCTCCCTCCTGCTATCATTGCCTCCCGAAGACCTGTTCACCCGGCATCTCGCTACCATGACAAGCTATGACTTTGGCAGGGCTGATCTAGGAAGGGCCACCGGAGCAGCAGGTTTCAGAGATGATGCCCCGCAGAGATGGAGGAGGTGGTTAATGCTTTGCAGAGCTACAGATTCAGGCTCTCGGCAGGCCTCACCATCATGGGGTGAGAGGCAGAGCCAGGATGCGAGTCCCAAGCCCTGGTTCCTAGCCACTGCACCGAGCTCAGCAAACCATGCACCCAGAATATCTCCTTCTCTCCCAACCCCTGGCTGCTGGCTCGCCTCCTGCAGAAACAAAGCCTGGGGGCTCAGTGGGCAGAAGACAACATCCTGCAAGCCTCGCACAGTTTTCACTCCCAGCAAAAAGCAGCCAAGGAGCCACCTTGGCTCCAAGGAGCCAAGTTTGCCAAGGAGCCAAGTTTGGAGGATGGTATCTTGCCAGACTGGCACCAAGCCATGTTGGCAGCATAGTCCAGGAAGAGTCAGGCTGCTGCCACCTCTTCAGGGGTGTCCATCTGGCACATCCGAACCCAGGCATGCACAGGCTCCAAGAGGCCCTGGAAAGTCCTGGATTACTATTGGGACAAGAATCGCTTTGTTGCTCCTGAACGTCCCTCCAGACCCAGGACAGGCCTAAAGCTTGAGATTTGGGCTCATCTGAAATTGTGCCTGATGGCTTTGTCAAAGGGGCCTTTCTCTTACCCTATGTGCCAAGGTACAGTCATGCCTGCTACTTTCCTCCTGCCTCCAGGTTTCCACCACAGAGGCGCCGGGAGTGGCAGACGCTTGCCAAGGAAGGAGACACAACGCAGAGAGAAACCACCTCTCTACTCCTGAAGGCTGCTCTGCAGCCACCAGTCCAGAGCCCCTGCAGCACAGCTACCCTGGGGAGCTCGCAGGGGTGGGGGGAGAGGTCCAGGTCAGGGGAGCCCCTTTCCAGAGACAAGGCATCCTGCCTCCTAGACAGGCACGGCTCTCTGCTCTTTTCCCTGAGCTCTCAGAGGCTGATGGACCAGAAGAGGGAGTTCCCCCCCTGTACACACGCATGGAGCTGCACTTTGTGCTACTGCCCCATGCTCTAAAACCCTGCTGGGACTCATTACTGCTGATGCACCTGGTAAGCAGCAGAAGAGCCCGCCCCATACCAGATGCCATCGGTTCAGCTCCACAATCTCCTCCTCTAAAGACAGATAAAATAAAAGGAACATGGAGAAATATTGCCAGGAGTCAGGTGGGCATCAGCAGTGCAGAGCACTGCTGCAGGAGGGAGCTTGCAGCAAGGGCCACTGCTCACTGCTGGAGACTCCCCCAAGGGTAGAAGTCAGTGGGGTGCAGAGGCTGAAACCTCTAGTCACATGCCGCGAACACAGCTTGTTTCCAAGAGTCCCAGCAATGTGCCTCAGCCTGGTTCTGTAGGGACCAGAGATAACCAAAGCACACGGAGACCAGTGCCCGCGGGGTCTGGGCAGAATCCCCCCATCCAGCACCTAACCACGGGGCTATTGTCCCGCTCCGTGCAACAGCCAAGAGCTGGGGATGGGTAAAGATTCAACAGTTTGGATCCTTATTGCCACCTAACAGATGATCCCTTGGAATGAGAAGCAGGGATCCTGATTTTGTCTGTTTAAAAACTGCAAATTCTCTGATTAAAACCCCCCAAATCCATGATTAAAATGCAACGCCACACTATATATATGTGTGTGTGTATGTATATGTATATGTGTGTATATATGTATATATGTATGTGTGTATCATGTATCAGTTGAACACAATGTTTTATTTATATAATTACAATTTTAAAGCTTTTTGGAAACCTATCAGTGCCTCAATCACTATAGGAAAATACATTCTAACTACCTATAAATGTTGGTGTTTGATTTTGGATTTTTTATCATGGGAAATCAGGGTTCTCCCTGGCCCCTTCGCTCACCAGGACGTGGGCCCAGCTGCGGATGTCCCATCCCAGCGCTTTGTGGCACTGAACAGCCCTGATATGCCGGTGTCCTGCCCCTGCCATTGCTCCTCACTCCCAAGCCACAGCCCCCACCCCCCCCAGCCCTGCTGTGGGAGCAGCAACCTAGCCACAGGAGGGATCGCACTTCTTCGGCACTTTCCTCTGTGAATCTTGAAGCAAATTTGCAAAGGTAAATGATGGACTCTCACACCCGACCTGTACAGGGCAGAGGCGCTTCTATTACTAGGCTACAGAAGGGGAGCTGAGGCCCTGGGGTCTAAATGACTTGCTCAAGGTACAGCAGGAAGCCTGTGGCAGAATCCTTATAGTTCATCATCCTGAGGGTGCCCTGCATGCTGCTACCTGAAGCCAATGGGAAGATGCTGCAAGCAAAACGAGAGACTAATTGGGCTCCAGGGGTGCTGACTCCCAGTCCCCTGATCTAGCCCCTGGAGAAGGAAGAAGCCATCAACACTCCCTGAGAGAGAGCCCAAGTATGATTCAAGCGAGCAGTAGCACTGAGAACCAGAGTTTCAGAAGGATAACTTGCTGGGCTCTTCATTTTCACACTCCAGAGGTAAGCAGAAACGCTGGAGCCCCCGGGAGACAGCACTGTACAGTCAAGGCGGGTCAGTGCCTTAGGAACGTGCACGAGCTCCAGGCAAGTACAGGCGCAGTGAGACTAACCTGCTTGGCAAATACGGTCTTCCCCTTCCTGGACTATCTTGTGCCCTGGGAATTAGCTCTGTAAGTAGGTTGCTTATGAAAGTACTCCACTGCTCTTTAATATTCTCCTAGTCAATCAATGCCCACATTTCTATTATACAGCTCACCACGGTGCCTGGGCGCTGCGTATTTGTAGCCACGATGGGAACTGTTAGACAGTGATCTCCTGGGCAAAGGCGATGCGAGATGCTGAGCATTTGCCCTCCTTAATACTCACGGTATTACGGAAGTGTACCAAAAGCATCAAGGGTCACGAGGGATGGCCCATGGAGAGGGGCACAGCGGCCAGGCCGGGCTCAGGCACCAGACGTCGTGCCTTTTTCTTTTTCTCTCTTTCAAGGCGGAATATGGCAATCCCCCTACTCACATTAGGCCTGAGGCTGACGTACCCCATGGGACAACTGTTGCTACTCAGCAGGTCCACCTGAGTGTGGGTTCCTCATTTCTTCCCTTCCAGAGCCTGCAACCAGTGGTTTACAGTGATCAAATAGAGCACAAGTACTGCTTATATAGGTTCAACATATTAAAAGGGGAAAAAGCCTCAAAAGAGCACGCACGCTTGTCGCTTGAGTCCTTCCATCCCATGATGGTGACCTAAGCAGGCTCAACCACTTCAGACGCCCCACAATGGGCTCCTCTATCTAAGTCTCATTTCCACCTGGTCTCCCTAAATATCTCCCCCTTCCTCTGACACAGCATCGTACCTCTTCAAACCATGCTGGATTCTTTGTTCCCCTCTATTTATGCTCCAAATCAGTCTTGTAGACTAAAAATCAATAAAGCTGATGATCCTGCCCTTGTTCCCTACCAACTCATAAGTACTTGCCAAGAGATGGCTACCTGGAGCCATTTTTCTCCTTGCTGCCTGTTTCTCATTGAACCTTAAACCCATATAATCAGGCAGCAGACACACGGATAACCAGGCCAATGAACATCAGTTGCTAAAGGACCAAAAACGTGGTCTGCACCCCTCAAAAACAGAGACCTAGCCTATATATTTGCATTAGCCAAGTACTAAAGAACAAGGAAGAAAATAATGAGGGGCCTCTTGAATCTGACTCTGCCCTACACAGTATCAACAACTTCCCCTAAAAAAAAAGCTTTTCATAACCGTGCAATAGCCCTAACTTTGACCTGCAGATAGTTGGAAACCATTTTTAACATCTCTTTCAGTATTTTAATTTTATTGCTATCTTTTCTCCCAAAAATGTCACGTAGCTTTGTTTGCAATGAATGTCAATAGGGAAATATCAGCGATTGTCAGCAGAAGTTTGGAGGATGCGTTTACAACTGTGTCTTTGCCGCGGCCGTCATTTGTAAGCACATATACATATTGGTTTTTCAGTGGCTCTGATTTGGATGCACGTGGTGGAGTGGTTTGTATTACTGTAGGGTCTTGTGGCGCCAATTTAAGTAATGAGAAAATAAGGGTAGCTATGTTGGAATGGATGCACCCAATTTTGTCTAATCTTGGAAGCTAAGTAGGCCTGGACCTGAACAATACCTTGGATGGATGATCCCCTTAGAAACCCAGGTGCTGTAGATACCTGCCAAAGAATTGTGGTTGAACACTTGGAAAACATTAGATCATAGAAACTAAATCAGTGGCAAGACTTCACTTGGCCCCACTGTTGCTACTGAGCTGGAAGGAAGGGAAGAAGGGAAGGAGCAAGGGAGGGAAAATGGAGATACTGGGTGTGTCTATACAAGATGCTAAATGCGGAGTAGACTGATTCTACTGCGCATTAGCATGTCAGGGCAAAAGCTGTGATAATGCGCTAATGTGCAGCAGAATTGGTCTACTGTGCATTAGCGTCACTAAATGGTGCGTGCCAGCACTACTGCGCATAGCACCAGTAACTGCACAGTGAGTTAGTACCTGTTATTCCAGGCACTAAACTTAATGCGCAGTAACTAAGGAGCATGAATGCATATGTAGAAGCGCCCACTATTTAAGTGTATTTTAAATTTTAAAGACAGACAGATGCGTTACAGTCCAGCTTTGCTAACTGGGGCCACGTGAGGTCTGCAAGGAGATTGAGTTCTGGAAGCAGGACAGGGAAACGACAAACAGTTGCGAGCAAAAAGATGACAAGAAACTTTAGGGAAGAAACAAAGTCAAGTTTCTCTTTTATGACCTATCACTCAAGCCCACTATGAAGTATATTTCTTAAATTAGGGCAGAGATCTTCTCCATTACTCGGAGTGATTCTTGCAGCTTTAAGGCCAACCTGAGGTTTTTTTCCAAGCCAAAAAGTTCAGTAAGAACAAAACCGGAGTTTTAAAATGGGATCTAACCACAGCCTGAGCTGCAGAAAGAAATCTGCTTCTCCGTGGCAAAGTGCCTTGAGATCTGCAGAGGACCATACAGAAACGCAGCGTTCTTACTGCCGCTCGAAGTCCAAGAAAGGGCCTTTGTACCATGCAAGCCGGTTCTGCTTGAGCTCTGTATCCCCTTTGTTTCGCTCATCAGAGGGAGAATACAACTGATGACTCAGGACTGTGGTACCACATATTGAATCATGTGAACCACAATACAATGGGAAGAGGCACTGTCTTTTCATCCAAGAGCAAACAGGATCCGCAGCCCCTGCAGAGTATGTTCAACTGCCCTGGACATGCTCTAGAAAAGCATTCATTATGTGGTCCTCTTATACCTACGCTCAGACACCTTTATTGATTCAAGTAGCGTCTATTATCAACAAGGAGTTCAGGTCCCAAATCACTCATTATTGCCATCAACACAAGGACCAAGCGCCGCTTTGTGTACTTCGCAGGTGGAAACCCTCACCTCAAGACATAAACGGCATCTAATTTAGTCGTCAGGGTAACGAGCTTAGTGTCAATCCCTCCAGCAGACTAATCGCCGCTGCATTTTCATAGCGTGAGTTTAGGGGACACCTGCGGTGTCAGTAAACATAGAGTTTTAGAGAAAAGAAAATGGATTGGGGGGGGGGGGGGGGGGGGGGGGAGACTGAGGTCCAAAACATCGGCTTGGGTTTGATTGTGCTCTGCCAAGATCTGATACGTGGAACAGTTAACATTAGACAGCAACAAGCAACGGTGAAGTCCCATTTTTTGTTTCATGAAAGGCCTGTCCAGAAAAGAGGTGCAGGGAGGCAACCTGGCCTCACGCATCCAGAATGGTCCTTGCATCCCAAAGAGGACAAGGAGGCAAAGGCAGGCAGAGATTTATAGTTTCGTAGTCGTTAGGGACTGGAAGGGACCTCATCAGGTCCAGCCCCCCTGCGTGTGGGCAGGAAAGACTGCTGGGATCAGATGTTCCCAGCAAGATGGGCGTCAAGACATTGAGAGAGAAATTTGGGTACTGGAGACAACACATAGCTGTCCCGTTTAAGACTCCAAAGTTTAGAAGTGCCCAAAGGACTCAGCTCCCCTGGGGTTGGGAGGGGCAGGAGGTTGTCATGGATTGAGAGCGGGGTGTCATGGCTCCGTGCCTCAGTTTCCCCACTGTGCAATAGAGAATAATGACATTTACGCCTTCTGTAAAGTGCCGTGTGACCCATGGAGGAGCTGAGCAGTGGTGCTGACTGAGGACCAGTCGGAAGTTCAGCCCTGGACTAGACCAAGTCCCCTGTGCTAGGAGTGATCCCACTCTATGCAGACAGCCGGCACACGTCGGACACCGGGAGCCCCGGACGGAGTCCTAACAGTGTCAGCCCCGGAGGAGCCAGCTCACCTCTGCATTCGCGGCCCGTCTTGACGCCCCGGCAGTTGAACTTGATGTGGACCCTTCCCTCCATGTCCCGCTGGGTCTCGTCCTGGTAGTACACCAGGCTGCCATCCAGCCACAGGACAAACCAGTTCCTTTTCCAGCGCCGCAGAATGGAGCCTGAGGGGACAAGGAAGAAAGAGGGCAAAGGGAACATCAAAGCAGGCTCCTGCCAGCCAGCTTGTGGCATGCTCCCTCCCCTGGCCCCAGGGCTGCTGACGGGGCAATACGGCTGACTGCTGGCTCTCCCCACGCCTGCGGGCACCTGCCTTCCTGACACGCTGCTGGGCCGACCCCTCGCTGCCAGAGCCAGCTTTGCTGACATCAACTTCCAGCCATTCGATCTCCTCCTGCCTCTGGCTGCTAAATCAGAGCATCCCCCAGGACTGGGTATCATCATCTCGCCCTGTCAGGACTCAAATGTCTCTGGTTTGTCCTACAGGAGATGCACGGCACATGCCCAGGTGGGGAACGCGTCAAGCAGAGAGCAAGAACTGGCTGCAAAAGCCTTTGGCAGAACAGGCCCCGAGAGCCGCGCTGCAGGGTCGACACGAGCGCGTGATCTCGGCCCCGTCTCCCACTCCATTCCTTCGGGTGACCGGTGTCCCAGCAGCAGAACAGGGGCTGAATTGTGCTTTGTCCCTGCCACCCCTCCCACAGCCCTGCCGCTGGCACAACCTACTTCCCGCTTCGCTCCACTTCAGCCCAGGACGCTGTGCTCCATCTCCTCCTCTGACCCCGGGGTGGAGGCCAGCATGGCAAGTGCCCGGCTGCAGAAGCAATCAGCCCCTTCCTGGAGGAAATCAGTCATCCCTCTGCACCCATATGCTTCCCTTTACCTGGGAGTTTGCATCCTCCCCTTACCCTGCTCCCTTTACCTGGGCATTTGCATCCTTTGCCTGGGCTCTGTGGGGCTTGGGGACCCTTTCTGCATCGACAGAGACCCCTGCTTCAGACCCCATTGTGCTTTGCACTCGGAGTCGTGGCTGACACTGGGCAGCGCTAACGAAGAATACAACCTGCTCGGAAAGGTTGCGACTCACGCCCCCTCTCTTGTGCCTACACAACATAGGTGCAAAGAGAACGGGGCCCGGTGTTATAAAAATAACACCTCCAGAGGGAAGTCCAGAGGGTTTTACTTCAGGCCTGGAGGTGACAGCTTCAAAAATAAAACCTGTCACCAACAGACAGGCGCAACCTTCTCCCCCACGCCGGGGCTGCGTGGGATAGAAAAACTTCCCCTTGGAGCCAGCTGTGAATGCTCCTCCCGGGAGAGGAGTGCCCTACCCGAGCAGACTGGCTTGGGTGAATACCCCCTTCCCCAGGGCAAGCAAGGGGGCAAGATGTGGCCTACAGATCATGGCCACCAGGTCCCGTCTGCACATCCAGCACAGGACAGGAGGATGCCCTGGGCAGATGCTGCCCAAGGGATCGGTGCCAGGGCACTGCCATTCTCAGGAGCACAGCACAGAGCTGGGCTTCTCATCCTGAGTTTCCTCAAACAAAAATACCGCAGGGGATTTTCAAAGCCAGATGGCACTGCCTGGCCTGACTCCTGAATCCCCCAGGCCGCAGAATGACGCTCCGTAAATCACGGCTCAAGTCCCACGACTAGTGATTGCTTCAGAGTAAAGGGCTGCCCAAATCCACGGCTGCTTAGAGACCAGATTGGGCTCAAATGCACTTAAGGCCACTCCGGGCACGAAATCCTCCAGCCGAAGCCCGCCCTTCTTGCTTTCGCTGGAGAAGTCGAAGCACTTGCAGTGCAGTCTGCCCGTTGTTTCGGCCGGCTGCCCAGCTCGTGCGACGTCAGACAGAAACCACGTTATCCTCTGCCATGTCCTAAGAATAAGACAACCCCATCCACCCCACCCTGCAGCCGCAAAATTACAGCCTGCACTTACTCTGTCTCCAAAGCCAGCCGCTCTTCATCAAGGCCATGGCTCCAGAACGACTTTCCAAAATCTAGGGAGGGAGGAACATCAAAGGCAGGGAGTTAAAACCAGCAGCCACAGAGGGGTCTGTCATCACTGCAAACACAGCCACTTGCCCACCCCGGCTGCCCCCCTGAAACTTGGAAAAGCAAGCAGAAAACAGGTCCCTTGGGCTCCAATCTGGATGCAACAGCTGTAGCTTTTCATCATCCGTGCAATGCGAGTGAAGGGAGAGAGAGGGAAAACGACTGCAAGTACCTTTTCCTTGCCCCCGCGCCCTTAATCTTACTGCGATTTAGGGATTAGGCGCTAAACAGTGCCTATCAGCAGGGAAATCCAGAACATCCGTGAAGGCACAGCCACGCGTCCCCGAACAGCCCGGTAACTTTCCATCGCAGCGTGGGCTTTGTTTTTCTCCGAAGGGAGGAAAACGGGCTCTTTCCACAACTTGGGTAAGAGCAGGAGCATGGGGGGGGGATGCACCCTGGCCTTTGCACTCCTCATTAAGAAAGAGGGACGGTGGCTGGGGGTGACGTGCCACCGGCGGGGGATGCACCCACGTGTGGAGGGGCAGGGCAGCAAAGCAGGCAGCAACCCTGACCCAGAGACACAATTGTGCACACAATTGTGCACACCCCCCACCAGGCTGTGCAGGAGCAGGGCTCTCTTGGCACGGCGACACAGTCACATGCACACGCAGGGTGCCAGAAACAGCCGCTGCACCTGTCCCTGCCACATGCCCTGGCATCAGCAGCACCCCTCCACCCATGCTTTTGCAAAGCAGCTGGAGGCTGGTGCTGGCAGTGCCAGTCCAGGGGCATGCAGCCCCCTCCTGCTGCCCCCCCCCAGCCCTCCTGCCAGCAAACCAAACTCCCACCCTGCCCCTACCTCCAGGGGCTGCAGGGGAGCTGATGCTCCGCACCCCCCAGCACACCTGCATCCTTTACCTGGGAGTTTGCAGCAGCAGCCGGGAGCCCCGGCTGTGTGACGCCAGGGCCAGCCGAATAAACCCCTCCAGGCAGGCAGGAGCCTGCTCTCAGCCACCCCCCTCCTCCCCCCTGTGCAGCCCAGCACGCCGGGAGCTGTAGTTTGCAACCCCATGCCCCCCCCTGCACAGCCAGCCCTGCTCACACTACATCCCCCAGCATGCAAAGGAGATGCTCTGGAGCTAGTCCCTTCATTGCAAAAAAAAAAAAAAATTTCCAATTATTTTGCAACTTGGATGTGCTCAGGGCAGGGATTAAAAAAAAAAAAAAAAAAGCAGGTGTCTGGATTAGGGGTTAGGGGGGTCCCCCCCCCTCCTCCTCCCCAGCTATTTGCTGGTTTGTTGCTTCGGGTTTTTTGTGCAAGCTGGCACTGCGTGGCAAGCACAGGCTGGAGCAGGGTTATATAAATGCCTCCTGATCTGGGCATGTCCGGCAGGAGCCACTGCATGTCTCCGCGGTGGGACCCTTGCACAGACCCAGCAGGTTATTTTTAGTTGGGCTTCAGCTCCTCCGCAGAGATGATGCCCTGGGAGCCGGTGGAGAGGAAATCGCAGGAAAGAATGGCCTGCCATTAGGCATGCATACATATTTTAGGGAATAGAAACAGCACCCTACGCTGAAGTCACGGCCATAAGAAGCGGACAGGTCCCCGCCTCGCAACCACAAGCCACTCGGGCCCTTGCAGGATTGTTCCCTTTGCTCCCAGTCTGGTTTGGAGGGTCCCCTGGTATGGGGCTTCCCCTGGGAGGATGTTTCTCAGCTAAGAAGAATAAGCAGGGATGTGGGAGGATGTCCGTAGCCAGCTGCGGTAAAGATGTGGGACATGCTTAGCACTGCAGAGGGTGGGTGTGCTGTTGTGGGCTGTTGCTGCCAGGGGCTAGGAACAGCCGCCCGTGGCCCATACAGCTGGCCTGAGCCAGGTCAGTGGTACCCAGACGTGATGTCTGTACCTGGGGAGCTGGCACCCAGTCTTGTGTGGCAGGCTGACAAGCTCGTAAGGGCAGAGTCCACTTCTGCCTCCCCACCGGCCATGGATTATCACAGACTCAGAGGAGCTTTTCCAAGATGCCAGCACTAGCTGGTGATGAGGTACATAGCAGCAACGTTTCCCCACTCCACAAACTCGAGCTGATTACAGGCTCGAACACACGGTGCGTCTACATCAGTGCAATCAGCCGTTCGACCAGGGCAGACAAGGGGCCGGCAGATAATGTGGACCGCTGCAGCAGTGTAGCGTACTTGAATCCAATAGAGAATTATCCTGGGGGAAAAGCACTGTTTGTCCACAGCTACCCCAGGGTAACCAATATCGGCTCCCTGCCGCCTCGAAGCAAGGCATTTAAGAGCGCCAGGGCGAGCAGCTACTGTGGGATTGCCGCCCATCTGTCCGCAGGGGCTCCTGGTGCTATTTACAGTTTACAAAACCAGTGTAAATCATACCGGTGTACATGTTGCATGGGTCTTGGACTCAAGTCTCCCAGCATCCCTGTCGATTCTGTGAGCACTGAGAGGTGCGTATGACTTGGCCAAGGCTGCAAAGAGACTTGGTAGCAGAATTGGGAATAGGGTTCCCGACACCCAGTAGTGAGGCCTGCCACATGACATTGCTTCTCCCCAATTTCAGCTTCGAGGGTTGGGTTGAGACCCATCCCAACAGGTGCATCCTATTGCCTTTCCTCTCCCAGCCCACTGAATGAACTCTCTATTCTTTTACTCTGCCTTGCTATGTGACTGAGGAGGAGGCTTCAAGAAGGAACAGTCCTTATGTTTGGGAGAAGCTAGGAAAACACCTCCCAGCAATATTGAGCCAACAGCTTCTGCTGCTGGCATCGTAGCTGTGGGTGCTATGAAGAGGCACGCAGCCTTGCCAGGTTCCCGTGGTTAGGAATGGCTATTGACATTGCTGAGACACATCATCCAAGGGGAAAGGGGAAAAAAAATACCGCGTGGATGTTGGTGCATTTGACTTAAAAGGAAAATATTGTCTTTTTTTTCCTGCAGAACTTTAAAGGTAGCTCTCAACCCCCACTCCATACCGAAGTGAGCAACGTGGGGGCTGTGTTAAATAGCAGCAGCGGCAAGAGAAGTGCAGAGACTTAGTCAAGGAGATGGAAAGCCATAACGTAAACCAGTCAAGTGAGCGTGGTCGCTGTTAGGGTACTGCCGCAAGACCTCAGCCTGCCAGATGCTGTACACCCATTACGAGCATCTCAGCTGGGAGGCAGTGTAAGTAGATCAGACCAACAACGGGAAACTAAGCCACCGAGAGGGGACGCGGCTTGCCCCAGGTGATCTGGTAGACCAGTTTCCGAGTGGGGAACTGGTCTCCCAAGGTCTTGCCTCATGCCATGACCACTACACTGCATCGCCTGTGCAAAACCTAGATTCTCCTCCAAGGTGTGCACTGAAGCTGGTGATGTGATGCCTGCCAGGCCTTGCCATCTGTGGGGACTGAAGCCATCGAAGGCTGAGGAACACCTCTACCCTGGAGCCTCAGTCTGTCTCCAGACTGTTCTTCTCATTGACCGACGTGAGCCATTTAAGATGCTTCCCCTGGAACAGTCTGACATATCAGCAAGGAAAAAGGGTCTGTGTGGACTGTTCCTGCTCACTGCCATGCTCCTGACCGCCAAAGAGCTACCTGTGCACTAAAGGAGAGCTATGGCAGAGGCCAACGTGCTGTCTCCGTTGTTGCAATCCCTCTCCGTCAGCACTCGTACTGCACAGCGCGGTGCCTCACCTCCTTTGCTCAGTCTAAAACACGCCAAGCAGATGGATTCGTTTGATCTCGTTCATCAACCACAGCTGGACAAGCCTTGATCAATCTACTGTACCCTGCTGCTACCTGTCAGAGAACAGCCCTGGGGCTTGATGCTACGCTCCTTACTCATGCAAGTAGTGCCTTTGAGCTCAATGGCGATAATCCTATAAATTAGGAGTCTGAATGAGGAGGGACTGAAGGATGAGGCCACTGGGCTTCAGAAAAGGGGAGCTGAAATAGTACTTTCCCTCCAAATGGGAAAAGCATGAACTTTGTAGCTGGTGGAAGGGACTGAGTGAGCTTCCCAATCATCTTCAGACCCCAGATTGCATATCCTAGCATGATGTTTTGTGTCCCAACACAGCAGGGGACATTGTAAAAGATGCACGATTCTGGTTCATTGGAACGTAATCCTTATGATTACACAAGAACGCCTGCAAAACTCCTGCCTTAAGAGATCATTTCAGCTGCAAAGTCAAGTCCCGGAAAGTTTGGGAACGCCGGAATCACAGCTGCCCGTACAGCATTCGCTCAGCATATGCATTAACGCACAGCTTTTAATTGCAGCATCACACGCTATTCCTTTCCTCCGGTGGATCCCCGCTGCTTTTGGAGCACAGGTTGGACGGAGCTTCCTTAATGAGCTGCCACTCCATATGTTGCTGTTCAACGTGTGTCCTCCTGTCTTATTTCCTGCACAGCGTTCAAAGCCTGCGCAGAGGATGGACTGATTAGTTCCCTCGGTGGCTTCGTGGTAGTATTCAGCGTGACGGTAGCTGAGCACGTCGGAGGTGTGAATGAACTGATTATCACAACACCTGCTATGTGAGATGAGGGGGTACCATTATCCCCTGGGAGAGCCAGGGAGCTGAGGGACAATGAAGTCACAGTCAATCATACTCAAAATTGGGTATTTTGGGTGCCCCATCAGAGACACTTTGGGCTGGGTTTTTTTCAGAGGACTTAGGTACTTCCCACATTTGAACACAGCTTTGCTGCCTTTGGAGCATTTTGTGATTCAGACCCCAAACCATCAGCAGCTTTGGCTCCCAGAAAACAGGAAGCGCGCAAGTTGAGGCGCCCTGTGAAGTTCAGTTTCAATCCTACAGTGCTCTGGGCATCTATACACATGGCAGACGTCTGCTGCGATGCGTGCTAATTAGGACGTGTCAGAGCAGACTCAATTAATCAAGTCTGCTAGAGTATAATAATTAGTGTGCTCCAGCAGCCTCTGCGTCCTGTGTATTCAGTGTCCCGGCATTTCAGAATGGCGGCAGGGACACTTTAACTAAAGTCCGTCAAACGAGCTTTAGTTAAAGCGCTCCCACCATCATTTTGAAGTGGGGATCACTGAATATACATGACATTGCAGGCGCTTTAATTAGAGCAGCTCTCAGAGGTTCTTTTTGCCTAGTGCCTCCAATACTCAGCCTTCCCCGTCCAGCCGCATGGCCAAAATCCACATCCAGGCTCTCATTGTATCAGGTCTCAGTTCCTGCAACTTCCTTCCCTTTGGTCAAGGCAAATGCAGTCTTACACTACTTGTATCCTTCCAGAAAGGCACTGCCACGGTACCTTGCTAGCTCATTGCTAGACCCTTTTGTAATGAGGCCATTATCCCGTTACGGTAAAAGGAAGAAATGAGTTTTCTAGCCCATTGCTTGACCCTTAAAACCATGCCACCCTTTTGTAATGAGGCCATTACAGTCAAAGGAAAGCTCTGGAGAGGGGCAAGGAATGGCTGCAGCAGAGCAAACCAGGTAGCCTGCTAATTAGGTCAATAGAAAACGACTGCACACATTGGAGGGAACCCCAGGTCAGATGACCAAAAGGGGCGGGGCAGAGGGCTATGTAAGGCAGGCTCCAGGCTGGATTGGAGGAGAAGGAGCTCTGCAGGACCTGGAGGACAAGAGACCACTCCTCCTGAAGGGAACGAAGCCTGGTCCATACTGAGATGCAGGAACATCTGCAAGGGATGGCTCAGCAGTAAAGTGACTGAAGCTTCACATTGGTTGATGCTGTTGTTAAAAAGGCACAGACATGGCTAGGGGGGAGGCTGGAGACCAGAATTAGTGCCAGGGCAGCACTGAGTGTTCATCAGTGGTCCACCAGAAGCCCAGAGATGGTGGAAGTGGGCTGCCAGAGGCTTAAAGACTGTGAGAGCATGCTACTAAAAGCCCAGGGACTGGCTTAGGAGGGTGGGAGTCACAGCCCAACTAAAGGGACTGAACCAAGGAGCGAAGTAGCACAAGGTTGAACAAGCTCGGGGCGAACCGGCCCAATAAAATAATTTGGTTGAGTGTGTGGCAGGCCAGTAGGGGGTACTCCTGCATTGAGCCACCCACCTCACTGCGCCTGACCACCTTCCAGGCTCCTAGTGCCTCCCTGGGGATGCCTCATGTCTGGCCGACCCCCTTCCTGGAGCACACCCACTAGCCTGGGGTAAAAACTGCCACCACCCAGGACTGGCCTTGATTCTGGCTCTGAGTCCCCTGGGTAACACAGGCCTAGTAGCCCTCGGGGGTACTTGACACACTTCAAGCACTTGGGGGTGCTTCCCTCAGTCGGAAGCACAAGTAGTGGTCTCCCTTAGTCAGCCGAACCAAGGGGACCCCAAGGCATAATCTAGACCCACTCCCAATAAGTCCCCCATGCTAGGTACAAAGGAGAACATTATTGGTTACAAGGGGTAGGGTTGGAATAGGGTACAGGGTAGAGCCATATCAGAGAAATCCCATAGAGCAAACTGGCATGGCTGGGGAGCCTTTGATCACGCATCTGAGTTACTGCAAGCTATCTATCTAGTTAGATCTCAGGTAGCTCACTCACAAGTATCATCCAGAGGCAGGTGGAGATTCCCCCTGGAGGCAGGCAGTTCCTTGATCATGAGTTTTGAGAGAGAGAGCAAGTTTCAGATGGTACAGCTCTTCTCTGTCTCTGAGTCTTCCTCATGGCTGCTGCCCCCTCCTCATGGGCAGTCCTTAACTTATATAGCCTTTATGACCTCATTTACCTGGTCCAATGGAGGCCAGCACCTGTTGGCTGTCAGCCAACCAATTTGAAATGCATCACTAGTTGCTGGGCAGACTGGCAGTTCCTAGCTCCCCAGGGAGCCCAAGCCCCTCACCCAGGTATGTGATGCCAGTCACGTAGCCAGAGGGAGCAGGTTTCCCCCTTCCCTCCGGAATGTATCCAGCTCAGGTTACCTAAAGAGATAGGGTAAGGTGTGTATCCTCTGCTGGGCCCATCCTAACCAAATTGTCACAGAGTAGAGTTTTTCGGGAGAAACAGAGGTGGCTTTCTGCCACAGAGTGAAACGCTTACAGAAATCCCCCAGTGACATGGGCAGTGTCCTGAATTAATAATCCATTCCAACAAAGACGTGGCAGGAAAGAGAGGGAGGGAGCACCCCAGTGAGCCAGACAGGGAGGCAAGGTTAGTGTGACCCTAGGGACACTACGGCCACTTTCTGAAGCATGGTGGTCTCATACACCTTCTATTGACCTCCTTTTCTACTGCCCAAAAGGTCCAGGACCTCACATGGCTTATACCTTACTTATCAACTCTCATTGAATATTGCAAGGTTGGTCCCTGTCATTGTGTGGTCCCTGGTAGCACCCACCATCCAAAAAAATATCCAGTGATCAAGGCACTGATGTGTGGAGATGACGGCCTGTCATGCTAACACAACCTTACTGTTCTCTTGTATGTTGCTATCTGGCACTGTGCTTGACTCATCTTGTTTAAAGCAAAGGACTTGCAGCAATAGTTACTTTCAGTGCCCAAAAATAATTCATTCCTAGAGCAGATCATAGATTTCATAGACATTAGGGCTGGAAGGGAACTCATGGGATCATCGAATCCAGCCCCCTGCCCAGGGGCAGGAAGTCAGCTAAATCTTCTCTCACACAGTCGGTAAAGCAGGGACTGATGGGGGAAAATAATGTGTCATATGGCTGGGTCTCTGTCACGATGCCTGCATACAAGAGGGGGCAAATGAAGATTGAACTGGTTCTTAAAGGAAAGGTCACCAAAGTCCTTTAACTTGGACAAAATAACGTTAGTTTTTTCTAAAGCAGTTGTATCATTTTAACAGCCCTTTTTGTCCCCTCCCCTTCCTTCCCTTCTCCTAACCACCCAAAAATTCAGCTTGAGACAGACACCCAGCGTGGAAAACTGCCAAGCTCTTTCTGATTGGGCTGAAAAGTTATAAGCTCTTGAAAAAAGAGTCTTGTAATGGGAACTGTCAGGCAACCTTAACACAGCTACCAGCCTTGCCTCTAACTAGTTAGGGGAGGCTTTTGAATTGTGGCAAAGTGGGACTCCGACTAGCCACAGTGCTAGTTTCCCCACTTGCCTTTGGGCATGCCACCCACCTGACTTTCCTGCCATGCCTTGTTCCTAATTAATTACAATGTTAATTAAGGTGGGAGGCTGCCCATTCTTGCCCTGATACCAGGGGGTGCTATGCGGCTCCAATCCTCCCCTACACTGCAGCCCAAGCCTCACAGATGGCATCCACAGATGTTAATCTCACTGGCCTCACACTGGGCCCCAGAATCCTCCAATCAGGACCCCTCTAAGATCCCTCCATTCAGGTGGCCTACTCTGCCCTTATGCAGCAGGATTGGACCCTCACACAACCTCCAGCTGGCCCATGTGCTCAGGTTGGGCCACCTCCATGTGCCTATCTAACATGATGTCTGGCCAGCAGGTCTCCTAATGGGTCCAGAAATTTGGCAATTACTGCTATCGGTCCCCCAGTGCCTAATGCTTGGGCCTATGGGGGCACCTGTAGGCCATGTGACATGGCACTGCAGGCTGGATTGGGCCCATGGGCCAGGGGTTGAGCACCCATGTTCTAGAGGAACCAAAAGCTCCAGGTCACTTTCCATTTTCTTCATCCTCCTTTTGCTTTGTCTTCTGTCTGGGCTCTTAAATTTGAGATCATCTATGTGCCTCACTTGTTGCTTTGCCTTGCAAGGTGGGCAGCTGTGCTAAATTCAGGCCAGTCCCACCTTGCTGTTGTATGCATCTGCATGGGCAGACCATAGAATCACAGGAAATGAGGGGTGGAAGGGACCTCAGGAGGTCACATCTAGTCCAACCCCCTGCTCCAAGCAGGACCAGCCCCAACTACATCATCCCAGCCAAGGCTTTGTCTACCCAGGTCTTAAACACCTCCAAGGATGGAGACTCCACCACCTCTCTGGGGAGCCTGTTCCAGTGCTTCACCACCCTCCCAATGGGAGAGTTTTTCCTAATATCTAACCTAAGATCCAGGATTTTGAAAATGTGAGTGCAAATGGTGTACCACGTCGTTCCATACAACACAGCATGTATTTTTCTCTAGTTGAAGAGAATCTAGAAACTTGACTAATGGGGCTAGCACTATATTATTCAGTTTAGGATCAGGCCACAGCAGAAGCGCTCACGCTATAGCCTGTCAGATTCTAACGAATCTGTTAATTCTGCTAAATTAATACCTTGTCACATGGACACAAAAAAGAAAAGGCAGTTGAAGATCAAAGAAAAAAACCACAAATATAACTATTGGAATATGCACTAATTTGCTAGAGTATATGCATACAGTTTAAAAAAAAACACTCAACAAACTAGGCAAAAAATAGTGAACAGACTATCATTAGTCCTGTAGTCACTATAGTTAAATAAACATCTCTTATTCAGATTCATAAACCGAAAAGGAGCCTTCTTGAGTGTCTTGACAGTGTCTCCTATACTTTACTGTCAGTCATTTGTACAGCTGAGTTAATATGACCACACCTGAATTAACATTTTGAGCTAGAGCTAAAAACAGTCTGCAGGGCTGTGAAGTAGAAAAGAGACATGACCAGGAATGGCGGACAGACAGCAACACTGCAGAAGAAAGGATAGTTTGAATAGTGAACCATCAAGATCCTTAAAACAGACAGAGGGTCATTAACACTTGTGGAGTGGTGAGTGATTAATAGGTATCAGGGTGGATGATAACGAGTCATGAAGTCAATTCACTCTCTCAGGACTGCCTGAATAGAAATGCCCCTGTCTCTCTCAGGCAGTTAGCTTTTAAGTTTAAGTGGAGCAGGAATCAAAGGGGGATGCAGCTGCCTCCTGCTTGGATCCACCCCTGTGCATATGCCTCATCTAGAGATCTGAGACACTTATTTGTCATGAAATGCCATTGATTTAAATGGAAGATAAGCACATGCTTAAAACCCCAACTTAACCTGATGCTGTTTCCCTTTGGACTTGAGCGGTTAACTAAAATTCAGGCCCTTGCAGGTTATTTAACTTGGAGAAACTGATGATGGTCTGGATATCTCTGATGTGCTCCTTTCCACTTACAACAAGCGCACAAGATCCTGTTTCTCTCGGCACAGCAAGGGGCATGTCTGTAGCTCACCGCTCCAACACAGCCTCAAAAAGCTCTGGTCCTCCAGGCTTTCCCAGGGCTCTACTTTGAGTGCTGCTTGCTGGTTTGCTTCCCCCACAGATGCACAAACCCGCACAACGCAACAACCCCTCTCCCCACGTGCGCCTTGTCCACCTTTGTTACAAGCCGTATGAGTGTACGTGCCTATGTTTCGGGTGGCGACTGCTTTTGTTTCAGCTCCCTGGTTTCGTTAAACTCTTTCCTGTCTTCCTACAATGGCCTTAGAAGAGAGACGGCGATTATGCCCTACTCATCATAACAATTCTTAAGCACACACTTAGCTTGGGAGCCGCTGAAACTCCTGAATTGCTTAACAGCGCTGCTTATGGGCTGAACGCTTGGCCTGTGCTTTTCTCACTGAAGGTGGGTTTTTCACAGGTTTTAAGCACTGGGGAATGGCCTGATTTTTCTCCAACAGGAGCTGATGACAAAATGTGAGTTAGCTTTGAATGAGGGAGGAGTGGGCCCTACGTGTTTTATTGAATTATAGCCAATAGCTGTGCATTGCTTGGAAGGATGCTGGGGGCACTATGAGCCCGAGAAGTTTTCACTCCTCCCTGGTGACCTGGAGAAGCGTTTCAGGCTGCTACCGCATGTTACCAGAGCCCCCCTCGCTGCTGGAAATAGCCGCGGTTGCAGACGCTATCTAGGGGCGCTTGTACATGATGTGTATTGTTGGTATAGCGTTCAGGGCTGGGTCTCTCACGGTGTCTGACAGCCAGCTTAGATCCCAAATTTGGCTGCATCTGCTTAAGTTGCTGAATCTCAACCAGGGTCCTGCAAGATCCTTTCAAGAGCACCCCAGGGTGCCACGCACTGCTAGCACTGTTAGGTGGGCAAACATGATTCACAAGATACACCCAGGGATTTCAAAGAGGAACCTGTAATGTCCAAACCATTCTGCCCTGTTCTGGTCTTCCTGAGCTCTTTGCAATAAAAGAATTGGTCTCGTATTTTTCTCCAATCAAAAAATGAGTGACAGCCAAGAGTCGGCATTTTCTGAGGAGTGCCTCGAGTTTACAAAGGTTGAGAACCACTGGCTTAAGTGAAGTGTTTGCTTGGGGAGTTTGGACAGACTTTTCTACCCAGACACCTTTTATAGACATCGAGCCATGTCTCAATCCTGAAAAGAGTCATCTCAAAGAGGGCAGTCGGGTAGCTGCTATTTAGGATGGCATCCTACAAAGGAGAGAAGACTCCTGTTTATGAACCGGTGGGTCTGGCCGGCCAGGGAATGTGAACAGGGGGTATTTCCATGCCCCTGGAGGAGCCTGGCTCTCGCGGCTGCTCCTTGCCCAGCTGCTATCACCACACCAGGTTCAGGGCCCAGGAGAACTGAGCCTCAGGGAGCCTGGCTTTACTCTCAGTTACTCTGGATTGAAACCAGGATGGGGGAAAAAGAGGGTCAAGCCTGCTAAGTTTGGACAGTGCCTGGAAAGCTCCGTCACCCTGTCCTGTAGGCACTGCTCTATGTACTGCTTGGTAACAACCAGTGGAGATGGTGACCTGATAAAATTAAACTGGGTTTGTATTAAGAGAACCAGTTACAGCCCAGTCCAGCCATATGTGCACCCAGACCAATGCCCTAGGTCCACTCCAGGCTCCTCTGTCTTTTACTTCCTTCCTTCCTAACCCAGCAGCCATAGCAGGCAGCCATGCATATAGTCCAGCTCTCCCCAGTGCAAGGTGCAGGTGTGACCTGTGTGCCCTTAGGAGCAAATGGGAGGAAGGTGCCTGCCTGCCCTGCTGTGCAGAAGATTGCAGTGGGCATGGCGGTGGGGAGGGACTCGATTCCCCCACTCGGAGACCTGGCTCAGCTGAGCCAGCGCAGAGCTGCCACCAGCAGCAGAGAAGGGATGGCACACGCCGCTGTCTGCTTTTGCTCCCAGGGAAGCAAAGGATCCGTTGTCACTGAGTCGGAGCAGGGTGGCTCTGCCCAGGGTCACTCCAGGATCTCGCCCTTACAGCAGCTTGCATTGCAGAGGCCTCAGTCCTTTCAGCGTCTCAGCCCCTCATCTCCTGTTAACGTGTGCGGTGGCTGGGGATGCTCCGCTTCTTGGCGGCAGCAGCCAGCTCCCAAGAAGATCTAAAGGGCGCTGTGATATGCAGAGTCCCGTCCTGCTCCTAGTGAAATCAGCAGACGTTGCGCTCTCATCTTCAAGGGGGGTTAGTTGTGCCCTGCGCTGCCTTTGATCCGGAAGGATGCCAGGCCTCTTGCATGCAGCTACCTCTGGGGTGAAATGCCGCATGTGTGTCCGATGGAGTGCGATCACATTACCCAGCTCCTGGGGTGGGAAGTCAAGGCTACGGCATCCAGCTGGGACCGCAGGGGGTGTTCAGGGATGAAATATTAATGCTTTCTTGTTCTCCAGACCCGGGGACCCCAAGTGCTTTACCAGTGCTAATGACTGCAGCTTTTCAGCATCCCCCCTGCCACGGGGCTCGCAGCAAGGTTTTCGCAGTGGGGCGTAGCAGGTCATTAAATAACTGACCTGACTTTACCTGGCTGCTGGGTAGGCCCAGCTTTGGAAACGTGGACGCTTCTCTGACTGCCCAACTTTGGGGGCTTGAGTTTGGAAACAGGTCCCCTCTGTTTTTCAGGATAAACCTGAAAAACGGCTCTTGTCGCTCCCTCCTCCTCTCTGACCTTCTCAAATTCCTCACCCTTGGCAGAGCTGTTTCCACCCTGACAAACAAGCCTGACATCCTTGGGAGCAGCATACCCTCCGACCTGCCTGCCCTAGCAAACCACATCCCCTTGCTCAAGAGCCTGCCCCTGTCAGACCACCTTTCTTCTGCATCCCTGGACATCCGGAGGCTGCTTTCAAAGCACAAGCTCTGCACTCTCGCTGCCGCTTGCTGAAAGATGCCGTGTAACCGCTTTTTGGTGTGTGCCCAGGGCAGTTCCTGAGAAAGGTGCTGGGTGTGCTCAGCACTGGCATAATGGTGTCCACGTGGCACTCTCTCAGCGTGCAGCACATGCAGAGGAAGCGTGAGTCGGGGAGACTGCATGGGGTCACTGCAGAGGCTGGGTGGGCCTGTCTTCATGGTTCTTGTAACGCAGGAAGAGAAGAGAGTCAGGGCCTCCACGAATCCTGACCGTTCCTGTGGCAGATGATGGCAAACCTCAGTGATGGAGGGGGACCCGCAACCATAGCAGATCAATGCAAGTGCTAAGATGAGGTCACAGCCCCCCTGACTTTGCCACATGCTCTCTGGCCTGCTCTTAGCTGGACTGCTTGCTTGTTGCTCCACCCCTGACCACTGGGTGGACAGGTATTTTGTGAGCAGTCTAGTGGGCGGCCCACTGATTATGTGCTGTCCCCTCGCTCTGCCACTGACCTGCTATGTGACCTTGGGCAAGTCCCTTTGCCTCTCTTTCCTTCCCCACTGCTTGTCTATTTGAACTGGGAGCTGCTCAGGGCAGGCAGCTCTCTTAGTATATGGCAGGACCCCTGGGGTTTGAACCCAGGTCTTCCAGACTCATGTGCAAGGCCTGGGTTGTTGCACCACCAAGGAGTTACCTGGCTGCTGGAGACAGAAGACTCAATGGAAGCCCCAAGCCTCTTAAAACCCTCCCACTTCCCCTGAAGCCCTGACCTGTGTTAGTAGCCCTACTATTTCAGGCCTTCCTGTCTTGCTTCTGCCTCACCCCCTGCCTTAGACCCAAGTTTCTTGTTCCTACTTCTCCTATCATGTGTTCTGAGCTCTCCAGCCCCTGACTTCTGGCCTGGCCTTGACCATGGACTCATGACACCTTGGACTTGGACTGACACCTGGTGTTGTGACCCTTGGCTTCAGCTTCTGGGCTTCCAGTACTGCTGACCCTCAACTCCTGAATCCCAAGCCCCACAACATCAGGGTTGTACCTGTGCCGGTCCATGGGCCGGTCGGGTTCTTTCATTGCTATGCAAAGGTTTTGGACAATGCCTTTAAGATGCAACTGAACCCGGTCACGTGGAACTGGTTTTATTTCTTTCCTTCTGCTCCTTGTGGACCTCTATATTTTCCATGGGGAATTTAGGAGAAGAAAGGATCTCCTGGGTCATCTCTGCTCTCACAAGCCCCAACTCCTATCACTCTTTTCATGATCATACCATGGAGATTATCTGGAAAGTCAGGTTTTGTATTAACACAGCCATCAGCCTGCAGTTGGGTTGTGCTTACTGATGAGACAGTTGCACGTTGCTTATTTGTTGGTGCATTGAGATTTTAAAACATTACATAGCACCTACACTTATTTCCTGTTGTCTTTAATATTTGCCACGCAGCACAGTCATTTAAGTATAGTTTTCTGCACTTCATACTGTGGTGTTTGATTACCCGGAAAAACTGATTATCCAGAATGATGGTGGCACTAATTATGCTCCATAAGCAATGTTCTACTGCATTAATCTCTGTCTTCAGATTGTTTTGTGTTTTACTCCTGTTACTCCAGTTGGGGGCTATCCCAGCACCTCACTGCTCTAGTGGTTACAAACTTCTTAATTACTAGCCTGAACTTGCTCCTGGCTAATTCTTACCCATTTGTTCTTGGGCCAATATCATTTTAACCTTAAATAGCTCTTCTCCCTCCATTCAGTAGCTCTTTTCCCCCTGCTCTGTTGATAGCAATCCTATCCCCTCCCAGTCTACTTGCTGGGCTACACAAGCCAAACACTTGCAGTCTTCCTCTGTTCTCCATTCTACTGATCATCCACATAGCCCTTCTCTGCACCTGTTCTGGTCTGGATTCATCTTTCCTGAACATGAATGACCAAGCAAGCTAAGAAAGCACAGGTTGGATGAATGGACTGTAAGGTGGATAGAAAACTAGCTGGTTCATTGGGCTCAGAGGGTAGTAGTCAATGGCTCAATGTCTAGTTGGCAGCTGGTATCAAGTGGAGTGCCTCGGGGTTGGTCCTGGGACCAGTTTTGTTCAATGTCTTGATCAACGACCTGGAAGATGGGATGGAGTGCACCCTCAGCAAGTTTGCAGATGACACCAAGCTAGGGGGAGTAGTAGATACACTGGAAAGTAGGGCTAGGATTCACAGAGACCTTGGCAAATTGAGGACTGGACCATAGGCGGAGGGAGGAAAAATTTTGGGGGGGGCTGAGCGTGTGCACGCATGCACCCACCTCCACCCACCACGAGATTGCGGGGGGACTGCAGCAGTGAGGCATGGATGCAGGGAGCAGAGGCTGAGCCCTGCTGCAGCCCACCATTACCTGTGCAAAGATCAGGGGGCCACGTGCAACCCCCCACCCCACCCATTGGCTCCCCGGTGCTGTGCCAGCTCTGGAGGAGTCTCCAGGCTCTGCCGGGCTTGGGATTGGCGCCTGCTGTGCCTGCAAGGCCTCCCATTCTCCCACTCCTAGGGCCATTGCCCAGCACCAGCGACTCCTGAGAACTGCCATCCCACACCAGCTCTGGCCCCACACTGCCCAGTGGGGCCTGGACTGGGGCCAGCCTCAACTGCACTGCCCAGCTGGAGAGAAGGAAACCCCTGGGACCCCGCGCCTGCCCCGAGTTGTCTCTGGGAAGACCCTGGAGCAGCCTGGCGGCAGCAAAAGCCAAGGGGGGGGGGCAGGTGGGCCCCCAATCTTTGTGCAGGGCAAGGGTAGGCTGCAGCTGGGCTCAGCCTCTGCTCCCTGTGTCCGCGACTCACTACTGCTGCTTGGCTCCCCAGCATCACGCCAGGCTCTGATTGTCTCATGACCCAGCCCAGCTGGGGCCCCATTCAGAGCCCGGTGGCTCCTCCAGGGGCACAGGCGGGTGGCTCCCACTGCTGTGCACACTGCGGGGGAGCCGGGGGAGGGCAGGCACATCCCCCTCTCTCCCGTGCTGCACCCCTGGACGAGCCACTGGGCTCTGATTATCCCACAACCTGGGGGGGTGGGGGCAGATTGAGAACGGGGCCCCAGCCGGGCCGGGTTGTGGGGCAATCCCCACAGCGCAGGAGGGAGTGGAGCAGGGGTGAATGATTCACCCTGCCCCTACCCCATTCTCGATCTGCCGCCCCTACCCCCAAACCCGATTAAAAGAAACTTATCTGCCTGTGGCTGGGCCTGCTGTGATCCTGACTGTGAGTGCCAAGTGTGCAGGGTATCTGAGTGTGTGCGCCCCTCCCCACTGCTGCAGCAGCCTGCGGCTGGGCTGCTCTCCGGCTCTATCTGCTGCCCTGCATTTGGGGAGCCTGAGCCCTGTTAGCCCTCTCCTTCCACCACCTGTGGATTGGACCAAAAGAAATCTCATAGGGCACGTCCCCACAAGTGGGGACATACATTTCCCCAGGGACAAACAACAGCAGCACATTATGTGCCACTGCTACTTGTCCCCAGAGAATGCCTGTGTGCTCTGGCGCGCATCATGTTGCCCCAAGCCCAGTAGTAGAGATTGGGGCAGGCACCTGGGCTGTCCCCCACAGCCCTACCTGGGGGTCTCCTGGGGCTGCAGCCATAGTGACCTGGCAGCAGGGAGCCTGGCCGGCAGCTGGAATATAGCAACACCTGACCAGGCTCTGGTTTCGGATGGCGCATACTACTACCACATACACTTCTCCGCTTTTTTTTAGGCACAGGTTTTTCTGACGCTAGGATCTCCTTTTTGAAAGGCAGAACAAACTAAAAATGATCTTTCCTTCTAGTCAGCAACTAGGTAGCAGAAGCAGCCAAGGAGCTGAGCCTGCTCTTCATTTTCCTCCCTGTGGATGCCGCACAGATTTTACTTTTGCTTTTGCTCAACTGAAACTTAAGCAGCCAAAACTGCCGTTACCATATTTCCTCACTTATAATGTGCACTCCAATTCCCAGCAGCTGGTTTTGTTTTTCCAGGAAAAGGTGCCTACTGTATGCAAGAAAATACAGTATACCGACAGGCAAGCATGTTTAAGAGACAGACCGAGAAAGTCGATTATCTGGTAAGTCAGTTAAGGAGAAGGTTTTGTATTCACAAAGCCATCAGCCCGCAGTTGGGATTTGCTTGTCAGCAAGACAAGTGTGCATTTTTTATTTTCTGGTGCTTTGAGATTTTAAAACATGACACAATAGCCACTTTTATTTTATTTCTTTGGTTGCTTTTTCTTTTAGTATTTGCTGTGCTGTGCAGTAATTGAAGCGTAGTTTTCAGCACTTCATCCTGCGCGGTTTGATTTTTGCGGAAAAGTTGATTCCCCAGAATGAGGGTGACACTAATGATTCTGGATAATCACTGTTCTGTGCACACACAATACGTGTATTGTGCACACATCCACAACCATGGCAAACAGTTCGACGGGAAGGTGTTAATGGCCACCATCAAATGGGTTTGTGATTTATAAGTAATCAGAAAGCTCGTTAAAACTGAAGAGTGTGCTCACCAACCTTCATTCAGACGAAACAGAAGGACCAATTAAATGCCCCTTTATGCAGTGAAAGCTGAAACAACAGAATCACAGGCTTAGGAGGAACCTCGTGGGTTGTCTAGTCCAGCCCCCCGCAGAGATGCAGGATGCTCTATTTTTGCAGACAGATGCCCATTCAGCCTCTACTCGAAACCCTCCAGAGAAGGAGATTCCACTGCTTCACTGGGCAGCTCGTTCCAGTGTCCCGCCGCTTGGAAAGTGAAGAGGTTTTTCTTGAGATCTGATCGAAATGTGCTTTGAAAAGTGCTATCATGCCCGCCCTGTCGTTGCCTTTTCCACAGACTAACCCTATCTAGTTCCTTTAACTTTTCCAAGCCCAGCTGGTTTTCCAACTCATCATCTTCACTGTACTCTGGACCCCCTCCAGTTTCACTGCATCAATGCCTTACCTAAAACCAGATGTGGTACTCCAGCTGTGCAAGCCCAGCTTCAGTGTCTGAAACCAGGCACAGTACTCCAGCAGAGCTCCCGGGGGCACAGGCTCACTGGTGTTGCAGATCTGGGAAACCACCTCCTTGCTACCTGTTCTCCTGTGTTTAAGGACGCTGGACTTTGGGTACCATTCTTCTGCCTGACTCCTATCATCAAATTCTCCTTCTGGTTGAAAAACAACAACCTGACACAGCTTTGAATAGCTCTTTCCCACATGGAACAGCTATATATATTGCATATTCGTATATGTGCAGCCACCACCTCCTATACACAAGCACGTGAACAAATGTATTTGCATGGAGGCAAATAGATGCACCATTCCTAAGACTGCAACCTAGGGCATCTCAGAGGAGCCTTTACTTTGCACTGCAATGTAGATAATGGGTGTTTTCTTCCGGTATTTGTTAAGGGGGGGAAACAATTTAATCAAGACAACTTACTGAGCAAAACCCCCAGCAGCTGGCTGATGTTACCAGGCTTCAAATACAAGGCAGGTCAACGGCTGGGTTGATTAATAAAGATGTTTAATAAGTATTTGGCATCCTTAAATGCAAAAGTCCAGGCAGGCTTTTTAATGCAAAGCTCCCTCCCACCCTTTCCTCTAGCGCTGTCTTTGCCGTGTTGAACATCAGAAGGAATTAAATTAATCCAGCCACGTGGAAGTTGCTAACAAAGGGGCTAAATTGCAATTCTGTATTGGGTCTATCCTCAGCCAAAAAAAAAACAAATCCAACAAAACTCCACCACATCCCTCCACACTGATAATCAGACATGAAAACAATCCCGTCATGCTAAGCCTTTTAGAAAGAGGCATGTTTAGAAACGCAGCTTTGGGGCTGGCCCAGATGCTTTGTTCTGCAATGAATTAATAAAAGGACTCCCTTAGGAAAGGTTAGAATTTGGCTGAAATTTTGATTTGCTCCAGGCTATCTGTTAGTATTAGTCTGGAGCTCAGTAGGTAGATGTGTTCCACAGTTTGGCATAATTGTTCCCAAAGCCTTTTCTCCCTCATATTGTGAGCTCTGCAACAGGGCTGGCATAATTTGTCTCCTTGACAGCAAAAGGACATGCTGCTGACTGAAATAAATAGAGGCTATATTTAAAATGGCAGCAGATTTTCATGGTGCTGAGAATGTGTAGCGTGGCGCTAATGGGTTCTGGTTGGCTGTGTCCCCAGTTGGCTGGAAGATTTTTCAGGGAGATAAGACATCAAGTTTATTCCAAGAAGCAGCAGCGAGGGAGGGCGGGGAGGGGAGAGAGAGAGAGAAAGAACAGAAATTCAACCCGCAGGGGAGAAAAATCGCTGTATTCCACATGTTTGTCAGAGGCTGGATCAAAGGTAAGGCACCGTGAATTTCAAACCGAGCGATCGCCTGTGAAACGTCATTAAAAAAAAAATCACCGCGGCGCCTCGCTTTCATGCAATTACAAAAGAATAGCAATGTCGGCATCGCATTTTCAAGGCCTGACTTGCAAAATCGAATTAAATCCCACCCCGATGCTGGTTTGGCAAGTGCACATTGAGGTGTGGCCACTGCAGCCGGTCGCTTCTAGATGCCTGCTGATCTGATTCCCGTCAGCACGCGGGTGGTTTGATACCGGTGCTTTGCACCTGCCGTTCGGGTTGGGTGCAAAATTGGAGAATGGGTTTAAGGGGGAAGGGGAGGGGGACCCTCTTGGCCTCAAGGCAGTAAAAGCTCTCTTAAAAGCCCTTCTGACCAATGAAGACCTGGGAGCAGGGCCAGGAGGATGGAAGGGCTAGAAATAGAGCATCCCCAATTCACTGCCCGTGATGTGGTCCGAACCTCCCTCTGGTTACAGCCCTTATGCAGCATTGTACCTAGACTCCTGGTGGCCCCGGGTGAACTTTTAGTATCAGGCCCCGCTTTGCTAGAGATGATGATAATAATAATTGGACAACAGGGAAAAAAAAATTACCCTTTTCAGACCCTTTTTGTGTCCAGGCCCTGGGTGGCTGCCTAATTCACCCATGCCTGTGTCCGGGTCTGCCCCTATGGAAAGGTGCTGCGGGTGTAGGGAAGGGCAGGGAGCAACCTTGCTCAGCTAACGGTCTCGGGAGGAAAGGCCTGCAGCTCCTCGTGCTCTGACAGGTGGGTAAATAGAGGGGAGATAAGTCAGGGGCTGATTTCCTGAGCAGCTGTGAAGCCCTTGGAGAGGAGCCGGTGCAAACAGCAACATCTCATCGCTCTGCAGCTTGCGTGCGAGGAACTGGGCCAAGGCTGCTGGAGGGATCCTCACTCCTTGTGCGTCAGCGTGATGGATGAAGAGCCTCGTTGCCTTCCGGATTCCCCGGGGGAGAACAAGCTCTCCTGTCAGCGCCGGTAACAGGAGCTTTCACACGCGCCGAAGCCATCACAAGCCTGGACACTATAGGGCGTAGTTTCCAGCTGTCTAATGAGTCGGGAGGTGATTTCTTTACCACCGGCAGAATCCAGCCACAGTGGACTGAGCTGAGACCAGGCCCTGTGGAAAATCAGCAGCGGCCTTTGGTGCAAGAAGACAACAAAAAAGAAAAGAGCGGCAGGTCTCCCTCACTTTGGTGCCTGTCGATTATTAAACAAGAGGGAGTGCTAAACCTCCAGCTTACTTGCCACTGGCTATGCCATTGAGCTGCTGCTTTCCAAGAGGCCCTAAGGGAGTTAGGAGCCCAGTGGTCATTGCAAGCTAGCAGGATTTGAAAGCATGGCATCTCAGCATCCCAGCTTTTTCACTTGCCTAATGAGATGCCCTAGTCATGGCAGTCTCGTGGGCTGGCATCTTCTTAAGTCAGGTCCTTTTCTTGCACTTGTTACTCAGCTCAGGGGCTGTCTATGCAGTGGCTGATGGCAGGATGGCAGCTCCTCTAGACACACCAAGGGCAGGGCAGCGGCCAGCCCCACAGCGCTCAGCACGGGCTGCACAACCTGTCTGGGACTGTTGGGATAAAGGCACGTCAAGGCCTGCACATGGCCTTGGCCACCCTCGTGTCCATATCCAGACTAGCTCATTTAAAGCTTGCCTGGGCACATCTACATGACCCGCAATCGCACCCTGGCACTGCCGTGTAAGCAAGCTCACAGGGTGTCACAGAGTGCGTTTCCAGTCCACCCAGTCTAAAGCCAGAGCACCCGACTAGCTAGGGCCCTGGACTCAGACACAGAGGATGCTATTGCCACCTCTGCCACTGACTTGCTGTGGGGAGATCAGTTCACATCTCTGAGTTTCAGGTTAGATTGTCAGGTCCTCAGGGCAGAGACTGTGCATGAGTGGATCGAGGACTTTGAAAAGGGGGGGTGCAGCTGGTGTGGTGCATCATCACATATAACACCACACACATTTTTCTACAGGTAAAGAGAAACTAGAAGCTTTACTAATATGCTAGGGGCCTTGGGCTGTCTTATTCCGTTTAAGATCGAAGCAAAAACAAATATAACTTTATTGGAACATGCATTCATTTGCTGTATCACATGTATAAAAAAAAATCCATGACAAAGGAGGACATCATCATAAAAAAATCATGTTTCTTTAATCCTATAGTCATTAGAATGAAAGGTTTCAGATTCCTAAAAGCAGAATCTGGCCTTCTTGAGCACCTTGATGGTGCACCCAGTGCTTCGCTGCAGGTTATTTCTACATCTGAGTTCATGTTCAACTGAGTCAATGTTTCTATGCTTCTAGCTAGAGTTAAAACAGTTTTTAGGGCTATGAAATAGGAGGTAGTTTACTAGGAGCAGTTTATAGGCACAACGCTTTTAGAAGAAAGCCGAGCTTGATTAGGAGAACATCAAGACCACTGAAAAAATAGAGAGGGCTGTTAACACCTGTGGACTGAGGAGTTTAAAAAGAATCAGGTAGATTAAAATGAACCAGGAAGTCAAGTGACTCTGTCACTGCTGCCTGAATAGAAATGCGGCTGCCACTGCCAAGCAGCTGGTTTAAAATTTTGGCTGGACCAGGAATCAAGGGAAGGGGGAGGCAGTGTGACTGCACCACTGCATCCCCCTGGGTCCACCCTGGTGCCTATGCTCAGGGGGTCCTTATCTCAGTGCCTTTAGGTGTTACAGATGATAATAACCATAATCTCCTATCCTTTGCCAGTGAACGGGTGATAATCTTGGGAACATCCCATTCACTTTTGCTTTGGAACAAGCCCAGAAGAGGCAGCCCCAAAGACTATGCAGGGCTCACTGGGGGTGCCTGTACTGCTGTGGGCACGGCCAGGCAGTGCAACAGAAAAGCTTGCAGTTTGAGGCTCCTCATTGCCTGCTGCTTGTCCATAGCTCTGCTTGGCAGGATGCATCTTCCAGACCTACAAGACAGTTGTGAATCCAGGCCTGATGTCTCTCTCTCTCAACATTTCCAGGGCCTTTTCCCATGTCTGTAACTCAGTGTCTGAAATGCAGGGTTTCTGATGCCCTTCTGAGGCCTGGTTAATGCCCCACCCCAGCCCTGCCCCAGCAGCGCCCGATCTCTGGCAACACCTGGTCCCAGTGGGAATCAGGTCCCTCCCCCTCCTCCTCCCAATTTGTGCTCTGTATTTGAGGTAAGAGAAGCTGGAGCTGCATCCTTGGGGCTGGATTTGCACTCTGATTTGTTTTTGAGGCTCTGACAGCTCATCTGCCACACTGGAATTGAGACCGACATGAAGCCGTGCTTGTCATGGCGAGATGCTGCCAGAGCCTGAGACGGATGTTTTTTGGAGTCACTTTGAGCACAACCTGCATCACTGGTGGAGTCAAGTTTGTGTCTGCCTATCCGTCTCACACTGACTCGGGCTCTCTGGGCTTATTATATGCTGCCAAGCACGGTGCTGTGCACCTTGCCTGACTTGCAGAGCCTCATTCTAGTTCCCAAGCACTCGGGAAGAGTGTAGCCTGCAGGGCACAAGTTAGTTATCCTCCTGGTGGGGGAGAAATCAGTCAACATAGACTTGCAACCTGCATGAGTTTTAAAGCTGGGAAGGACCACGCTGACGATCTAGTCCAGTGCCCATGCATCTAGTCCAGTGCCATGCTTTGGAATAAGCATGTCCAGGCTGGATGGGCACTGCCTGATCCATCTGCAGGCTGAATCCAGCTGATGGTCCCAATCTGACCCCCAGGGCAGGTGCAGTGGGGCCCCATCAGGCCACATGGAGGTGGGGAGGGAAGGGGATGTGGGCTGGCCCTGCAGGAGGAAGGGAGCTGGCTCTGATCCAGCTGCACAGGGGGAAGAGATGTGACCCGGCCCTACAAGGAGAAGGGGGCTCAGCTTGGCCTCAACCCAGCTGTGCAGAGGGAAGGGGCATGGCCTGGCCCCAATCCGGCTATGCAGGGGAGTGGGCCTGGCCTGCCCCCACCTTAAGGGGCTTGGGAATTTGGAAGTAGGGGATGGTGGCAGTATTGATTGCCACTGCTCCCTGTTGCCAAACTTCCTGACTTGTGAAGAGCCCTGTGGGCTGGATGTTATGGCTCCACGGGCCATATCTGGCCTGTGGGCTGGAGGCTGAGCACCCCTGATCTAGTCTGACCATTCACAAAACCCAGGCCATAGGCTGCCCTGAAATTATTCTCTACCCCAGCTTGACATTCCCCAGTTTGCATATCCAAGGATTACATTAGCTCGTCTCCCCAAATTGCAGCACTCCAGTTTAGCCATCCTGCTCTGTCCTCATCCACCAGCCCTTCCCAGGATACAGTTTGATAGTCAAGTCATACTTGGTAGTATGACCTGCCTTGTTCGTACCTAGATGTGCAACGTTGTATCTGGCCCTATCAAAATGCTTGCTTGCACCCAGATTTCCAGGAGATCCCAGTTTCTCTGTAACAATGGCCTATTGTCACGGGTTTGGGAACCCCACGCCTGAAAGTCCATGTAATGGGGTAGGGCTCCTTTAAATCTTTAAGACCACCTCCTTCTGGCTCCTCCCACTTTATATATAAAGGGAGCTAAAAGGGAGAGGGAGCAGAACAGGGAAGAGCTGTTGGGGGAAGGAGCAAGGATGGGAAGCTGCCTAGGGAGTGCTGCAGTGGAGGGCAACGGTGCTGGGAAGGGGACCAGGGGCTGCAAGAAGAGGCAGAAGGAAGGCCAGAGAGACAGCAGACTGGAGGTGCAGGGGGAGGGCTGAGAGACTGGGGCAGCTGGGTAGATGTCATATGTGAGTCATCTGCAGACATCATTAGTAATGACGGGTGTGTGTGTGTGTGTTTTCCATGTCACTGATCAAAATGTTAAATGGAAGATGTTAAATCCTGGTGGGACCTCACTAGAAATACACCTACTTGCTGATGGTTCCTCCTTTAAATCAGTCACCTGCCTAATCCATTTAACATATGCCACCATGTTCCTTTTTGAGTTGTTCTAATATCTGAATCAAATATTGCATGGTACCAAGTTAAGTGCAGATGTCTAGTATATTAGGACTTACTACCTTTATCAACAAAACTTTTAGTATCACTAGAAACGATATCCGGTTAGCCATACAAGCTATCTTCCATAAGCCATGTTCATTGCTATTTTGCTACTTTTCTTGGATTCTTTTTTAGTGGCTCCATATTAGCTCTGACATCATTTCTTCCCAGGCCTGATAGGCCTATAATGGCTCAAACCCTGACATTTTGTCTTTTAAATATTGGCATAACATTAGTTTTCTTCCAGTTCTTTGGAACTTACCTGTGGTTGCAAGGACATCATTAACACGCCACAGAGCTCCTTGGCCAGCTCTTTTAAAACTCTTGGGTGTGAATTAGGTAGACCAGCTGATTTATTAATGTGTAGCCTAACAGCTTCTGTTTAACATCCTCCCTCATTTGGAGGAGATTAAAAGTATTTCATCATCATAAAATAAAACTACTACTTCTGACTTTTTTCCCCCCAGGTACAAAATAGAAATATTTATTTATCTCTTCTCTTATCTGCAGTTAAGGCAGGGAAGAACTGTGGTAGACAACCTGTCATATTTCAGATGCCTTCTTATTTAGAGAAAAGAAATCCTCAGGCAAATGTAAAGTACAGCTGGGGAAGAGAATTTGACTGTCTAAAAATGCTTCATTATAAATGAGCCAAGCCCTTGGCTGGTATATAAGTCAGCAGAGCTTCAGTGTGGAGCTGTGCTGACTTACAGCAACCAAGGGTATAAATTATCTTAGATTTGCATCTGTCAAGGAGCAGCGTTTCCAAATGTATGCTACACGGCCTTTCGTTTTCTTAACACTTCCGATATGAAATGCTGGGATGAGACAATTGTTCCTTTGCCATCGGTGCCAATGTGCAATGCGAGGACTTATTTTGGGCTGTTTCGTAATGAATTTCATGCATACTTATGAGACGTGGAGAAGGCGGGTTCATTCCAGGTCAGCATTAGCACATTTACTTTGCCAGTTGGAGTGCGTGGATAGAAGTCGCACATTTTGAAATAGTTCCAGCGGATCCTAGAGATGATTAACACAGGGAGGAAAGTGGCAGTGTCAAATGTAGTAGTCACCATTGTGACTTAAAAAGCAGGACAGCTTGGCGCCATCTGAAGCTGAGTCAGCAGCAAGAACATCAGGAAATGCATAGATATGCCCAGTTGTCGCAGTCTTTGCTAAGGACAGGAGCTGCGCTACTTATCGTACATATGATATGTATGTATGTATGTATATCGTATGGGCTATCCTACATATGATATGAGCCCAAGGGATCTTAGTGCCCTGTGGAAGGGGTAGTTAGCTTGGGGGTGCAACTCCTTGGTGCACGGACTTGCTAGGAAGATCACATCATCTTGGCCCTATGGGCTAAGATCCAGTGTATTCATGTTTTATATGTAACTTAATTATGTTCCCCACCTTACCCCATAGCCCCTCACTTGGGTCTTCTGTATTTCCTTCTGCCTTGAACCTTGTCACCTGAACTTTAACATTGTCTGGCTCACAGGAGCACTCAGGAGTAACCCTAGTCAGAAACCTGCATCCCAGGGTGCTAGGTGCTGTACAAACCCATGAAGGAAAGACACCCCCTATGCCTAAACGGCTGACAATTCAAGCATGAGACAAAAGACAATGTAGGAATATAGCCTGGTGGATGGAAACGATGAGACCGCATGGGTCAGCCTGGCAGGCGGTGATCTCAGCACATCTGTGGCTTCACTGTGTCAAGGTTTCCATAGGCTGCACAAGAAAGGGGTGCAGTCACACCCTGCTTTGATTCTTGGTCCAGCCAAAGTTTAAAACCAGCTGCCTGGCAGCAGGGGTTGAGGGCAGAGCAAGGAGGTAGCTGTGCCACTGCCATCAAGCAGGAGGAGAACCCACCTCTGCCCAGACACTGCAGGATCCGGCCTTCTTGCTTTATGAGCCAAGTAGCCAGTACCAGTCCTTTCCCAAGAAATGGGGGAAATCCATTGGAGAGGGAAACAACCTTGCCGAAGTTGAATGTGGCCACTCTGGCATCCTTGTCTTGCTGTTGGCTGATGCACAGCTGTTGGCTCTGTGTCAGCGCCACCCTGTAATTGTGCCTCCCATCTGCCTGATCCCAAAATACTTTGCAAAGAAGAGGAGTCTTTTTCACTTCTCCATATAACCGAGGGAGAATCTGAGGTACAGGGAAGTGATGCCCAGCACCCCCAGGAGAGCTAGGAGCTGAACCTGGAAGGTCCCCTGACTCCCAGCTTGGTGTCCCACCCGTGCCTATTGCTGCCACCCATCTGCTCTAAGCCTCCTGGAAATGCTGCAAGCTTGTGCGGGCAAATATGGGGAAGGAGGGAATTTAGAAGTGGATAAAATCATTGAGATCTTCCCAGCCCATCAACAGAATGGCCTGGGGGAAAGGCAATGGTCTTCTGGAAACATCTAATCCTCTGAGGACAGACCTTTGAGACATTTTCTGGTGGATCAGGGCACCCTTTTCCTCAAACTGAAGGTGGTAGTGCTGTAAGACCACCTCACACACTCAGAGAGTTTTGAGCACTGGCAGAGCTGCAGCTGCTGCCACCTTTTTGTATACCACCCTCCTGACTGAGCAGTCACCTGGCAGTGGGAGTCCTGGGTTCAAATCCCAGCTCAGGGGATTCCAACCTGCATCTCCCAGGAGAGAGCCCTAGCCACCAGGTCAGAGTTGTGGCTGGGTGAGGGCAAGTCCATCCTCCACCCCTATGCAGAAAGCAATACAAGAGCCCTGAGGCTTGAAGAAGAGGTAGAGCGAGACTGATGGGGTAGCCCAGAGTGGGGGGAAGGCAGGGTCCCAAGGGCTGTGTGTGCATCAAGTAGCAGCTGAATGATTTACAGGAGCAGTCCTGGGAGTGTGGCCCAGGCCTCCTAGGGACAGAGTCTTAGACCCCATGCGACAGTCATGATCCTTCTTGACGCCCCTTCTCCTTTTTTAGCCCCTCATTCTCCACCAACACCCAAGGAACAGAGCAAGCCCATTCACATGTCTGACGCAGGGAAGCCCCTGTGGCAGAAGACAGTGTTGGCCCTGGGTCCTGGGTGAGTCCTCCACCCCCTGGGTATGGGGGCACCATGGTCTCTTCCAGCCATGCTATGTGAGGCAGTGCTGTAGGTGCGAAACACCAGGGCAAGGCTCAGGGTGGTGTCTCTGCAAAGGGCTGCTGGGAGGCATGTCAGAGTAAGGCCTCTCGGTGTGAGGCCCAGTGCCCCAGCCACATTTCTTATTGTCCAGCCTAGGAGGTTTCAAGTGCCTGCCTCTCCTTGAGCATCCTAGAAGGAGCCCCCGCACTGCACTGAGAGCTGGGGATTGTGGTGAGCATCCGGGGCCCCCCACACGTAGGCCCTTTCCTTTTTGACCTGGCCGCATGTGCATCCTTCTGCAGCCTTGGGTGAGTAGGCAGGGTGCTCCCGTCCACCTCTGGACTTAGCACCTTAGCAGGGCATGCCCCTGCTGCCCGGCTGCTGGTTTCACTGGTTCCTCAGTGACAGGGACACAAGTCAAATCTCTTCCTGAGTCATTTCCCTGTGATTAACTGTTCCTAGTTTTCCCTCCAGGGTCTTTTCTGTCCTAGATTTCTCTCCCTAAGGACTGGCTGCAGCATCTCGTAGGTCTCAGGTGGATCTAATGAGCCACACACCTGCCGTGATGACTCAGCACCGCCTCCTCCTGGGGGTGAGTCAGCAAAAGAGCCCTGCCCCTCTCCAACACTGAGAGGATCAAGGCTGAGATCTTGCAAACTCTTATGCATGTTTTTCTCTGCAGATGAGTAGCTTTGTTGATTTTAATGGGGTCACTCACGTATACAGAAACTCTACAAGATCAGGGCCTTCAAACACAAGAAGTTTACAGGTACAATTTAATCTTGCTGCTATGAATCCCTCCCTCCCCTATAATTTTTGCAATTCACTCAGTTTGAACAATTAAGAAAAAGGAATCCAACTTTACTCGTTCTCATGAAGAACAGAGCACTCTGGGTATTGGGATGTGGGTGCCATTTCAATGAAAATGCCCTTTTAATTTCAATTTTTAAAAACATCAAACATTTGTAGTTTCTTCTTTATACCTAAAGTTTCATACCAAAATGCATACATACAACCCCATAAAACTTATTACCGGTATTTTTTGAACAGGCATCCTCTGCTATGAGAAGGTGGATTACAGTAGAAACTGCCTTAATTGATTACTCAAGGGGCCAAGAAAAATCAGTTACTTATGATCTTCCCAACCAAAGCTTCTCTAGCCGGGTTTTGAAAACCTCCAATGATGGAGACTCCACCACCTTTCTGGGTAACCTGTTCCAGTGTTTTACTACCCTCCTAGTGAGAAAATTCTTCCTAATATCCAACCTCAACTTCTCTTGCTGCAACATGAGCCCATTGCTCCTTATTCTGTCATCTGCCCCTACTGAGAACAGTCCAGCTCCATCCTCTTTGCAACCCCCTGCATGTAGTTGAGGACTGCTTTTCAACCCCCTCTTAGTCTCCTCTTTTCTAGACTAAATCAGCCCAGGTCCCTCAGCCTCGCCTCACCAGTCATGCCCCCCCAGCCCCCCAACCATTTTTGTCGCCCTCCACTGGACTCTCTCCAATGTGCCCACATCCTTTCTGTAGTGGGGGGTCCACAGCTGGACACAGGACTCCAGATGTGGCCTCACCAGTGCTGAACAGAGGGGAAGAATCACTACCTTTGACCTACCGGCAACACACCTACCAATGCAGCCCAGGATGCCATTAACCTTCTTGGCAACAAGGGCACACTGCTGGCTCATATTCAGCTTCTTGTCCCCTTTTCCTCAAACTGAAGGTGGTAGTGCTGTAAGACCACCTCAGGTGGTCCCCCCCCAGGTCCTTTTCTGCAGAGCTGCTGCCCAGCCAGTCACCTCCAGCCTGCACCGGTGCATGGGATTATTCCCTTCTAAGTGTAGGACTTTGCACTTGTCCTTATTAAACTTCGTAAGATTTCTTTTGGTCCAATCCTCCAATTTGTCTAGGTCTCTCTGATTCCTAGCCCTACTCTCCAGCCTATATACTACTCCCCACAGCTTGGTGTCATCTGCAAACTTGCTGAGGGCGCACCCTATGCACCCAGCTTTGGGTGCGTATTCTTAGTGGCTTGGCTAACATCTGTCATGTCTGTTCATCCACCCTTTACCCAAGGGGAGAAGTGTAAGTAGTGTATAGTAGATAATGCCCCCTAACCCCTAAGACAGCTCCATCTCCTGCTGTTTGTTAGAGAGGGTAAGGTCAAATACAGGCACCTCGTTCTTGGAGTGGGAACTGCTGAGGTTTGTCCTTAGTTCCCAGTGAAGGTCACATCTTAGACCAAGACAACTCTGTCTCCTGAGAAGATGAGCTGTACCCTTCTTATAATATGTTCCACTGAACCTGTGGAACAAAACTGTTGATTATGGTTTCTACCCCAGAGCTTTCTATACTAGAAATTACTACTGTATTTGACTGTGGTTGCAACTAGACGCTCTCTGATCCTAATGCTAGGTGCTGTACATACACATAGTTTCATAGTTGGTAGGGTTGGAAGGGACCTGAGCAGATATTGAAAGACATTTCCTGTCCCAAGGATCCTATACATATTCAAATCAAATACAAATTTAACTCCACAGCAAGCACAACACTTCAAAAATATTGTTTTTCCTTTATGAATTAAAACTAAAGTGCTTGTTCCCAGCAGTGGAGCATTTGCCCATGGTGTAATGCATCACCAGAAGCAAGATCCCAGTGAATGTAGCTAAAACAGCTCCATTACGATGTTTGGAAAAGCACATTGTGAATGTGAAGGGGGGCTTTTCTCTTTTTTTTCCCCTTTACTTTTTTCTCTGCTTTCCTCTGGCTACATGAATGAAAGGTGCAGCTGTTTGTGCTTGAATGGCGTTCTGCTCACTCTGGGTTTTTTAGCGAACAATGACTCCTAAAAGGTTTTGTTTAAATTTTTTATGCCAGTTACTTATAAAAAATTTAAATAAACGGATCATGCACAGTGTTGGAGAATGCGCCGAGTGGAAAGTACTTTGTGCCACCACTGTAAGGCAGATTCCCGGCTGGAAAGACCATCCAGAATACATCAGGGCTTTCTTTAGAAGTCCATAAGAAACCAATTTCTTTAGGTTCATTGAACAGTCCCCGTAGGGTCTCTTCTACTGTAATGGAACCAATATGAATGCATGTATGTATCTGTCTAATCACAGCCTTTCTGTATGCATCCAGCAACAAGATCAACAGGTGCTGAAATGAATACAGGTTGTGGACGGTGCATTGATAGGAATGCCTCCATCTATCTGCGTGAGTACATTAGAACAGGTGAGCAATAGCTGGCAGTCCCACGTAATAAGTTAATTAAAAGCATCACAATGTGGCATCTGTGTTGGCTCTCCTGAACACCAGGCCTGGTGGGAAGCTTAGGAGGATGGAAAGTTAGTATTCAGGGATGACTTCCATCCTGGGTTAACCCAATGGGGTTACACAGCAGTGGCTTTATGAGTTAGGCATGGTTGACTGACCTAGGTTCTGGGCTTGTCTCTGCCATTGATTTCTCTTGGGCCCAGCCTAGGGAAGTCACTCAGGATGGGATTGTCCAGCCTGATCAACAGTACCCCCGCTGCAGCCATTGATAAAACTGCTGTTGATTTCAACTGGGGAGATTTAAGTCGATTAGGCTCTTAGATGCCTCTATACCAGGGGCTGGCAGCCTTTTGCTGGCCTGGAGTTTGACCTGGCTTTGGCTGCAGGCTAGACGTCTCCAGCCAGGCTGCACTCACCGTCGCTGCAGATAGCCAGCCCCTTTTAGTGAGGGAATCCCAGATGCAACAGAGTAACAGGCTTTTTTTTTTGGAAATATATATATATTTATATGCATGTATATGTGTGTATATATATATATAATCTAGCATAAACTTTTCATCACATACCTTTAAACCACATTAAAAAACTGTGCACGTTACAATAAATGCACCTGCTCCCCTGCGCCCCCACCCACCTCCCTTCCCTAACCCCACTGCAAACTCCGAGTCCCAGTCCCGATTTGGGCAGGCTCCACAGCAGTGAGGAAACAGTGTAGGGGTGGGGGGAATGGGCACAGCTCTGCTCATTGGTCTCTTCTGCCAGACTGGACCTTTGCAGGTTGGACCAAGCCTCCATAGGTTGCCTACCCCTGCTCTGCAGTGCTCATTACCATAGTGTCAATGCAGCACACAGTCTTTATCCTCATGATACCTCTATGAATTAAATGCTATTATCCCCATTTCACAGACTGGGGCCTAGAGCAGAGAGAAGTTAAATGGGTGGCTCAAAGTCACGTAGGTTGTCTACAGCAAAGACTTTGAAACCAAGTCTGTCCACCCAAGGCTGGTCCCCTAACTATGGGGTTAATGCTGAGCACTCTTGTAGATCCCACCCTAGCCCCCTCTATGCCTCAGTTTTCCCATCTGTAAAATGGGGATGATAGCACTTGCCTTACTCACAGGGGATGCAATGAACATTAGCCCCTTAGAAATGACAATAAGGAAACTGAAGGCAGGCTTGGACAAGACCAGTTCCTTTCTTTCCCCAGGTTTCTCCTGTTTCAGACCATTTATTTCCTGAGCCATCTCTCACTCCTTAACAGATGGGACCCAGCGTAAAAAAAGGGCAGTGCTTACCTCCTAGTGAAAGCATTCATCCCTTTAGAGGCAGTGGGGTTAGCTCTTATCCACTTTGCAGGGTCTTTGGAACAGTTTGTATATGCAGGGATAATTGCATGTTTACAAGTATACAGGGATAATTCTCGATTCCAACCTACGCACACACAAAATACTTAATCCCAGGCTCATAGAAGGCTTCCTCCTTTGTGCAATCCCCATTGTGAATCCAGCAAGGAACATACCTTAATATCTTCCTTGGGATTGAGCTACTCACCTGGAGGTGTTTTCATGGACTATCTTGCTTGCATCTGCAACAAAAGTCTGTGTCTGGAAGAAAAAAAAAAAGGAAGGAAAAAGAAAAGGACCCCACATTTTATTCTGATTTGATTTTCTTTAGGCTTTCCTGAGATTCTCCCAGAAAGTGATTTCATCATAAAGCTTCCTCCCACATCCCAGACTGAACCAATCAACTAAACCAGTAATTTAGCTACTGAGCAAGTTGGTGTTACACCCACTTTGCATATGCAATCCAGCCTGGCTGACCAGCTTAGAAGAGGCCCAGTAGTTTGGAAATTGCTGAGAGCTTGAGAAACCCTTGTGCTTGGCTTTTCCTCTGCCACTGACTTCTTCTGTGACCTTGGGCAAGTTGTTTAGCCCTCCTGCACATTCCCTCTGTTAATGCATTTCCTTACTGCAGGGGGTAGTGAAGCTAAATGTATTAAAGACGGTGAACTATTCCTACAGTATCCAGGCCACAGGAGTCTTTTGAAGTCCTACTCCTTTATCACTCCAGTTTTACACCAGTGTAATGTCACCAGTTTGGACTCAAGCACCAAGAGCTTGTTGCATTGGGGTAAAACCTGAAGCAAAGTACTGGTAAGCATATGCCTGCTGCAACCTGGAGGTGTGATGGCAGCATAGATGGACATCCTGTGCTCAGCAGCTTTGATTTAGGAGCAGTGAGGACACAGGTCTCAGTGTAAGCTTTACAAGCCCTCTGGAGATCTAGCCGGCACGTTCAGAGTGCCAGGCCATCCCAAAGGCCATGCCACCATGTTTTCATCACCACTGTTACCTGAGCTACTTAGCTTCTGGCTTGTCAAACCCCTACTTCCCCCCTCTTGACTGTGAGGGTGGCATGCTGTTAGCAGCTCCGCTACGTTCCTGATCTTATTTAATGAGTAGCGATCTCAGCATTGCCAGCCCTCGGGGTTCCAAACGAACAAATCGGGATCTTAAAAGTAAAGAACTTGGCTTCAAAATTACAATATTCAAGAAATAAAATGTGGGGGCCCTTTTCATTTTCTTTCCAGTTCTTTTTTTTCCCCTGCCAGCCAGTAAGGTTTGTGCTTTTGAGCTTTTGCGTGCCATCAGAAGACCCGAGCATCTGTCTTAGAAATGAGAATGGAGATTCTAGTTGATAATGAGACTGAGAGCTGGGGCTTTAATGAGAAAACACTAAATACTGTGAGATGTGCCAGAGTTGGGAAGAGAACCGGGGGGTGGGGGGGTGTTGCACTTGAGAGAAACAGGAGTGATGCAAGGACAAATCGAGCAAGATAAATTACAACCTGGAACAGGTCCATCAACACTGAAGCTACGTTGGACCTAAATGGTGAGGCTAAACGTTGGTGAGATTATTACTATGAAACACTGTCTGATAGGATCCCACTCCAGTGTTTGCCTTCTGATTATACTGAGTCCTGTCCCACTTCTGAGAGTGGCATTAGGATGTGAGGGTGAATTAATGCTATGTGACAAGGCAACATCAATTAGTTGTGCTCCATCGTTACCAATTATGGGTTGGGGGGGGTGTATCCAGCACAGGCCTGTGTTGAAGCAAATTGTATATAATACACCCTGTCGTGCTAACAGCCAAGGGAGATTCTGCTTAGCACACGAGGTAGGAAACAGCTTCTGGGGCAGAGATCTGGAGAAGTTGCTGTGAAAGCCCAGGGAGCCTATTACCATTGTCAAGTCCAAGTTGGGCATAGATCAATTCCATTTATTGCTTATTTATCAAGACTGGACTGTGTGCTCAGTGCTGCAGAGAACAGTGGAAAATGTGGTGCGCACCGCCAGAAGTTTACATTGTAGTCCCTGATTTCTCAAGCATTTCCACACCACAGCCTGTCTTTTGACTGTGCAAATATCAGGAATATTTTGATTGCCGTATATGCATCGGGACTCAAATGCCTAAATCAATACAGGGCCAAATTCAACAGAAGGCTTCAGTGGCCCAGCAGGGCAGCCTTTTTCCTGCAGCACCGTCGAACGTCTTCCCTTCTCCCCTTGCTCTGTCGGGTCATTCATCCTTCCCTTGCAGTTCTCTCTTACCACGGGGCCAGGTGCTTTCCAACAGGTTGAAGCAGGTTATAGTCTTCCTGGTGTCAATTTGCTGAGTCTAAAGGTGAAATTAAGGCAATGAAAAGAAATTGAATGTAACCCGCCTCCCCCCGTGAAAGGCAGCGATGGTGGGGGCAGAAAGACGCGCCTCCCAGATTTGAATTGTGTCCTCTTTCTACTTTCAGGAGCGATGGTTTGGACTCAATCAGGCTCGGCGGAGCCCCGCTGTTTGTCCACTAGCCACGTTTTCTCCGTGTGTGACACAAGGATTAGCCGCTCCACGACTATCACGCTCACGTGCCCTCCTCAACCAAGTAGTGGCCACTATTAAAAAGTTAGGAAGAGATGAGTAGAAATAGTGAGATTTGTATTATGCAGATTTTGGGTCTGCTCCAAGGACCACATCTTTTTATAGCCTCTGTGGAAGGGGTTGGCTGGGACAAGCCTTGAGCTCACTTCCCGCCTGGGATTTGGGGCTTAAAGGTGACTGCTCAGAGGCAAGTGGAGGAGCAGGACAGGCCTCCGGGCAGTGCTGGGGGCTGCCAGGGACTTGGCATCCCAGCTGGGGGGTGCAACTGGGCTCTGGGGTTGTGTGTTTGTGCATGTGTGTGTGTGTGGTCCATGAGTGTGAATGTGTGTAGAGGGTCCATCATTCTGGGTGTGTGTGTGGATGGTTTGGGGGGGGCGGGAGAGGGATTTGTGTGTGTGTGTGTGTGTAGGGTCCAGGTGTGCATGCGTGAGAGAGAGAGAGAGAGAGAGAGAGAGAGAGAGAGAGAGAGAGAGAGAGAGAGAGAGAGAGAGAGAGGGTGTGTCTGGGGGGGTGTGTGTGTGGGGGTGTGTGTGGGTGTGAGACTACAGCCCCCAGCATGCCCCGCGCCAGCAGGCGGCCCCAGCCCGCGCCCTAGCACTACAGCTCCCAACATGCCTTGCGGCGCCGGCCTCCCAGCCTCCGCACTCTGCACGGGGACGACTACACCTCCCAGCACGCCCCGCTCTGTCGCCCCCTCGGCACTACAACTCTCGGCATGCCCCGCGGGCCCCACCGTCCCTCTCCCGCCGGCGTCGGGGTTGGCCCTACAAC
>NW_005842286.1:852856-879835 GCF_000455745.1 Alligator sinensis
CAAGAGGGGCTTGATATCGGCAGTGCTGGGTGAGGACCTCGTCTGAGGACTCTTAGGGAGGGCATTTCTGGAAAGGGGGCAGGTGTGGGGCTCGTCCAGGGGGCTGGGGTAGGCAGCACAAAGGGGAGAATATTTTGGGGAGCTGCTCGGGGAAATACAGGGAAATGAGGGAGAGGCACTGGCACTTGTGGGCACGGTGGCACTCGCGTGGGGGGCAGAGGTAGCCGTGGAAGTAGCATCCAGGGGAGCAGGGCTGTGTGTGTCCTGGGCCTTTGCAGCCAGGTTTCTTTTAAAAATACCAAACAATCAATGAAATGCAGGCGCTGGCAGGAAGCCAGGGTGTATGTGAAGAACTGGCAAGGGTGGTATGGGGAGGTGGCATATGGGCAGCTGCTAAGGGAAGGGCTGGTAGGGGGCGAGAAGAATTAGCAGGGGGTTATGGTGGAGGTGGCAGGGGAGAGGAAGGAGCCTCAGGGACCTTGGCAGCCAGACGAGGACCTGGCGCAAGTCTTCAGGGAGGGGGAGTACGGAGGTGGGTCCCGTGCCAACTTCTACCTTTCCTTTTGGTGCTAGGAGAGGCTCTGGGTTACAGGCGTTTTTTGTTCAGCCGTCCTTGGCTCGGTTTTAAGCACAGCTTTGTGCAGGTTCTTGGAAATGGATGCAGAAAGGGTATTTCTAAAAGCGGGATGGGGAGGGGATTCTGCTTTTATGCATCACGAAACAGGGGCATATGCTAAAAAATGTAGCGAGAAGTACGTGTGTGGATGGGGGGCATGTGGAGGATTACAACGGGTGTTGTTGTGTAACTTTCCGTGGGGCGGGGGGAGGAGTGAGCTGTGTGGTCTCCTCAGCCCCTTTTGTGTCCTGCTGGAATCCAGGGTTTAAAATGACACAGATTTGATGAGATTGAGGATGTCACCGCATAACATCTGTAGCCTGAAAACAGATCACAGGGTTGTGGAACGTATAGAAAATGCACACAGCTGTAAAACGGGGTTTCCTTCTCTTTTTTTCCTTTAAAAAATGGATTGCTTGAAGACTTCATTTATTGGTGTCGTGGTTTTCAGGGCAATTAAGTACATCATTATTTTGTGGGCTAATAATATCAGAGAGGTGTCTTGGCTTCAGTCCTTTATGTAAACAGAGGAGCCATGGAATATGGAAATGTAATAAATATTCATTGGCAAGAAGGTGTTTTGTACTGGGTATTTTTTTTTTTATTTGAATTTTTTTCCCCCAGCATCTCTTGATGATAAGCTTTCAGGTTACAGCTTGTAGATTGAATTTGATCCTAAAAGGAATTCATTTGGTGCTGAATACTGTCAAATGTAGAAAAATGAGGAGGTTGAGTGATTTTCCCCACCCCTCTCCCTTTCCTCTGGACAAAGGCATGGTGTACGAACCAAAAAGAAACCCCAAGTGATTCCATTTGTGTTTTAATCAAAATATGATTTAAGATGCACTGGGGTGTTTATGCTTACTGAGAAATTGTGATGGAGGAAGCTTGAACATTTTCAAGGAACGTGGATGATGGAAACATCTTTAGGGAAACATTTTGCTGGACTTGATTGCATCAACTGCATTATTTCATGAAATGTTAACTGTGTGAAGTGGTTGTTGATTAGAGCTCAAACTGAGTCGAGACGGTGAGTGATGTAAAGAAAAGGGAAATGAGCACGATGAGATCAAAATGAATTTTTTAGTTGGTACTGAAGTGCACCTCTTCTGAATTTTAACTATTCAAGGGATTTTGGTGACCTTTACGGCTGAGTACTTAAAGCAAAATTGATATGCCGAAGTTTGTTCTTTCTGGATAGGTGTAATTATTAAAAGGGCTCAAATTAGTTCATAAATTTATTTTTAGCAAATCCATTAACTCTGATTACCCTCACTTCTCTTTGGGAAATTTTGAGCATCAGATCACCTCATAGGTCCTCCTTAAGTTTTTCCCAAGGTAGCTGAGAAATCAAAGATTTCTATTTATGTTGTGGCCACAAGCTTAAAATCCTAGCTTTTGTATCTTCTTAATGAATAATATCCTGTCAGTGATGTGTGTACACTCTACTGTTGTTTAATTTCATATTAACCATTTCAAATATTGCTATAAGTTGGGTTCTTTTTTCTGCTTATAAATGTTGCCTCTCTTTTTTTTTTCATCCGATTAAACTTCCTAATTATGCCTGACGAAAAGGATTGCAAAAGCAGTAAATAGTCAAACTTTTCCCTTTACAGACCAAGCAGAATGGAAGCCAAACAGCTTTATCTTAGGGTTTAGTTGTGAGTTTATGAATGTGGAGCATCTTTTGAGAGCGCAACATGTAAATCCTGCAGCAGTGTACCATCAGTACCGGGTTGTGAAATACCTGTCTGCTCTTCCCTGATGAGGCTGAGTCTAACACTCATTACCTTTTTTTTTTTTTTTAAATTTGGATCCTGCTAAGTGACCTGTCACATTCTGCAGTAGTCGAACATCGAAGTAGATGAACTACTCTATTTGATGTCTTGCAATATCAACAACCGCTCTACAGATACCAGGAGAAAGGGAACAGAAGTTGTTCTCTGTGCAGTTAGAAAACACTTTTGTGAAAGGGAACACTGCTCTAGTACATCAACTGAAAGCCTGACTATAATTAAATTCAGACTGAATTTAATTTTAATTATTCAATCTGAAGTTAAGGGCCTATGACCCTTAATAGGGACACATACTTCTTAGATGGAGGGGACGTGGGGGCACTTGAGGTTATCGACCACTTCTGATTGATTTTAAAATGTGACCATAGGATTTGATGTTTGATCTTCTTTCATAAGACCTCAGGCCAGCTGGGACTGGAAGGGACCTCTTTGGTCACTGAGTCTAGTGCACTGCTGTTGAATGCACTCGTGTTCACAGAGGTATTCAGCCTATTTTAAAACTGGATTGTTCCCCCTGCCCTCGCCTCCCTCCAGCCCCCAACTTTTGGTGTTCGAACCGTCTTTCAGAGCCCCATTTCTATAACAATTAAAACCTTTTTCCAGTTTCCCTGACAAACCTTCTCCTGCTTACTTGCTATCAAACGCTAGGTAGCTGGAGTTGATGAGGTTGTTAATGGGAAATTAATTTTTTATATTTTCCTTTCTGAGCTCACTGTTTTTCTTTCAGTCCAGATTACGATCTTCATTTGTCTTCCAATCATGCCCTTTGGGCTTGATTATATCTGCAGAGACCCTGACTTCCTTCTCCCCAACTCGAATGCTTTATGTGCTTTCCATTTTCTCTGTATTTCTTAGTCTCTCCTTAGACTGTATTTCTAAACGATGATGATTCACTGACAAATTAGTTGTAGTGCTGTATATTTGCATGCTAGGAGAGATCAGGCAGTTTGGTCAGGTTTCCTTCGGCTAGAGGAAAATCACTGCTGCTTGGGTTGATGGCATGAGTTTTGTTTCCTTCCACTACAGAGCCAGTCAACTTCTGAGATGAGCAAGCTAACCTTTGTCTTGAGGTGAGAAAAATATGGTGTTATGTCTCTCCTTCCTCTTTCAAGCACTGATATGAAAAAGATGCATTTGAAGTGTCCTCTGGAGAGCCATGAATTACAGGCCAATGGATTTAGAGGCTAGTGCTTCTTTAAGGCATGGAGCAGAATACATCAATTGCTGCAGCGGTGAGAAAAACCACGAAAGATGGTCTTAGGAAACGGTTTGGGTATTTATCCCCCTTTGTTTCGTTCTGAGGGTGGGAATTGTGTGAGAGGGGAGGGCACTGATGATTATTTTCTTGATTTGGTCTTCACATTGCTGATGTGGGTCACCATCATTTGATCAACTTGTCTCGAAATTTTAAAATGTGTAAGTTGTCATATTCAAACCACATTTTTGTTGGACTACTTGATGTCATAGTCCCTTAATAAGAGAATTTGTTGTGTTTTGCTCTTCCGGGTTTGGAGAACGACGTAAACGGTATTCCTTGCTGATTTCAAATGTCAGTGGCTCGGTCCTTTCTTGCTGACTAGAGTCTCACGCAGCTAACCTATTCTTGATAACCCCGTGATCCTTGTGTCTCAGGTCACAAAACCGAAGGATCAATTAATTGCACTGAGAAATATTTGACCTGATTTGGTACTTGACCCTTGGAATGAGAACAAATATATTGGGTCTTGATGGGGCAGCCTCAGAGCTGGAAGTAGATTTCTCAGCATTACTCTACCGGGGCTGCGGTACTTGTCACTCAAATAGACATTGTTCTCTTGTGGTCTGTAAAATAGCTTTATCTCCTGATTTTTTTTCAGTTAAACTGAATCCCTCCATTCCCATTTTTGTGTCTAAAACATTGTGCTGGAGTGGCACTGTCAGCTCAAGAGGGAGAAATATTGTCAGTGGTAATGTTATAATGCACGTGCTGTGCAGTGTGTTATTCTATAAAGGATTATTACCTTGTTTTATTAGGTGTGCCTTTTGATATGGACTGATTTTTCTCTGGTTATTTGAATGTTGTAATCTGTAACAATAAGAACACTGCCTGTTTGCAGTTGTGAGCTTTCATCTTGTCCGTGCGCTTTCACAGAAGTTTAGGGCTGGAAAGGACCTTGGGAGATCTTCTGATCCAGTTCCCCTGCCCTGGGTAGGAAAGACTGCTGCGATCAAATCACCCCAGCAAGGTGTGCATCCAGTCTCCTTTTGAAGATCTCCAGGGTAGGTGCCTGCACCACCCTCTCTCTGTTGGTGTATTTTGGAGTGTTATTCCACATTGATGATATAACCAAGTCGCACCCTGCTAACGATTAGTGATGGGAACTTTAAAGAAGAGTCAGACCCATTTCCACATGGATCTTTCTCTACACAGGGTTGTTTTGTGTGCTATTGCAAGGCATGATGCTTGCCCCACGCTTGAAGTTCCTTCTTGGAAGTTGTGAGAAGTGCTTTTGTTTTAAAGTAGCGTAACTAGGTGTATTCTAGCAAAAGAGAGCTCTGCGGAGCATCTCCAGCTGCTCTGAGACTGATGCCACATAGCATCTTAGAAGTGCGTGATGCTTCACATGCAATCATCTGGGCTTCAGATGTGGATCTGAATTTGGACCACCATTTTCAAGCAGGCTTGTTAGCTCCTAAATCTGTATACAGAACCCGAGGAGCCTGGAAGAGGCCCAAAGAATCTGCCTAAGAAGATTTTGACCATCTTGGATTTGTCCTCAGCCTGAAGAAGGGCGCATGTGCCCAAAAGCTTGCAGAGAAAGATTTTTTTTTTTTTTTTTTGGTGATTTCTCAGTTGGTCTAATAAAAAAGTATCATCTCTGAACCAAGAGTTGTAGAGTTATTTCTTTTTGTCTTAGACCAACATGGCTAGCAAATACATCCCTGGAAGAGGCCCAAGCACTTGCAGCTCCCACTGACTTCAAGGGGATTTTCAAATCCATAGCACAACTTTTTGCCTCGCACGTGCATGAGTAGTTGAAGCTGTCCCTTAAATGTGAATTTAGGATGTGTATGTGAAGCACCCCAGTGTGAGAATGTGGGTCTTGATCTGTAAATCTAAAACCCTTTTTCTCTGGGCCTGGTAGTCTGATAAACAGGGATCCTGGTTTTCTTTGATTTAAAAAAAAAAAAAAAATCCCTAATTTTTGGTGAAAGAAAGTAACCCCAAATCCACTTTTTTCCATGATTTAAATGAAACCATCCATCCATCCATATAGTGGCGTTTCATTTTAATCACGGAAAAATGTGAATTTGGGGTTACTTTTTTTAAACCAAAAATTGTTTGTTTTTTTTTTTAAATCAGAAAAAACCAGGATCCCTGCTGATAAATGACTAACATGGTTTATCATGTTAGTTTTAAAATACAACTTTTTATTCCACTCCCCTCTCCCCCCACAAACAGGGAGCCTGGTTCAGTTGGGGATGACTTAGATGAATTGGTTTCCTTGAAGGGTGGATAGGGTTTAAATCATTTTTGAGAGTAGCTCAGAGTTTTGTTTAATGCGGACGGGCTGAGGAGACCGGGAACTGCCAAAGAATCCCGACTGATTATGTACTTTCCAGGAAGAAAAATGTCGGTTTTGTTGACATTACACAGCAACCTTTAGAAAATTATTTCCGCAGGAGTTTGTAGAAGCTGGTGCTCCCGTCCTCCAGACCACACGCTACTGGGTTTTTCTCTGCCTCTTTGGATGACAGGACTCTCTGTCCCTTTTAACGTTCCAGTACAGAGAGAGGTGAAAATAGGAGAGAGAAAGGAGGGGTTCACATTTTTCCCTCGGCTGTTTCGTGCAGGAGGCAGCTTTCTTCAAGGTTGGCTTAATGGTAGAACGTGCCGATGAACGTGTATAAAAGCTTCTGTGTTCTTTCCTGGGGAGAGGGCTAGATTTTTAGGGAAACAATTCAACTTAAACTTTGAACATCCTGCAGGAAAATGTCCGGTATTGTCAGGAAAATGGTATGGATGCCCTAAAAGGTTTTTCCCCTTCTCTTCTCCTTTGATAAACTGTAGAGAAAATTGAAGAGGCCAATAAAAAATTAGGGACAGACTCTAACATCTCAGTCCTCCATTTTCTTATGAACATACTAAACATCTGCTTTTAGACCAAAAAAAAGGTCCGTTTTGTGGCATCAGCTTACTTGGTTTACTCCTTCCTTCATGATGATATAAGAACTAGACACATGTACAGTATTTTGATTAGAAACATAGCCTCCAAATGTAATAGATGTGTGGATTTTTGATGCTGCAGTTTTTCTCAGTTATTCAGGTTCAAGATTGCTTCCTAATCTCTTCCTGCCATTTTCCCCAGTGTCCTTATAATTGTGTTCTTTGGAAATTACTATTGCATTCTTTAATCAAAAAATTATCTTGTATAGTTAGGCAGGATAGACACTGTGAAACTTTCTGTTGGTCTAACCATAAGTTAGGTTCTTGCTCTGCGGTTTATGTTGCTTATTGCAAAGTTTCGGACATAATTAGGCCGTCACTGTACCATCACTGTGTAATCTTAGCTAAGATCTATGACTTTCCACATGCTATTTGGGATTGGTGATGTTTGGAGGAGCATCTCGTCCTAGTCTGGCCGTTACTTTACTCATACTTGGGGCAGGTCTGATTTTTGCATTCCTTGACAACCCACATTTTGCCTTGTCTGCTCTTCAGGATTAAGGTTTGTTTAGGTTTTTCAACATCTTGAGGAAGCAGGTTGTACAGTTCTTGGTCTTGTAGGATGTTCTGACTCCCCCCAACTTCTGCCTTTGGGTGGCAAAACAGGATCTCCTAAATACCCTTCTTCTTCATGTAATATAATAGGGTGTTGGAGGGTTGTATCCATGAAGATCCAGGAAATGTTTGAGGGGCAAGGATTTTTTATAATATCTTTTATTGAACGAACTGGGAGAGTAGGTGGGCAAGTTTGGGGCATCAAATGCTTCTCTTCCGGTGCCTAAAAGCTTGTCCAACTACTCTTCCAATTATACAGTTGGTTCAATAAAAGACATCACAAAACCTCCTTGCCTTTTGTACTCCTCCATGGCATCCCGGCATCTTACTGAGGTTCACAAATGACAGATGGACCATAAAGATGGTTGGGTAAAGCTCCCGTGGTGCTTGTCCTGCTCTTGGTTTTTGAGATCTTCAAATGGAGCTCCATAGATGCAAAGAACGGTTTCTTTTCCTCCACTACTGAGTTTGAAGTCCTGACCGACAGAACTGTACCATGCGGCGGGCAGTCTGGTGTTTCTGGACAGCTTTCACTTGGAAGCAACGGAAGATGTTTCTTGCTGCGGGACATTTTTACATGTGTATGCCTCATGGAGAAGATTGATTGCACTCAGCCAGGGTTGGCTGCTTCTGCAGTGCCATGTTTGTTGCGGACAGGGCGGTGTGGGGTATACATGAATTTCAGCCGTTCTTTCTTCCTGACCTTCTAGAGATGTTGGGCTAACTTTTGGCTTTGACTTGCACGTTTGTGAGTAGTTGCCTAGCTTTGTTTTTTCAGCTTCCTTTTTGGCAGAGATTATTACAATGGTTACCAAGCAGTACTTGGACTTCCCTTTGGCTTGTGAAAAGGCCTTCTGTGTTCAGAAGCACAACAGGTGACAAACTGGAAATTCTGATGCTGCTTCAGTAAATTAAGAAATAAAGGTTTTTCTTCAATGGCATATGGACACTAATAATACAGTCAGTGCTGTATATTTTTCTTTTACTGTTTCAATTTTTAAGTTGCCTTAAATTTTCATTTTGCACATTTTCATATCAACAACATACAGTCGAATAGTAGAACCCGACAGAAGGAAGACAGAAGGGTTTGGTAGCTCCTGAAAGCACCGTTTGGGTCTCTCAAACAATTATATTAAAGAGCCAGATTATTTTAAAACTCACTTGTCCTCGTTCTCCCTTTAGATTGCGTTGTGACTTGGTTCTGAACTCTGCTTTGGTCGCAGTGCCTGTATTGAAACCAGGTTTTGGGGTTGCATTTGGAAACGTCGTTGCTTTGCAAATGTTGGAAACGTAATTAAAAATCAGCGTAGGTTCTGTTATGCAGTTCTGTGGTGTATTTATTGCTTTATGGATCTGTTGTTTAAGATTTTTTTGGACAATGGATTCAGGCTCCATTGATTCTTTTAGATCAGTCAGACTTCTAATACCATTTTCTATGAAATGGTGATGGCATGGCATGTGGATTGATTTAAATCATCTAGGAAGCCCTGATTAAATCAAGCCTTAAATCGTGTGGAAAGTCTTGATTTAAGTCACTGATTCTAATCCACTTTGCATTTGCACTTCGATTGTTTTCTAAAGAAAGGTACATTCTTGTTGGATGGCAACCATTAAAACACAGAGATTTACAACTGATTATACTTTTATACTAGCTTTGGCCCATTTTTCCTACATAAAGCTACGTATATAGTTATAAATTACTCTTTTAAGCAGTTACATAACTAATATTTTCAGATTCTTATTAATGTTACGCTTTAGTATGTTAGAAAATAATGAATTACAGTATATGTTACTTATTTGCTAGATAATGAACTCTTTGCTCATGATTTGTGTCAAGCAGCTGCATTAGGACGGCGACTGGAATTTAATTGCATAGATAAAACAACATATATATGGTTGGTTTGGTTGATAAAAATAAATTCTATATTTTGGGTACCTACACTTCTCTTATCTCAACATACTTCACATTCACAGCTAAGTAATGTAGCAAACAGGGCAATTAAAGTAAAACTGATTATTTTAGGTTAGCCTGGGAAAAAATGTAAAATATGTCTAAGGGAAATAACTGGAACTACTTGCACATCTTAGAATGTGGTTATGCTGCTTTTGTGCTTGACACCACTGTTAAGAAGATGCACCACATGCCAGGCAACTTCTGCTCCAGATGTGCTAAACCCAGGACCTGGAGCTTCCTGGGAAGTTGTTCCTTGCTACTGCTCTTTAGTGTTTCTGAGAGTAGCAGTTGTGGGGCACCATCTGGGTGGCTTCACTGCCTCATTTCTGAGTTTGGCACACCGAGTGGGGATGTGTGGACGTGCCACTTGAGTGTTATAGACATAACCAAAATTGCCTGAAAATGAGACAGCTTCCTAAGTTACCTAAGCTATTCTTTATACTTCTAAAACTAGTAGATCTCGTGCTATCTCTCCCTGTTGTTTTTCATGACAAATTTTCATGAGCCAGGGATTCACTGTTATTTTATTTTTTTTGTTTAAATATTTTGGGAGATTCTACAGAATCAAAGTCTGAACGTATTTTGTATTAAATTCAGATTTCATTTTAAGCAGATTAATTTTTTTTAAAAGAAAAACTAATTCAAATAAAATAAAATTCATTTCAACTCAAAATATCTCATTTAGATCATTTTTCTCAATTTTCATCAACCCTACTATGCCTGCAGATTTTTGCAAGGGTATATCATAGGATCGTATAGGGCTGGAAGAGACCTCACAATGTCATCCAATACCACCCCCTGCTCAGGGCCTGGCTAACCATCCCAGTCATGTGCCTGTCCAACTTGCTCTTGAAAATTTCCGGGGATGGAGATGCTACAACTTCTCTAGGGAGCCCGTTCCAGTGCTTGGCCACTGTCATGGTCTGAAAGATCTTCTGAATCTCCAGTCAATGTTTCTTCTGTTGCAGTTTGAGGTCACTGCTACTAGTGCTGTCGCCTCCGCTCTCTGCTGGTCTCTGGACACATCTTCCTTGAAGTGTGGGGCCTAAAACTGGACATAGTTGACTTGGCGACAGTTACCTGTGATTTTAACTATGAACAGTTATCATAGAATCCTAGAAGTCGGGTCGGAAGGGACCTTGTAGATCTTCAGGTCCGCCCCCCTGCCTGGGCAGGACGAAAACTGGGCTCAATTGACCCCAGTCAGGTAGGCATCGAGCCACTTCTTAAAGACCCCCAGGGTAGGAGCCAGCACCACTTCCCTTGGAAGTTGGTTCCAGATCCTAGCCGCCCTGACTGTGAAGTAGTTCTTACGGATGTCTAATCTGAACCTACTCTCCAGCAACTTGTGGCCGTTATTCCTTGTTATCCTGGGGGGCGCTGGGGGAAACAAGGTCTCCCCCAAACCCTTCTGGTCTGCCCTAGTGAGTTTATAGACGGCCACCAGGTCCCCCCTGTTGTAGTTTCATCTGAGATTTTTCAGAAGACCGTTGCACATATTAATGAATTAATCCTTACAAGATTTATGCAAGTACGTGGTACTAACTTGATTTGCTACAGGGGGAAAGTGAGTTGCAACATATACCATTTGCAAAGTGAAGTGACTTGCTGAAGTTACATAGGAGAAAATTCAGACACACCAGTGTATATACTTCTGTCCCAGGGAGATGGAGAGAGAACAAACACCATGAGAGATGTGTTACTTGCTTTGCTTAATGGATTACAGGAAAATGCTCAGATATTATAGTGATGAGTGTGGTGTTAGGAGTTTGAGGTCAAAAAGGAACATTAGATCATTGACTCTATATTACAGGCCCTTAAATTTAGTCTCTATTGAGCCTAATAAGTTGGTGCTAGGCTAAGTTGCATCTTTCAAAAAGAGGGTCAGTCTTAATTTGAAGACTTTAAGAAATAGTGAAGTCACCTTTTCTGCTTGCATTTTTCCAATATTAAAAATCTGTGTCTAATTTGAATGTATACGTCTTCAGCAGCTATTGGTTCATGATGTGCCTTTCTTTGGTAACTTAAAAATTCCTTTGGTACCTGATATTTTCAGCCTCTTCCACTGTAAAAGTCACCTCTCAATCTTCTTTCTGAGAAGGCAGAAGATAGTGGTCTTTGATTTTCTCACTGACATTTCTCCCAGCCCTTAAATCACCCTGTGGCTCCTGTCTGCATGCTCTCTTCTGAGTGCACCAGAACTCTAGGCAATATTCCCATATTAGTATCACCAGTGCCACATAAAGAAGTAAAATTACCTTTATATTCCTGGCCCATTGTTTTTATACCCAGCAATTGAATTAGACCTTTTTGCAGCAGTGATTATGATGGACTCTCATATTGAGTTGCTTGCCCGCTCTGAGCCCTAATTTTTTCTCAGAGTTGTTGCTTTCCTCATTCTTTAAGTAGGCTTTGCTTCTCTTCTTTCCCCCAGAAGTAGGCTTTGCATTTGACTGTATTGAAATCCACTTTGTTCAAATAGGTCCTCTGTGGTCCACATCTTCCTGTATGACCACAGTACGCTCTTCACTGTTTACTGTTCAGCCAGTCCTTGTATAATCCGTAAATTTTACCAGCACTCATTTTTTATTATTTCCTGCTCATCAGTGAAAGCATTTAATTGGACCTCATGCCAGTCCAAGAAGATCCCCACTAGAAACAGTCGCTTTTCTAGGGAGGACTGCTTTTTCAGATTTGCTAGTCAGTTCTTAATACATTGAACACATGCTTTATTAATATATAATAATGTTAATTTTTTAATTAGAATGTTATGTCGTATTAAATCAAACACTATAAAAAGTTTTTTGCTTCTGTGTTCTGACGTTTATCAACTAAATGTTTTGTGTCATCCAAGAAATCACTTTGTTTTGCAAGACCTGTTTTCCACAATATCTTGTTGCCTGTCATTAACTGTATTCCTCAATCATGCATTAGCTTTCTCTATTACTTGGCCTGGGATGTTGGACTGGCTTGTCTAGAGTTACTTGGGTCATTCTACATGGCCTGTTTGACTAGTGGGACATTTCTATTCTTTCCTGGAAGTACCCCAGTATTTCAAAATTAATTAAAAATGATCACCAGTGGGCCAGGCATATCCATACCCAGCCCTTTAAAGGACTCTTAGGTGCATGTTATTTGGCTTGGCTCATTTAAAAATGTTTAAAAGCCTTCAATGGTAGCAATCCTACAGCCTCCCTAAGTTGCTTGTTCCAGTGTTCCTTCTTTGCTGCAAATTAAATTATTTCTTGTCCTATCCCCAGGAGATATGGAGGGAATTGCTTGCTCTCCTCTTTCTAATGACATTTTAACTTTCTAAGGGAAAAGATAAGTTCTTTCTTCAAGAGCAGGGTCAGCAACCTGTGGCTGGTGGGCTGCATCCAGCCTGCAAAGAAATCCAGTTGGCCTGGGAGATCAGTGGCACGGAGCTGTGCCATGCTGCCCATCCCCTTGGTGGCAAAGCTTGTGTCTCTGCGTGTCTCTATTATCTTGCTGCAGAGGTGTTGGGGATCAATGGCAAACCCAGCACAGGCAGGTGGCTGCTCTGGGGAATGGGCCCTTGCAGTCTGTGCCCAGGCTGGTCTGCACTAGTGAGAGGTGGCTGATCCCTGTTCTGGACTAAAACTCATTGCGTCCAATCCTTCCTCGTAGTTCATGTTTCCCAGAGCTTTTTTTGTCATTCTCGTTGCTTTTTGCATTCTCCAAGCTTGACTGTCTTTCTTGAAGCATGGTGCCCACAACTGGACAGGGCATTCCCGTTGAGGTCTGTCAGATAGTGAGATGGGGAATAGTTACCATGCCAGAATGAGATTTTCCTCTTTTGAAACGCCATTACATTGTTAGTTGCTCGGCTTGTCTTCTGCTGTAACCCTGGATCCTATTCTGCTGTCCTGCTCTTTGGCCATTATTGCTCATTTTGTATTTGCCCTTCTTATGTGTAGCACTTTATGCTTGCCTTTTGAATTTCTTCTGGGTCATTTTGATCTTGACAAACCCAAGGTGGCTGTTTTTAATCACTTTATCTATTCGGTGTTTCTAAACTGATCACTTAATAACCTTTTCTTATCTTTCCATTGATTTCAATGGGAATTAGCCTTCTAAGCGGCTTACATACAGGCAGTCCTTGACTTACAACATTTCGAGTTACAACGTTTCACACTTACACGGTTTATAAATTGAGACCCTGTTTCAACTTTCTGACATCAGTTTCAACTTTCCAACGCCTGATCTGATGCGACGTCACACCAGTGAACGAGTTTGCTGCATCGCCCATCTCCCTGGAGAGCATCTGTCCAAACTTCCTTGGACACTTTCTTTAAGAAAGCAGACAAGACTCCAGAAAAACCTGCAGCCGAGACTCCTGAGAAGACTCCAGGCAAGAACCCTTCAAAAAGTCTAACCAAGAGCCTGTCAAAAAGTCCAGCAAAGTCACCTCAAAGAAGTCCTTCCAAATCAATATGATTGCTATTTACAATATAAATAAATTAATGTAGCTATATTACCCATCTATAATTGATCGAGTACAAAATTCTTGGTTATTTTTGATGAAAATGGGGTATCGGGCCTTGGTTCAGGAACCAGTCCCCCATTTATAACATTGTTTCCTCTGGGAAAATTGGTTCCGATTTACAATGTTTCGACTTACAATTGGTTCCTGAAAACCACATTTTGTCCTAAGTTCGAGGACTGCCTGTACTTCCAAAACCCCCACTAGGCACCTGTTTCCATCTTTTGTCAGCTAAATATCTTAGCAAATTTGGCTCCTAATGAATGGTAGAAATGTGTCCATAGGCTAGTCAATTAAAATCAAAACATGTATTGATATTTTTTTTTCTTGTATGTATCTGGTACTTTAATGTAGTTTTAAATATTAAAAAAAAAAGTAAAATGCTGTTTTTTGGATGTTGTAATTGAATTGCAGTTTCCATCCAAATTCAGCTTGACACAAATCCTAATCATTGAAAAACAATTAATGAGTTGTATCATTCACAATTTTCCATCATAATAAAAAAGAAACATTAAAAATCTGAATAAATGTACATTTAATTATAATGTTACTTAAATACATTTCTATAGAATTGTGTCCTCTTAATTAGCAAAATGCCACCAAACTTAATGTAAAACCTATATTTGGTTGTAGATTAACATCTTTTGGCAATTATACCCTCCTGAGAAAATGGACCTTCATTTAGGAAAATAACAAGTACAAATGCCATACAAGATGAAAATCAATTATAATAAATCAAGGTTTCCTGTTTGTTGAGTGACATTATGGTTAAAATGGTGATTTAAATCACTTTCATTTCAATCAATGTATCTTGGTTCATAGGTATCAACTGACTTCTAGTCCACTGATTTTTTCATCTTTGGCTGCAATAACAAGGTCCAAAATAATAATCTTGTGTTGGGTGCAGTGTGGGTTTTTTGGCATTGAGAACATCACTTATTACTTTTAGAAATGCTAGTACTATGTTTTACTAGTGGCTGGGGGACCGCCAGCAGCTCTGTCCCACAATGAAGTCCTCCAGTACACCCTGGTTCTTCTTCCCACTTGTGGATGGGTGTTTCAGTGGTAAAGTGTCCTGTTCTCTGCTTCGATTCAGTGGTGTGTAAGAGATTCTCCCCAGTATCTCCCCATGGACATGATCACATTGATCTGCAGAGAAGCTCTGGAATCTGCACCCCTTGACATTTTCAAGAGCAGGTTAGACAGACACGTGGCTGGGATGGTTTAGTCAGGGTTGATCCTGTCTTGAGCAGGGGGCTGGACTAGATGGCCTCCTGACGTCCCTCCAGCCCTACTTTCCTATGATCCTATGTGCCTTCAGGATCGGGTGGTTCTGAGTTAGCAATAACTGTAAAACAGACAATTGTGGCTTTACACTAGACTGCTTCCCCCCATCCATTACCTATTCTCTCCTTGCTAAATAGGTTATCATTTGTGATTGGAACATCCTAGCCATCCATGTAAGTCATCCCACTAGGCTGCAGCATGCTAATGATAGAATTTATTTTCTCACGGATGGCCGTTTCCATTTCTTACTTTGTACTTGTATCACTGGTATAAATGGTAAAAGTGAGGGCTGTCCAACTGGTGGCCCATGGGTTGCATTCAGCTTGCAACAGGCTAACATGCCTGCGTATCACTCTCTTACATTGCTCCTCTTGCTGTGGTGGCTGGGGTCTCTGGGGCTCTTCTTCCCTCCTTCTCCTTCCTCTGGCTACCTATGAGGCAGGAAGGGGCTTCATTGCCGGCACTGCCCGTATGGCGGTGCAAAACCAGAGGGCCTGTGTGGCACATGGTCCCTGGCTGCTCGGGATTTGGACAGTCCTGGTATAAGCAATTGGAAATTTTTCTTTTCTTTATATTCTTTGTTACATCAGATGAGCTGGTTCATAACATACCGAGTTTCAACTTCATTTACCTTCCTTGTGTCCTCCTCTGTTGGCGTCAATGTAATGCCCTCCTGGATGCTACAGCTAGATTTTGCTTCAGTATATGTTTCCTCACCTGTGAGATGCAGCCTCTTTCACTGAAATATGGCCAGACCCTCCAACTTTTCACCAGTTCTACAGCCAGTGGTTTCCATCCAATATCTTTGGCCTTTTTTATCTGAGACGGGGAAGATCATCTTCTTTGGTTCTTTGGTTCCCTTCGAAAATCTCTGAAGTCTTTTTTATTGTGCATCGTTCCACATAATGCAGTCATTGGCTCTGATGCCTGTGGTCATCCGTTTTGATGAGAGCAATTGGCTGATATTTAGGGTTGCTTCCTTTAGGAGAGCAAATTGATGGTAGCTCTTCTTCTGTGGAAGTAATCCCGTTCATCTCCAAAGCACGTATGCAGAGTTCAGTCTGTGTGAGGACAGTAAAACTTAAATAGGAGACAGTTACACTTGTCAATAGTCTAAGCTTTTCCTTCAGCCAGTACCTAGCACGTACTTTCTCCGCTTTTACTGGGCAGGCCCTGCAACACATGCTTCTCTGCCTGTTCCTGGCCATCTGCATGTGTTAGCTTTTGGTTTTGGCCTTGTCTACATTAGGATGTTTATGCACTCACAGTTTTGCAAGTCATGTAGACCAGGGCTCCCTCTCCCACATATATAGCATCATAGAAAATGAGGGCTGGAAGGGACCTCAGGAGGTCACATCTAGCCCAACCCTCTGCTCAAAGCAGGACCAGCCCCAACTACATCTTCCCAACCAAGGCTTGGTCTAGCTGGGTCTTCACAGCCTCCTGTACCACCTCTCTGGGTAACCTGTTCCAGCGTTTTACTACCTCCTTGGGAGAAAGTTCTTCCTAATATCCAACCTAAACTTCCCTTGCTGCAGCTTGAGCCCATTGCTCCTTGTCCTGTCATCTGTCCCCACTGAGACCAGTCCAGCTCCATCCTCTTTGCAACCCCTTGCAGGGAGTTGAAGGCTGCTATTCAATCCCCCCAGTCTGCTCTTCTCTAGTCTAAATTAGCTTCTCCTCACAAATTATGTCCCGCAGCCAACTATTTATTTAGGCCCGTAGGCCACATAGGTAGTTTTTGGGAGCTGTTGCGGGCTGGTTCAGCACCCCACTCTGCTTTCCCCACAATAGCTCACTAGACCTCCCTATGTGGGATGCAGTGGTGGGCGAGGTGGGGGGAGCTGACATGGGCAGTTTTGGTAGGTTCAGCCTCAAGCCTGCCCTTTTCCCCTGAGGAGTGGCTGGGGCAGATGCCCCAGTCCCCAGCAGGAACCTACCAGCTGCATCCACAGCTGATGCCATAGCCCGTCCAGCGCTACTACTGGCATGCAGGTTGGGAGCGTAAGCGGAGGCTGTGCTAAGGCTGCCTTGGAGCTCATTCCCACTATTGTTGCCTTGCAGACTTGGGGCAGCCTGGTGGTGGCAGGGAGGAGCCATAGGGCATGCCTGGCGTGGGCTCTGGGCAGCCACAGCCAGATCTTGCTTTCGCCTGGCACCCAGCACCAGCCTCCACTGCTTATTGTGGGCAGGGCTGCCTCTCTCTGTCTTCCCCTCCGGTTCTCCGCTTCCCCTCCTAATACTCCCGCACCTACAGCATGTTCCTGCAGCTTACATCAACTCCTGGCCCGTGCTCCAGAAGCAATGCTGGGCAGGCGCCAACATCAACTGTGGATGCAGCTGGCAAGTTCCTGCTGGGGTTCGCGACATCCACCCGGGTCTGCAGGTGATGCTGCTACATCATCCCCCCAGCTGCGATCCCAGGCAGTTGCCCCGATCCCCAGCAGGAACCTGCCCGCAGCTGATGCTGGCACACACCCAGTGCTGCTTCCATTGCATGGGGCGGGAGCTGGTGTAAGCTGCAGGCGGGGCTGGGACATGCCTGCCTGCCCTACACAACGCAGAAGCCAAGCCACCTTGTCCCGGCAGGCTGGATGCTATGACTTGGTGACCGCCAACCCACAGGTCAGATAAAATCAGTTGGTGGGCCAGATCTTTTGCCCACCCATGGACTACAGGAATACACTCTGTATGGGGCCTCTTTTTAAATTTGCACGGTTTTCAGCTTGTGCTAAATGTGCATCCTGCCTAGTTAGAAATGACTCTCGCAGGAAACATTATATCAGTGCATAGACTACACTGGATTCCCAAACGTACAATTCAAGGCGATGGGTTTGGTCTTAAAGCTTTGGATTTGAATTGTATGGGACCCTGTTTCCCCAGGATTTGTGCTGGTAGTTGAGATTAGCCAGGGATCATTCCTTGACAAATTCTCACTGTTAAGTCTGGGAGGACTTCACTGACTGTGCTTTTATTCCAGAAGTTACTTTCTCCCTTGATCTCAGTCAGAATTCATTGGCCTTCAAGGCAAGCTGCAAGGTCTGCCTGTTCCTTGATGTTCAGATCAAGGTGAAATATGCCTGTTGTTCCGTGCTCCGAGTGTTTTGTTTTAGTTTCTCATATATACGTTATATAATATATGTGTGGGTGTGTGTATGTATTGTGAGCATTGTGAAAAATTACTTGGGTATGATTTGAAAGTCTGGAAATGAGGTCTCCTTGAAGTATTGACAGAGTACCCAAAAATGAGGCAAACTGTGCTGGCCTATTTTGTTACATGTTTTGTGAAGAAGGGACCATTTTAGTTGCAAAGTTCACAACTTTTGTTCAGAAAAAATGCTCCATGTTTTTGGTTTGGTTCACTTAATTTTACCTTGAGAACCATCCTGGCTACAAATATTTTCAGCGTCTTGGAAAATGTCCAAGTCGCTTCACTGATGAAATACAAATGCATAGAAATCGCAGTATGCATTGGGTTCTGTGGGTTTTTACAAGCAGCGGATTTGGTTCCCCAGAAAAGCTGCTCATTTAGAAATAAGTATCATGCCCATTACTGTCACATCTGGAGGCTTCACAAAAGCTGTATCGAACCAGACGCAGTGAGTGCCATCTGCATTAGTGCCCCTACATCTCCCCTATGAGAACTGCTTTCCCAGACAGAGTCCCTAAAAGCCAGATTAAATTGATGGCATGCACTGCAACCTAAAAGGTACAAAATGTTGCCTCTGATGCACGGCACCGAGGAACAAATACCGAAGTAGCAGATTCTCTGCCGAGACCATCCTGCCACCTCTCCCCAGCATCCTTATTGCGTGCTAAGGCAGTAAGCTTAGCATTCAGAGCCCCAAAGTCCTGACATTATTCTTAAATAATAACAATAATAATAATGTGACGTGTGGGTCTTTTACAGCCATTTTAGGTTCTTTCCTTGAGATAGTAAATTCTTAAGCTGAACAAAGACCGTTGTGCCTGCAGAGATGTAAGTTATACTGAGCTTTTTGGATAGGCAAGTGTCAGAAAGCTACATTTCTGGGGGAAGGCATTTTAGATATCTAGTAGTACATAGTTAAGATACCTTAATGGCCCCCACTACTATAGTAGTGGAGCTCTTAACAGCCTTTAATGTAGGTATTATAGCATTCCCAGGGAGTAGGGAAGTTGTGTTATCCCCACGGTATAGATGAGAGACTGGGAGGTGAAGGCCCAAATTCAGATCTGTTCCATGGCGTGGGGTTCAAACCCCAACCAGGCTGCAATGCCATCAGGGGGCTAGCCAGGCATCTGCTCCAGCTCAGCCTGAGCTTCCCTACAAGGTTCATAATGGGATCAGGTGGCCTGGGAGGACCAGTGGAGGCCACAGGGCCCTGATGGGAGGGCTATAAAACCCTCCAACTTCCTGCAGGGCCTGGTCCCTGCAACAGTACTCCCAGGATCCCTGATGTGGACCTCCTTGCTGGGCTCCTGTATGCTTGTCCCTGTCTTGGACGTCATGCCTTGAATCCCTACCTCACTCCTGTCGCACTCTGCTTGGACCCTCCTTCCCTGCCTCCAGCCTTGCCTTTTCCCTGCTTTGACCCCCTGCCTCCTGCCCTGCCGCAGCCCTGCTCCAACATTGTTCCTGCTTTGGACCCTGGTACCTTGCTCCTGCCTGCTCTATCCCATGTACTGGATTCCCTGACCTCTGGCCTGGCCTTGACAACGGACTCATTTGACCTCTGGCGTGGATCTGTTATGACCCTTGGCTTGGCTTCTGGATTTATGGTACTGTCGACCCTCAGTTTCTGAATGCTGATCCCCACATCCAGGTCATACCCATGGCACGTAGGCTACTACACTGAGGTGTTGGACCTCTTTAAACTTAGGCCTCCTTTGTCCAGGAGGGCAATTCAGGTAGGCACCCAGCATTGCTGTACTGTCTGGGGAGAGACTTGGGTGCCTCCAAAGAGCAGGTTTCCATTCCTAGGCGTTCAGTGGAGAGAGCAGGGAGAGGTGTGGGCCGATTTGGACTGCCAGGAGATGCCTACGGGTATCCAGTGGGACATGCTAAAGCAGAAGGAAGTCTCTGACCTGCCTGTCTTGGAAACATGTGCCCGACTGATGCATCAGGTATCCCTGTTCATTTGTGATTCCTGATACCTCGTTCCACTGTCTGAGGAGATGTGCCTAAGGGTGGGAGTTGCTTCTGATCTGCAGTACCTAACCACACTTCTGCAAATAGGCATGTGGTAGCATGCTTTGGTTGGAGCACTTGCTTAGGAAGTATTAGACCTGGGCTTTAGGCCCACTTCAGCCTGAGGGGATTTAAACCCTGACAACTCCCCAAGAAGGTGCCTTGATCTCCTGCCCCTACGGTGTGGTGGATAGGAACACCTGCTACCCTTCCTGTTGAAAGTGGGCAGCTAGGTAGGCAGGGGGGCAAGTAAGAGGAGCCTGGCTCTAGCCTGGTGGCTGTGGCACTCCCCTAGATGGGGGTCTTGGGTTCTGTTCCCTGCTGCCAAGAGTGTCTGTGCATTTTCCATTAGACAGTCCTTGCTTAAAAACAGAGCATCAGGGCCGCAGGGACTGGAGCCTGGGTCTCACTCTGCCCAGGGGAGTGCCATAACCAGGAGGCTCCAGTAGGATACCATATTTCCACCTCCAAAAAAGAGAGACACCTTCTCGGGGGGGGACACGTCACTCCCAACCCACAGCCCCCTGACCCTGCCAGTGTCCCTCACTCCCAACCTGCAGCCCCCCGTCCCTGGTGCTGACCCTCAATCCTGACCTTCAGACCCCTGACCCTGCCGATGCCCCTCACTCCTGGCCCATAGTTTCCTACCCTCCCTTGCCATGCTGGTGCTCCTTACCACTGACCCACAGACCCCTGTCCGTGATGGCACCCCTTACTCCCAACCCATAGCCCCTTGGTACTGCACTCCTGACCCACAGCCCCCTCCATGCCCTCACTCCCAAGCCAAAGCCCCCCCAGCCTTGCCAGTGCCCCTCACTCCCAACCCACAGCCCCCTACTCCCTCCCAGCTGTTCCCATCCCGATCGGGCTGGAGCATGGCGACTCTGACTCGTGGGGGGTGGAGTGAGTTCGCCCCTGGCACAGGCTGGAGGGAGGAGTAGGGGAAGGCCTGTGGCACCCCTCGCACTGGGCTGGGGCTTCAGCACTGTGCCAGGCAGCCTGGCCTTGCTCCCCCTACACATCCCTGGTGGCATCTTCTGGCCATTTTGCCCCTGCGAGCTCAGGCACCAGCCCCTGTGCCACAGAGCTCCCTGCCATCCCTGAAGGGCTTCCCTGCTGCCTTCCCCTGCTGGACAGGCAGGCATCTCCTCCCCCTGCCCCACCTGCCCTACCGCAGCCCCAGCGCCCGAACACCTTCCCCTAGCTCCTTCAGGTATCCATCCTGCCTCACGCACCCATCCCATCCACACGCCCTGGCCCTCCAACCTCGCTCAACACAGACATACCTGCATCCAGCTGCTGAGGCTGCTCCCACCACCCTGCCTGACCGCACGCTGGTTGCGTGCACATGCAGATGCACGTGACGCTCCTGCCTCCAATCGCCCACCCCCCACTTCTGCCAGCGGAGCCAAGGAAAATCAAGCAATTTGTTCAGATTTCGAAAAACCTCTTGGATGGAGATCGGTGGATCCAAAAAGAGGACATGTCCAGAAAAACCCAGATGTATGGTAACTCTATGCTATGGAGGCATGCTCCTTTTCACTACTACTTCTACTTAATCAGTGTCAAATGTGTGACCGTCCTGGCAGCGGGCATCAGAGCCCAGGATCCCCGCCCTGTCCTAGGGCGACTCCATAATTACTGGGCTACAGCGTCAGGCTCCTTTTTGCTTGCTTGTGACCTCTTGGCTGCCAAGTGGCCCAGCTTCAAATGGAAAAGTGGAAGTTGCTCTTACCCTCCTACCTAGGTAGCCTGATAGTTAGATTAGCCTCCTGGGTAGTGAGAGAAGTGTGTTCAAATCCTCAAAGGCTGGGGGCCAAGAATCCAGGGCTCTTACTTCCTGGGCGAGTGCTCTCCCCATTAGGTTACTGGGGAGAAAACGCCACCTGAACTGAACATTGTGGATGTAAATTATGCGTGCTCGAGCCCCACACCTTGAACCAGTCTCTGTTCATCACAAAAATTCATCACATTGTCAGATTGAAGAGACACGAGCATCCAAGGGGAATCTGTTTGCTTACCTTCGGTTTCTTGGGTTTCAAGCTGTTGGCAGTTTGCAAAGGGGAAGTGGGGGGCGGAGAATGGTAGAGATTCAAATTCTTGCATAACATTTCCCATTGGAGACCAATAGTCTCTAGTCCTTTTTCATGTAATAGGATGCAATAGCATGTAATAGGATGATGCACACAGCCTCTTGGGACGGATGTCCAGAACTTAATCCTCATTCCCAGAAGGGACGTCTGCTTAAATTGGGGCAGATTTTCAGAGGCCATATTTCCGTCTAGGACAGCAACGTAAGAAATGACCAACAACCTGTGTCGCAGATCTCAGAAACCTTGGACAGATTGCATTTTAATTTAAGTGGACTAGAGCAAAATAAATGGAACAGAAATACGTAGCAGACATGATAAAAAGAGAAAGACGATCTGTTGGCTGAACTTTTGTGGCTGTAAATTGTGGAAACTCCATTGCATCCCTTTATTTATTCAATTGAGAAATCACGCTTCTGTTTGAAAAAATAACTTGCCTACCACTATTACAAAATAAAACTTGAGTTTACTATAAAGAGAAAATAATCCTTTTTTTTTCCAGTTTGTTTACTTTTTGGCATCCTTTTTTGCTGTTTCGTCTACATTTTGACCAGCTTGCCTGTTTGTGTGGGTTGCGTGAGAACCATTAATAAGAAGAAAACATGATTTGTTAAATCGCAAAATATTGTGTCTGCAGATTCTTTTGAAAGAATTTGCTTTGAAACTGGCTGGCGTGTAAGTCGATTTTTTTCCCCTCCCTGTAATTTGTCAAGAAGTTGTGCTGAACCCAGTGTCTTAAAAGAAATATTATTGTCCAAAATGTTGAGCCCAGAGTTTAGCCAGTAAAACTACTGCTTGCTTCATGCTTCAGTGTTGGCCTCCTTGGAAGCCTTTGCTATTAGGCACAATTTGTTCCTTTTTTCCTACAGTACAAGTTAATAAGACCATACACAATTTTTAGTGTGTGTGTGTTTGTATGCATGCACGCACAATATACATTCCTTTGCATCTGCTAAAATGAGGGATAAAGAAGAAAGTCTTAAACAGTTTTGTGTTAACTGGGACTACAAACTCTAAAATAGCCTAACCAAAGCCATATTGTTGCTATGGTATCCCTTCAAGAGCAAAAAGGTTGCTTGTCTGTCATAACTCTATATTTCCACATCTTAACATATTCAGATTTAAATTCGACCATCACTCTGAATTTAATGCATTTTTTCTGCTTATTTTGGAAATAATTCCACCATCTCTGTAATATGTTGCCCTAAAATTATTGATTTCTACTCAACTGCAACTCTGTTTTAATGTTTTGGGTTTGTTTTTTTTGTTTTGTGTGGGAGTATATTTTAAAGGGCAGGAATAATATCTAATGCAAAACATTCATATTTTGTGAAACTTGTGTTCATATTTTCTGAAACCCTAGGTAGTTAACTTGATATGAATAGAATCAGCCGCCAAGAAAAATGTCATAGCAGAGATGTCCATTTTTTGCACTTGAGGAATCAAGAGGCTTAACAGTGAATAAACTAAAATTATGTAGCAAAGGCTCTAATTCAGGCTGTTCCCCTGTTAAGTTTTAGAAATATTGAATGCCTTGTAGTTTTGCTCTTTTTAATGTGAAAACGATAGGAATCAGTAAGGTAAAATATTATTCTGACACAGATGATTTGTGTATGCACATTTCAGTGCATGTGCTATCTTTTCTGGACCCTTTTAGCAGAACACAAAGGGAGCAATAAGATGGAGGTCTGCACTGCAATTTCCTAGAAATTGCTGCTTCTGGTAAATTGTCATTCAGTTTGAACCTCTTTGCAGCCGTGGCTGAAACAATAGATACAATACAGCTATTTATCTGATAAGAGTTGCTGAAATGGGATGTTTGTTTTAATAATGGTATAATTTGCAGGACTCATAAATTATTGTGATTTTATTCTCATGGAAATAGCTGTATCTGTTTGGAGTTGCAGGTCTCCTGTTGTGGTTAATTTCTGTAATATGCTGGCTGATATAGTCTTTTATCCTGGATAGCTCTGGACTAGCATGTTCAATATGGTTGGATAATTAGCCTCATGCACAATCCACTTCCCTTAGCTTGGAGCTGGCAGGTGGTTACTAGGTAAGTAGTTGGCCTTTGCAGGGAAATGAATAAAAATTGATGAGAACCCTATCATTAAAGGCTAAACGTTTCATGTTTTTGTGTTGATTGCAACTTTGAAATCTTTGCCACTCAAAACTTGTTACGTTTGGTTCCCCCCCTTTAAAATATACATCAAGGAAGTTCTGGAGACGAGTTTTCTAAAGGTTATTGTTTTTTTGCTGATCTGTCACTAATCTGTCTCTTTTCTATTAATATGCACTATGAAGCCCTTAAAAACATCTTAAAACAGAAACACTGACAGCAAGGCAAATCTCAAATAATAAAGGAATGTTTAGAGCTTAATATAGTTTAAGGAGATAGACCTTGTAAAAGCTTCCAAATTGGAAATCACGTCTGACTTTTGTAGAGATGTTGTTTGCACCTTCGAGTTAACTCACGTCGTCTCTATTCAGATCACTCCTCTTGAGCTAGGTTAGTGAGAGTGAGAACAGGCACGCTGCAGAGGAACGGTTCAAGTGTTACACCTACGCTGGGTCTTTGCCGTTGATGCATTATGCTGAGACTTCTGGGGCATATCCCATGCTGTTTTGTGTTGCAGTAAATTGAACCAAGCTCTGAATTCTTTCCCAGTAAACTGTCCTTTTTAAGGCATGTTAGTACTGTGTGACATTTGGGGGGAGGGTGGGGGGGAAGGGTCATTGCTGTCAAATATCAAATAATGCTCTTATTAAATGGATAAAGAATGGGCTGGCAGATATGAAGTAGTCAGCAGAATAGGCAGCAGTGGAGAATCATCAACTGGATACGTGTGTAGTGGGGTTGGAGTTGGTAGAAGGCCAAACTTTGATTTTTTTTTAAACCAGTGATCAAGATACAAATGTAAAAACACTGCTGGTTAAAATTAGCGGGTGATGCAAAGATGGGTAAAGAATACAGGCGGTCCTTGACTTACAGCGTTTCGACTTACGGCGATTCGCACTTGTGGCGCTCCGCCATTTACCACCCATGTTATTACTTATGGCGCTGGATCCTTGCGCTTACAGCAATACAGGGAAATTTGCAGTGAGAAAAAGAGGGCAGCAACACAAACATCCCTGGATCGGTTTCTCAAAAAGATATCAAGTGGCCCCAAGTCTCCCCCAAATCTCCCCAGAGAAGCCCTTCTGAATTCCATGACACTGATGAAGGTGTTTCTTCACCCTCTGAGTAAATAAAATTTGGTGTGATTAGTTACTGTATTGCCCTGTTTAATCAATTTAGATACAGTACACTTCAGAAAGCTTTGTACTGTAAAGTGTATATCCTTTACAGTTGATGAAATAGTTGATTGAAAGATGGTGTTTATGGTCATTTCTATAAAAAGTTGGGCATCAGGCCCTTGGTTAGGAACATAACCCCCATTATAACATTGTTTCTGTGGGAAAATCAGATTCGACTTACATCGTTTCGACTTACAGCGCCTTTTCCAGGAACATAACCCTCTGTAAGTATGAGGACTGCCTGTAATAAGGATAGGGCAGCCATACAGAGCAGTCTTTATAGTTGGCAAGCTGGGCTCGTTAAAACAGCTGAATATTCAATACATCCAAGTGTGGCAGAGTTGCAGGTTGGAGACGGGAGGTGCGACGTGTTGTTACAGAACGGGTGTTTGTGCGCCGCCTTCTGTACCTCTCCTCTCTGGGGGTCAGAGTAGATGTTCAACTGAACAGGAGTGCTCAGTGTGATGCTCTGGCAAAAAAAGACTGATGAAGGCCTTGGCTGGATAAACAGGAGAGCAGAGTAAGAAGGAGGAGGAGATTTTACTTTTGAAATTTTGAAGAGGGTGCTGACAAATTGGAGAGGATGTGGAAGGAAGCATAAAAACAGCTTGAGAGCCTTAGCATGTGGACCTCAAAATGCTTGGTTTGCTAATCAAAGAGAAGCTGTAATTAGATTACAATGGTGTGCAAACACCTTCTCGGGGAGGAAACAATGTGTCCAGAGAATGAGACAGCTAAAACTAATGGCTGGAAGATGAAGCTAGACAAATTCAAATGAGAAATAAGGCACAATTTTTGACAGTGAGGTTGAATAGCCATTGACACTAAACACCAAGGGAGTAGTGGAGTCTTCAGCTCTTGAAGTCTTCAACATTGGATGCCTTTGTGGAAGTGCTGTGGTTTTGGTTGTAGTCATGTTGGTCTAAGGCAGGGGTGGGCAATTATTTTGGGCAGAGGGCCACTTACCCAGTTTTGGCAGGCTGTCAAGGGCTGCATGGGTAGCCCCGCCCCTTGACAGGTGCCCTGCCCCCTGGTCACCATCTTGGGACCAATGTCTTGGGACCAGTGTCCCAGGGCCAGCACCGGTGGGGCCCAAAGTGGGGCACAGGCTGGCAGGAGTCTGTGGAGCTGGGTTGGGCTGCACCAGCAAGGAGAGGGGGGAGCTGGCCCGGCTCCATAGAGCCTCTGTCGGCCGGGACCCTGTACTCCTGCCGCTGTGCTCTGGCCCCGCTGGCAGTGGCCCCGGGACACCGGTGCGGGCCCCGTGCTCTAACTGACTCCCGTACCCACTCACTCCCAGTGCCCCCCCCAGCCCCGCGGTACAGGCGGGGGGAGCATGCAGCCAGTGGGGAAGGATCAGGTCACAAAAGCAGTGGATGCAGGTGTCGCCGTGGATGTAGTCTTTCTGGACTTCAGCAAGGCCTTTGACACTGTCTCCCACCCCATCCTCATTAAAAAACTAGGCGACTGTGGCATTGATGCCTACACAGTCAGATGGATTGC